>NC_135959.1:8750020-9050020 GCF_053455715.1 Rhinoraja longicauda | reverse complement strand
GGGAGAACGTACAAACTCCACACTGACAGCACCCATAATCAGGATCAAACCCGGGTCGCCGGTGCTGTAAAGCAGGGTAGTAAAAAAGTGACAGGCTTGGATAGATTGGATGTGGAGAGGATGTCTCCACTAATGGGAGAGTCTAGGACAAGAGGTCATAGCCTCAGAATCATAGGACGTTCTTTTAAGAAGGAGTTGAGGAGAAATTTCTTTAGTCAAAGGGTGATGAATCTGTGGAATTCTTTGCCACAGAAGGCTGTGGAGGCCAAGTCAATGGATATTTGTCAGGCAGAGATAGATAGATTCTTGATTGGTGCAGGTGTCAGAGGTTATGGCGAGAATGCAGGAGAATGGGGTTAGAAGGGAAAGATAGATCAGCCATGATTGAATGGCGGAGTGGACATGATGGGCCGAATGGCCTAATTCTATTCTGATCCCTGAGAAAAACGCTACAGCTACACCACAGGGTCACAATCCTTAAAGTAAGTAATAGCCGAAAGCAACAGCTATTTATTACAATCAGAAGCAAATATCAACCTGTTGGATTAGCTCTGTGGGTGAAGCAGCATCTGTGGAGGTAGAAGGATGGTCGACATCTTGGGTCAACACCCTGCATTAAAACTGAGAATGTAGAGGTGAGATAGCCAGTATAAAGTGCTGAGAGAGAGAGCGAGAGAGGGGTGAGTCAGGAGTTGACAAGTGGAAATAAGGAACTGCAGATGCTGGTTGATTCACAAAAGGGCACAAAGTGCTGGAATAACTCAGCACGTCAGGCAGCATCTCTGGAGAACATGGGTATCCATTATCTACAGAGATGCTGCCTGGCCTGCTGAGTTACTCCAGCACTTTGTGTCCTTTGGTGACAGGTGGAACCTGCTCACAAGGGGGGTGATAAGCAGATGGAGAATTTAATTTATAGAACTGAGAAGGACACAAAGTGCTGGAGTAACTCAGCAGGTCAGGCAGCATCCCTGAAGAACATGGATAGATGTTTCGGAAGATAGTCACAAAATGCTGGAGTAACTCAGCGGGACAGGCAGCATCTCTGGAGAGAAGGAACGGGTGACGTTTCGGGTCGAGACCCTTCTTCAGACTCAGAAGAGAATGTTTTGGGTCAGAACTAGTTCTTGAAACCATCTGTAGTTCCTTGTCTTTACATACTTGAGGTATGGGTTGGGATGAAGAGGGTTTTCATTTTAGGCATTCCCGTGGGATAGAGGATGATTTGTTTTCTCTCTGGTTTTGTGGGTTCTGAGGTGATTGATTTGGCTCATGTGGGAACGGCAGACTCTATGTGCACCCAATAGAAACAATAGGAAACATAGAAAAACAGGTGGAGTAGGCCATTCGGCCCTTCGAGCCAGCACCGCCATTCAATATGATCATGGCTGCTCATCCAAAATCAGTACGCCTTTCCTGCTTTCTCCCCATATCCCTTGATTCTGTTAGCCCTAAGAGCTAAATCTAATTCTCTCTTGAAAACATCCAGTGAAATGGCCTCCACTGCCTTCTGTGGCAGAGAATTCAACAGATTCACAACTCTCTTGGGTGAAGAAGTTTTTCCTCATCTCAGTCCTAAATGGCCCACCCTTTATTCTTAAACCGTGACCCCTGGTTCTGGACTCCCCCAACATCGGGAACATTTTTCCTGCACCTAGCCTGTCCAATCCTTTAAGAATTTTATATGTTTCTATAAGATCCCTTCTCATCCTTCTAAACTCCAGTGAATACAAGTCTAGTCGACCCATTCTTTCATCATATGTCAATCGCGCCATCCCGGGAATTAACCAGGTGGTCCTACTGTGCACTCCCTCAATAGCAAGAATGTCCTTCCTCAAATTAGGAGAACAAAGTTGCACACAATACTCCAGGTGCGGTCTCACCAGGGCCCTGTGCAACTGTAGTAAGATCTCCTTGCTCCTAAACTCAAATCCTGTCTCAATGAAGGCCAACATGCCATTAGCTTTCTTCACTGCCTGCTGTACCTGCATGCTTACTTTCAGTGAATGATGTACAAGGACACCCAGGTCTTGTTGCACCTCCCCTTTTCCTAATCTGACACCATTCAGATAATAATCTGCCTTCCTGTTCTTGCCACCAAAGTGGATAACCTCACATTTATCCACATTATACTGCATCTGCCATGCATCTTCCCACTCACCCAATCTATCCAAGTCGCCCTGCAGCCTCATAGCATCCTCATCGCAGCTCACACTGCCACCCAGCTTTGTGCCTTCCTCAAACCTGGAGATGTCACATTTAATTCCCTCGTCTAAATCGTTAATATATATTGTAAATAACTGGGGTCCCAGCACCAAGCCTTGTGGAACCCCACAAGTCACTGCCTGCCATTCTGAAAAGAACCCCTTAATTCCTATTTGCTTCCTGTCTGTCAACCCGTTCTCTATCCATGACAATACCCGACCTCCCCCCCACCCCCAATACCATGTGCTCTAAATCTGCCACTAACTCTTGTGTGGGACCTTGTCAAAGGCTTTTTGAAAGTCCGGATACACCACATCCACTGGCTCTCCTTTATCCATTCTATTTGCTACATCCTCAAAACATTCCAGAAGATTAGTCAAGCATGCTTTCCCCTTCATCAATCCATGCTGACTTTGACTGATCCCGTCACTGCTTTCCAAATGTGCTGCTATAACATCTTTAACAGTCGACTCAAGCATCTTCCCCACTACCGATGTAAAGCTAACTGGTCTATAATCTCCTGGCATATTTGCTCTTCTAATTCCCGTTGACTATTTGGGGGTCTGTAGTACACTCCCAACAAGGTTTAGGAGTCATTAGAGTGACATTGTGATCCCAAAAATCTTCATCTTTTGGGTGGAGTTGAGAAACAAGAAAAGGATTTCACAAAATGCTGGAGTAACTCAGCAGGTCAGGCAGCATCTCAGGAGAGAGGGAATGGGTGACGTTTCGGGGCGAGACCCTTCTTCAGTCTGTAGAATGTGCTGCTATTACATCTTTAATAATCGACTCAAGCATCTTCCCCACTACCAATGTACAGCTAACTGGTCTATCACTCCCCGTTTTCTCTCTCCCTCCTTTCTTAAAAAGTGGAGTTACATTGGCTACCCTCCAGTCCACAGGTAACTGATCCCAGAGTCAAGAGAACATTGGAAAATAATCACCAATGCATCCATGATTTCTAGGGCCACCTCCTTGAGTACTCTGGGATGCAGACCATCAGGCCCTGGGGATTTATCTGCCTTCAGTCCCAACAGTTTACCTAACACCATTTCCTGACTAATGTGGATTCCCTTCAGTTCCTCCCTCCCACTAGATCCTCGATCACCTAGTATTTCTGGGAGATTGTTTGTGTCTTCCTTAGTGAAGACAGAACCAAAGTACTCGTTTAACTGTTCTGCCATTTCCTTGTTTCCCATTATAAATTCACCTGTCTCTGTTTATAAGGGACTTACATTTGTCTTCACTAATCTTTTCTTTTTACATATCCAAAGAAGCTTTTAGAGTCAGTTTTTATATTCCCCGCAAGCTTTCTTTCATGCTCTCCTCCCCCCCCTCTTAATTAACCCCTTTGTCCTCCTCTGTTGTTCAAAATTTCTCCCAGTCCTCTGGTTTGCTGATTCCTCTGGCCAATTCATATGCCTTTTCCTTGGATTTAACACTATCCTTGACTTCCCTCGTCAGCCACGGTTGAGCTGCCTTCCCCGTTTTATTTTTTCGCCAGACAGGGATGAACAATTTCTGGAGTTCATCCATGCGGTCTTTAAATCTTTGCCATTGCATCTCCACCGTCAACTCTTTAAGTATAATTTGCCAGTCAATCCTAGCCAATTCCTGTCTCATAACTTCAAAGTCTCCTTTCTTTGAATTAACTGTATCACTCTCCATCCTAATGCAGAATTCCACCATATTATAGACAATAGACAATAGACAATAGGTGCAGGAGTAGGCCATTCGGCCCTTCGAGCCAGAACCACCATTCAATGTGATCATGGCTGATCATTCTCAATCAGTACCCCGTTCCTGCCTTCTCCCCATACCCCCTGATTCCGCTATCCTTAAGAGCTCTATCTAGCTCTCTCTTGAATGTATTATGGTCACTGTTTCCCAAGGGGCCTTGCACAACAAGATCGCTAACTCATCCTCCCTACTGCTGCTTGGTGGTCTGTATACAACTCCAACAAGCGTTTTCTGCCCTTGGCTATTCTACAGCATCCAAGCTAATGTCTCTCCTTGCTATTGCATGAATCTCCTCTTTAACCAGCAATGCCACCCCACCCCCTCTTCCTTTCTGTCTATCCTTCCTGAATATTGAATCCCCCTGCATGTTTAGCTCCCAGCCTTGGTCACCCTGGAGCCATGTCTCTGTAATTCCAACTATAATATCATACTCCTTAACTACTAACTGCACATTCAATTCATCCACCTTATTTCGAATGTTCCTCGCATTAAGGCACAATGCTCTCAGGTTCGTTTTTCTTATCTCCCTTCTACCTTTTGCTTCTGTCCACCTTTTATGTCCCTCTGTCTCCTTGCATTGGTTCCCATCCCCCTGCCCTGTTAGTTTAAACGTGATCTTTCCTACACTCTCTTCCCCGTTAGCTGCACGGATACACGTCCACGATGTTGACTCCAACCCCCCCCCCCCCCCCCCCCCCACTGTTTCATTTAAACCCACCCGTGTAGCACTAGCAAACCTGCTTGCCAGAATGTCGGCCCCCCTCCAATTAAGGTGCAACCCGTCCCTTTTGTACAGGTCACCCTTGCCCCCTGCACCAACTGTTCAGCCACACATTCAAATCCCCGATCTCCCAGTTCCTACCCTCACTAGCATGAGGTGCTGGAAGCAACCCAGAGATAACCACCCTAGAAGTCCTGCATTTCAGCCTCCTACCTGGTTCTCTGTACTCACATTTCTGAACCTCCTTGCTCTTCTTAGACAATAGACAATAGACAATAGGTGCAGGTGGAGGCCATTCGGCCCTTCGAGCCAGCACCGCCATTCAATGTGATCATGGCTGATCATTCTCAATCAGTACCCCGTTCCTGCCTTCTCCCCATACCCCCTGACTCCGCTATCCTTAAGAGCTCTATCCAGCTCTCTCTTGAATGCATTCAGAGAATTGGCCTCCACTGCCTTCTGAGGCAGAGAATTCCACAGATTCACAACTCTCTGACTGAAAAAGTTTTTCTTTTCTTCGAACCTGACCACGAGTACTGTCTGTACGGTGTGTGGGATTTCTCCGGGATCTCCGGTTTCCTCCCACACTCCAAAGACGTACAGGTTTGTAGGTTAATTGGCTTGTTATGTGTAAATTGGCCATATGCAATTGTAAATTGTAAATTGTCTTGCCACAGGTGGCTATCAAACTGTACAACTCCTCCCCCTTCTGTCGTGGGGTAGACTGACTCCCCTCCCCCCACCCCTCTCCCCCCCGCAATCTTTGAACATCCCAAATCCTTTCCACTCGTCACTTTAATTGAGTAAGCGCGGAAACAGGCCCTTAGGCCCACCGAGTCAGCGCCGACCAGCGCTCCCTGCACACTAACACTATCCTACACACACACACTCGGGACAATTGTTCACATTTATACCAAGCCAATTCACCTACAAACCTGTACGTCTTTAAAATGCGGGAGGAATGTTGGCCTTCATAACAAGAGGAGTTGAGTATAGGAGCAAAGAGGTCCTTCTGCAGTTATACAGGGCCCTAGTGAGACCGCACCTGGAGTACTGTGTGCAGTTTTGGTCTCCAAATTTGAGGAAGGATATTCATGCTATTGAGGGCGTGCAGCGTAGGTTTACTAGGTTAATCCCCGGAATGACGGGACTGTCATGTGTTGAAAGACTGGAGCGACTAGGCTTTTACACTGGAATTTAGAAGGATGAGAGGGGATCTTATTGAAACATATATGATAATTAAGGGGTTGGACACATTAGAGGCAGGAAACTTGTTCCCAATGTTGGGGGATTCCAGAACCAGGGGCCACAGTTTAAGAATAAGGGGGAGGCCATTTAGAACAGAGATGAGGAAAAACTTTTTCAGTCAGAGTGTTGTAAATCTGTGGAATTCTCTGCCTCAGAAGGCAGTGGAGGCCAGTTCTCTGAATGCATTGAAGGGAGAGCTAGATAGAGCTCTTAAGGATAGCGGAGTCAGGGGGTACGGGGAGAAGGCAGGAACGGGGTACTGATTGAGAATGATCAGTCATGATCACATTGAATGGTGGTGCTGGCTCGAAGGGCCGAATGGCCTCCTCCTGCACCTATTGTCTATTGAAACCGAAGTTCTCAGAGAAAACCCACACGGAGAACGTACAAACTCCGTAGAGACAAGCTCCCATAGAGAGGATCGAACCGGGGTCTCTGGCGCTGTAAGCGCTGTAAGGCAGCGACTCCACCGCTGTGCCATCGTGCCGTACGGCTGTTGGACAAAATGCCTAATTAACGGGATGATTATTCCATTATTTTATGATCCTGGAATCATTTCGGAACATTTCTGAAATGAGGACTGGTCGGTTTTTTGATATTAGTTCGAGTTAACCCGCCAAAATTGCGCTTCATATTAATTCTAGCCCGGGTAAGCTCTCACCCGCAATACTGCCCTTGCTCGTGACTTTCTCAGAGCTACACATCTGTTAGCTGTAT
Source organism: Rhinoraja longicauda (assembly GCF_053455715.1). Taxonomy (NCBI): domain Eukaryota; kingdom Metazoa; phylum Chordata; class Chondrichthyes; order Rajiformes; family Arhynchobatidae; genus Rhinoraja; species Rhinoraja longicauda. Next base: position 9,043,389 of record NC_135959.1, on the reverse strand, counting down.
TACAATCTACCTTTGATTTAGGTCAATTGACATCCACCGAGCGCTCTGACACAATTCACAAACACCTTCAAAATGAATCTGAAAATGGAAAGGAAAATCACTTTTCCAGTGAGGTAATTAGAAACAGACAAGACAGGAGAAGTTTTCTCCACCCTCTCCCCACTTTTAATGGACCAGAACATTTTTAGTCTTATAAAAGTGTTGGCTGGATTAATTCTTATCCTCCTACATAACTAGAATATGTGTGAAACTTGGCATTGCTAGCGGGGCGGCAAGGGCTTTGAATTCATTGAAGTCACTAAAGTGCCATGCGGTGTTTTTACTGGCTTTCTACCCACTGGATACAAACCCCATTAGCAGTTCTAATCGACCAGCTGTCTGGGGCAATTCCTTCTGCAGCTCGAAATCAGTGAGACGTAAAGGTGAATAGATAGGCACAAAAATGCTGGGGTAACTCAGCGGGAGAAGCAGCATCGCTGGAGAGAAGGAATGGGTGACGTTTCGGGTCGAGACCCTTCTTCGGACCGGAAATGTCACCCATTTCTTCTCTCCAGAGATGGTCTGTCTGAAGAAGGGTTTCGAACCCAAAAACATCACCCATTCCTTCTCTCCAGAGATGTGTAAACCAGCATCTGCCTGAAAAGGTGAGAAGTTTGATTCTTGATCTAAACCAAGCCGTTGCCCACAGAGTCATACAGTCTTACAGTATGGAAACAGGCCCAACTTGCCCACACCGACCAACATGTCCCATCTACACTAGTCCCACCTACCTGCATTTGGCCCATATCCCTCCAAACTTGTCCTATCCATGCACCTGTCTAAATGTTCCTTAAACGTTGCGATAGTATCTCCTCCAGCAGCTTGTTCCATACACCTACCAACCTTTGCGTGAAAAACGTAACCCTCAGGTTCTTATTCAATCTTTCCCCGCCACACCTTAAACCTACATCCTCTGGTTCTCGACTCCCCTACTCGCAAGAGACCTTTGTGCGTCTTTCAATAGACAATAGACAATAGACAATAGGTGCAGGAGGAGGCCATTCGGCCCTTCGAGCCAGCACCGCCATTCAATGTGATCATGGCTGATCATTCTCAATCAGTACCCCGTTCCTGCCTTCTCCCCATACCCCCTGACTCCGCTATCCTTAAGAGCTCTATCCAGCTCTCTCTTGAATGCATTCAGAGAATTGGCCTCCACTGCCTTCTGAGGCAGAGAATTCCACAGATTCACAACTCTCTGACTGAAAAAGTTTTTCCTCATCTCAGTTCTAAATGGCCTACCCCTTATTCTTAAACTGTGGCCCCTGGTTCTGGACTCCCCCAACATTGGGAACATGTTTCCTGCCTCTAACGTGTCTAACCCCTTAATAATCTTATACGTTCCGATAAGATCTCCTCTCATCCTTCTAAATTCCAGTGTATACAAGCCTAGTCGCTCCAGTCTTTCGACATATGACAGTCCCGCCATTCCGGGAATTAACCTAGTAAACCTACGCTGCACGCCCTCAATAGCAAGAATATCCTTCCTCAAATTTGGAGACCAAAACTGCACACAGTACTCCAGGTGCGGTCTCACTAGGGCCCTGTACAACTGCAGAAGGACCTCTTTGCTCCTATACTCAACTCCTCTTGTTATGAAGGCCAACATTCCATTGGCTTTCTTCACTGCCTGCTGTACCTGCAGGACCTGTAGAGACTTTGAGACTTTGTGCGTCTATCTGATTTGATCCCTGAAGCAGTCCACTGGTTACCTCCCTCATTCTGAAAGCAAACCATTTATTCAAACTCTTTTTTTCTAAGTCACATCTAGTTTTCAATCCATGCACACACACTTCATCCAATACCTAATTTATGGACCTATTCCGCCTTTGATTTTTCTAGACGCAAGAGACTTTGTGTGTCTATCTGATCTATTCCTCTCGTGATTTTGTACACCTCTATTAGATCACCCCTCATCCTCCTGCGCTCCAAGGAATAGAATCCTGGCCTAGAGCGGCATGGTGGCGCAGCAGCAGAGTTGCTGCCTTACAGCGAATGCAGCGCCGGAGACCCGGGTTCGATCCCGACTACGGGTGCTGTCTGTACGGGGTTTGTACGTTCTCCCCGTGACCTGCGTGGGTTTTCTCCAAGATCTTCGGTTTCCTCCCACACTCCAATGACGTACAGGTATGTAGGTAAATTGGCTTGGTAAATGTAAAAGTTGACCCTAGTGGGTGTAGGATAGTGCGGGGATCACTGGTCAGCCTGGACCCAGTGGGCTGAAAGGGCCTGTTTCCGCGCTGTATCTCTAAACTATACTAAACTAAACTAAACTAAACTAAACTACTCAACCTCTCCCGACAGCTCAGGTTCTCAAGTCCTGGCATAAATCTTCTCTGCACCCTTTCCAGCTTGACCAGGTTAAATCTTCCTCAGCACCTCTCTGTTTAAGGGCTTGGTCTCAAGGTGTAACCACTAGCCAGAGACTCATGCCAGATGAAGTCGCCCAAGGACATGCTCAAGGTGGTTTCTGACGTGTAAGAAGCAACTGCAGGTGCTGGTATAAACCGATAATAGGTACAAAAAGATACATAGATAAACTCAGCGGGTCAGACAGCATCTCCGGAGAAAAGGAATGGGTGACGTTTCGTGTCGAGACCCTTCTTCAGACTGAGAGTCAGGAGAAAGAGAAACGAGAGATATAGACGGTGATGTAGAGAGATATAGAACAAAAGAATGAAAGTAACGATGATAAAGGAAACAGGCCATTGTTGGCTTTGGGCCGAGGTGAGAACGAGCCTTTGATAGGGGGCATTGTTTTGTTCACACATGATGAACATAAGGAAGCCAATGGACTCATCTCCAGGCGTTTAGGACAGCACAGTGGCGCACCGGTGGAGCTGCTGACTTACAATGCCAGAGACCTGGGTTCGACCCTGACCACGGGTGCTGCCTGCGTGGAGTTTGCACGTTCTCCCCGTGACCGCATCTATTTCGTCCGGGTGCTCTCGGTTTCCTCCCACACCCCAAAGACGTGTGGGTTCATTGGTTAATCGGCCCTCTGTAAATGGCCCCTCGTGTGTAGGGATTGGACGAATGAGCGGGATGACACAGAATCAGTGTGCAGAAACGAATAACTGCAGATGCTGGTTCATATGAAAGATAGACGCAAAGCGGTGGAGTAACTCGGCGGGTCAGGCAGCATCTCTGGAGAAACAGGATGGGTGCTGAGGCAGGATTTCTTCAAGGCAGCACAGTTATGGTTAAAAAATTGTTTAAAAAATTGTCCCTGGTGTGTAGGATAGTGTTAGTTTACAGGGTGATCGCTGGTCAGCACAGGCTAGGTGGGCTGAAGGGCCTTTTTCCCATGCTGTATCTCCAAACACTTACAGTTTAAGGCCCAGGTCATAAAGAAATCTTGGTCTTGTGTTGGAAGTGACTGCAGATGCTGGTTTATATCGAAGATAGAAACAAAACGTTGGAGTAACTCAGCGGGACAGGCAGCATCTCTGGATGGAATGAATGGGTGACGTTATGGGTCAAGAACCTTTTTCAGACCCGAAACGTCACCCATTCCATCTATCCGGGAGATGCTGCCTGTCCCGCTGAGTTACTCCAAGGTCTTGGTCTTGTTCATTTCGTAGGGAAAACTTACACCTAACTGTTTTGCATTTACTGTTTAATTTCTTCCCCCAGTGGAGACATTCCACTGATCAAAGTACTCAGCCATTTTAATATTTTAATTAGCACTCCATCAAGTCTGGAACCGATTCAAAATTAATATTCACAGTCTATTTTAACTGCTTTAGCTTTCAATTAGTCCACAGGAAGCCCCTGCGTCGACTCTCCAGAGAGTTTGATGTAGTTTTTCTTTATTTACCATTTCTTGTGCGAATCATCTGCTGATCGTTGTACGGTATAGTTGTTCTGGGCATTTGAATAATGTCCGTTTCAGATTTTCAGTGGAAGTATAATTTAGTTTAGTTATGTCCCCATTACAACACGCTCTTCCACCTGTCTTTGTTAGACTTGGTAACTTTATATTTCCTTCCTTTAGACTTCAGAGATAGAGAGGGGACACGGGCCCTTTGGCCTCTCCGAGTCCGCGCCGGGCCAGCGATCACCCTGTACACTAACTAGCACTATCCCACACACGAGGGACAATTTACAATTTTTACTGAAGCCAATTAACCTTCAAACCTGAACATCTTTAAGAGTGCGGCAGGAGTCTGAAGCATAGAAACATAGAAACATAGAAAGTAGGTGCAGGAGTAGGCCATTCGGCCCTTCGAGCCTGCACCGCCATTCAATATGATCATGGCTGGCCATCCAACTCAGTATCCCGTACCTGCCTTCTCTCCACACCCGCTGATCCCTTCAGCCACAAGGGCCACATCTAACTCCCTCTTAAATATAGCCAATGAACTGGCCTCAACTACCTTCTGTGGCAGAGAATTCCACAGATTCACCACTCTCTGTGTGAAAAAAAACTTTCTCATCTCGGTCCTAAAAGACTTCTGTTTTTACTGTTTAATTTCTTCCCCCAGTCCCCCTTATCCTTAAACTGTGACCCCTTGTTCTGGACCTCCCCAACACCGGGAACAATCTTCCTGCATCTAGCCTGTCCAACCCTTTAAGTATTTTGTAAGTTTCTATAAGATCCCCCCTCAATCTTCTAAATTCCAGCGAGTACAAGCCGAGTCTATCCAGTCTTTCTTCATATGAAAGTCCTGCCATCCCAGGCATCAATCTGGTGAATCTTCTCTGTACTCCCTCTATGGCAAGAATGTCTATCCTCAACACACTCTTCCACCTGTCTTTGTTAGACTTGGGAACTTTATATTTCCTTCCTTTGGACTTCAGAGATAGAGAGGGTACACGGGCCCTTCGGCCCATCGAGTCCGCGCCGGGCCAGCGATCACCCTGTACACTAGCACTATCCCACACACAATTTACAATTTTTACTGAAGCCAATTAACCTACAAACCTGAACATCTTTAAGAGTGCGGCAGGAGTCAGAAGCACCCAGAGAAAACCCATGCAGGTACACAGGGAGAACATACAGACCCACTGTACAGACAAGCACCATAGTCAGGGTCGAACCTGGGTCTTTGGCGCTGTAAGGCAGCAACTCTACCGCCGCACCACTATGTTGTATTCTCCTCCAGGTCACGGATGCAAATCGTTCGTATTTGAGGCCAAGAACTGATCCCTGAGGCAGTCCACTGGTTACATCCATCCATTCTGTAAACAAACCATTTATTCAAAATTTTATTTTTCTAAGTCACAGCCAGTTTTCAATCCATGCTCACACACTCCGTCCAATACCTAATTTATGGATCTATTCCGTAGAAACATAGAAACACAGAAAATAGGTGCAGGAGGAGGCCATTCGACCCTTCGAGCCAGCACCGCTATTCATTGTGATCATGGCTGATCATCCACAATCAGTAACCTGTGCCAGCCTTCTCCCCATATTTCTTGATTCTACTAGCCCCCTAGAGCTCTATCTAACTCTCTCTTAAATTCATCCAGTGATTTGGCCTCCACTGCCCTCTGTGGCAGAGAATTACACAAATTCACAACTCTCTGGGTGAAAAAGTTTATTTTCTGATTTTTCTATGTTTCTGTGGCTGCTCTTGTGGATGTCTAACCCAGAGCTACTTCCAACTTTGAGTGGGGGGGGGGGGGGGGATTGATGGAATATAATGATTTCTTTCAGTCTGATGTGCTTTGATGTTCTTCGCCTTCTGATGGTTCACGAAATCCATCTTGCATTATGTGCTCCAAATGCACATAATGCATTTTGTGCATTATGCACAAGAACTGGGCCGCCGAGCACAGCTTCGAAAGCTCAATCATAACAACGATTTCAGAAGCAGACCGCAGCAACGTAGCTTGCTCGACACGGACACTGAGGGCCGTCGGGGGCAATGTGGACTGTTGAGAGCATTGAGAATGAGGAGGGGACCCACACCACTGTGAACTACCTGGCGGGGGACGGCCGAGAACGAGGGAGGACCCGGCGAGAGGTGGGGGAGGGGGGGTAGACTGCCGAGCACGAGGGAGGACGCGGCGAGGGGTGTGGGAAGGGGGGTGGACTGCTGAGGACGAGGGAGGACACGGTGAGGGGTGGGGGGGGGGGGGGGTGGGCTGCCGAGGACGAGGGAGGACCCTGTGGAGGTGGGTAGGGGGGCAGCCGAGAACGAGGGAGGACCCGGCGGGGGTGGGGGCAGCCGAGAACGAGGGAGGACCCAGCGAGGGGTGGGGGATGGGGGGGGGGGGGACTGCCGAGGATGAGGGAGGACTCAGCGGGAGGGGGGGTTCCTCCGAGAACGAAGGGGGACCACATGCCACGTGTGACGGCAGGTCTGGTTCCCCGCTGCGAGCCGGAGACAAAACTGTCCGATGAATCGTTTGTAACTTTGGCGGCGGCAGAAACGTAGCAGACCTTGGGCACTGCCGAGGTGAGGTCTGCTGTATGTTATTACTGCGTTTTTAAGCAAAAAGCATTTCACTTTACTTAGTTACACGTGACAATAAAGGATCATTGACTTGAATCAGTGGAGCACCAGTCTTAGGCCCATGCCAAGACAGTTCATGAAGCTACAATTGGCTTGCTTCTGTTGGCCCTCTTGGTCGATTAGTTTAGTTTAGAGATACAGCGCGGAAACAGGTCCTTCGGCCCACCGAGCCCACTCTGACCATTGATCGCCGTTCACCAACACCATCCTACAAGGCGGAAGCCAGCTGCCTACCCCTTTTCCGGGGTTACATCCGCGAACGGATGGTTTTAGACAGGTACTACGCGCTGTCCACGGGCACCCTGGGGGATTTCCGGGACCGCTGGGCACCGCGGGGGATTGGATGTATCCTGGATGGGGATTGTAATATAATTGTATAATAGTTTCAATTGGTATATTTGTTTGTATAGTATTCTGGTGGTGGGTTCTGTTTTGGTTTTATTATATTGTATATATTATTTTAATATTTCAATAAATATTTTCGATTAAAAAAAAAAAACACCATCCTACACACACTGGGGACAATGTTACATTTTGCACCAGCCAATTAAACTACAAACCCGTGCGTCTTTGGAGTGCGGGAGGAAACCGAAGATCTCGGAGAAAGCCCGCGCAGGTCACGGGGAGAACGTACAAACTCCGTACAGACAAGCTCCCTCAGTCAGGATCGAAGCTGGGTCGCTGGCGCTGTAAGGCAGCAGCTCTACCGCTGTGCCACCGAGCCGCCCTAAGGCCATCAGCATTCTCCGTCTAAGCTGATACTTGATCACAGGCCACTTGTGCAGAAATGCAAAGAGCAACCGGAGCTGAGGATCTTAACCCTGATGACGGGCAATACCTCAGGAGAGCAGGAAGAGCCAACTTAATTGTTTAAATCATTAATCGGGAAGTAGTTTAGTGCATATATCAAAACATCAACCTGGAATGGCATACAGATGTTTCCTGTCTATTTAAGATAGCACTAGTTTCCAGTGGAAAATGAGCCAAGCACAGATTAAGAATGAAACAGGTTTCAGTCTCGATGTCCTTGCTTTGTATTTATACACCAGCTAGTTGCTTGTTGTCATCAATTTAAAACTCATAAGGTTTTCGTGAGCCAGCACTTCTTTACAAATGCTCGGAAATAAAGCGAGCACAGTTATTATCTGAAGTGAACACTTGTTTAACTGGTAGATTATGTGTAGGAAGGAACTGCAGATGCTAGTTTGCACCGGAGAGAGACACAAAAAATGCTGGCGTAACTCAGCGGGTCAGGCAGCATCTCTGGAGAGAAGGAATGGGTGACGTTTCCGGTCGAGACCCTTCTTCAGACTTCAGACTTCAAACTGTCTGAAGAAGGGTCTCGACCCGAAACGTCACCCATTCCTTCTCTCCAGAAATGCTGCTTGCCCTGCTGAATTACTCCAGCATTGTGTGTCTATCCTCAGTGTAAACCACCATCTGCAGTGGATTCCAACACAAGACCGAGGTCTTTTTATGGCCTGGGCCATAAACTGTACATCTTTGGAGACACAGCATGGAAACAGTCCCTTTGGTCCACTGAGTCCACACCGATCATTGATCATCCGTTCACACTAGTTCTCTATCAAAGTGGACACAAGGTGGTGGAGTAGCTCTTTGGTGGATTATGGTGTCATTGCAAATAACTATATCGATCACTGCCCACTTGTGGACAGTAAGTAAGGATCTGCATTTGTAGAGGAAGGAACTGCAGATCCTTTTTAAACCGCTGGTTTAAGCCGAAGATACTGTAGACACAAAAGGCTGGAGTAATTCAACGGACAGCATCTCTGGAGAGAAGGAAAGGGTGACATTACGGGTTGAGACCCTTCTTCAGGATGTTGAAGACGTGGACTCTTATACATCGGAGAGACCAAACGCAGACTGGGCAGAACGCCTCCGCTCAGCCTGCCTGAACCTACCTGATCTCCCGGTTGGTTGCTGGACACTTGAACAAAGGATACAGTAGATGAGGTTGGAGGAGGTGCAAGTGAACCTCTGCATTTGTATAGTGCCTTTCATCAATAAAGCACCTAGCGTCTAATACGGCACTTGTTTTGAATAAGTAGAAGCCGGCGAGAGTCCGATGTGAGCAATCTGATGATGGGCCTCAAAGTCAAACAGCAATGCCAAATACCCGGCAAAATTATTCAGGTCCCAAAGACTGGATTGAGTGTATGTGAAGAGGATGTTTCCAATAGACAATAGACAATAGGTGCAGGAGTAGGCCATTCGCCAGCGCTGCCATTCACTGTGATCATGGCTGATCATCCACATTCCACCAGTGGGAGAGTCTAGGACCAGTCATAGCCTCAGAATTAAATAATGTTTCTATAGGAAGGAGATGAGGAGGAATTTCTTTAGTCAGAGGGTGGTGAATCTGTGGAATTCTCTGCCACAGAAGGTTGTGGAGGCCAAGTCAGTGGATATTTTTAAGGCGGAGACAGATAGATTCCTGATTATTACGGGTGTCAGGGGTTATGGGGAGAATGCAGGGGAATGGGGCTAGGAAGGAGAGACAGATCGGGCAAGATTGAATGGCGGAGTGAGCTTGATGGGCCGAATGGCCTAATTCTGCTCCTATCACCAATGAACATGATCCAAGTGATCAAAGCTGGGTTGACACACCAGTGGAATCCTCTGCTAGCAGCAACGCTGGACGCGACGTGAAAAAGTCACCCCTCCAGAACGGCGAGAATTCTCATCGAATTCCCAGCAAGCATTCATTACCGAACCAACTGCAACAGAGTACCCCGTCTTTTCTGTTTGTGGGAGCTTGCTACGTATAAATTAGCTGCTGGTTTTGGTATTGGAATATACGTCAGGTGAAAGAGTGATTTATTGGTTGCTTGGTCCTTTGTTCTCGAGGTCATGGAAACGCATATTTAAAATCAAGTCATTATTGGACCGGTGAGATTGTGCAGAGCTGAAGAGTTAACCCAGGGACAAGCGTTTGAATCTTAACATTGCAACGGAGGTAAGTTAAATTCAATTAATTAATTTAATTAATGGCAAGTGAGATACAGTAACATTGAAAGTCTTGCCTACGGCATCACAAACACAGAGTCAGAAAGCACACAAAAACATTATATTTATATATATATCAATCTACACCACTTCCTCCAAACCCGAGGCGTAGCTATGGGCACTCGAATGGGCCCTAGCTATGCCTGCCTCTTTGTCGGGTACGTCGAACAATCCCTGTTCCAGATGTACACTAGCCCCATCCCCGAACTCTACCTCTGCTACATTAACGACTGCATTGGTGCTACCTCTTTCAGAACTCACTGACTTCATACATTTCACCACTATTCTCCATCCTGCTCTTAAATATACTTGGACCATCTCCGACATCTCCCTACCGTTTCTGGACCTCACCATCTCCATCACAGGAGACAGAATAGTGACCGACATCTACTAAAAAACCCACTGACACGCACAGCTATCTGGACTACACTTCTTCCCACCCTGTCTCCTGTAAAAAGTCTATCCCCGACTCCCAATTCCTCCGTCTACGCCGCATCCGCGCCCAGGATGAGGTGTTTCATACTAGGGCATCAGAGATGTCCTCATTCTTTAGGAAATGGGGCTTCCCCTCTTCCGTTATAGATGAGGCTCTCACTAGGGCCTCCTCTATATCCTGCAGCTCCGCTCTTGCTCCCCCTCCCCCCATTCGTAACAAGGACAGAGTCCCCCACCTTCCACCCCATCAGCCAGCGTATACAACAAATTATCCTCCAACATTTCCGTCGCCTCCAACGGGATCCCACTACTGGCCACATCTTCCCATCGCTTTCTGCGTTCCACAGAGACCGTTCCCTCCGTAACTCCCTCATCCACTCGAACCTTCCTACACAAATCACCCCCTCCCCACGTACTTTCCCCTGCAGCACCTCATATTTCGCTTGGGCAGTTTACACCCCAGCGGTATGAACATTGACTTCTCCAACTTCAGATAACTCCTCTGTCCCATTCTTTCCCCTCCCCCTTCCCAGTTTTCCCACTGTCTTCCTGTCTCCAAGCACATTCTTTCTTTGTCCCGCCCCGTTCCCCTGACATCAGTCTGAAGAAGGGTCTCGACCCGAAAAGTCCGGGGACTGGGAAAAAGGAGATATAGATGGTGATGTAGAGAGATATAGAACGAATGAATGAAAGATATGCAAAAAATTAATGATGATAAAGGAAACAGCCATTGTTAGCTGTGGGCTAGGTGAGAACGAGTTACAAACAATGAGACTCAACAAGACGACTTTGAAGCTGGTATGACTTGGGGAGGAATGGAAAGAGAGGGAATGCAAGGATTACTCGAAGTGAGAGAAATCAATAGTCATACCACTGGGCTGTAAGCTGCCCAAGCGAAATATGGGATGCTGTGCCTCCAATTTGCATTTAGCCTCATAGAAACATAGAAAATAGAAACATAGAAAATAGATTTAGATTTTTAGAGATACAGCGCGGAAACAGGCCCTTCGGCCCACCGGGTCCGCGCTGCCCAGCGATCCCCGCACATTAACACTATCCTACACACACTAGGGACAATTTTTACATTTGCCCAGCCAATTAACCTACAAACCTGTACGTCTTTGGAGTGTGGGAGGAAACCGAAGATCTCGGAGAAAACCCACGCAGGTCAGGGGGAGAACGTACAAACTCCGTACAGACGGCGCCCGTAGTCAGGATCGAACCTGAGTCTCCGGCGCTGCATTCGCTGTAAGGCAGCAACTCTACCGCTGCGCCACCGTGCCGGACAGGAGGAGGCCATTTAGCCCTTCGAGCCAGCAACGCCATTCATTGTTATCATGGCTGATCATCCTCAATAGATCACTCCATCATCATCATCACTCTGACAATGGAGGAGGCCTAGGACAGAAAGGTCAGTGTGGGAATGGGAAGGGGAATTATAGTGTTTGGCGACCGGGAGATCAGATAGTTCCAGGCGGATTGAGCGAAGGCGTTCAGCGAAACGATCGCCCAGTCTGCGTTTGGTCTCGCCGATGTATGAGAGTCCACACCTTGAACAACGGATACAGCAGTTGAAGTTGGAGGAGGTGCAGGTGAACCTCTGCCTAACTGAAAAGACTCTTGGAGTCCCTGGACAGAGTTGAGGGAGGAGGTATCGGGATAGGTGTTGCATCTCTTGTGGATGCTGGGGAAGTTACCTGGGGAGGGGTTGGTTTAATAATAATAATGATAATGATAATAATAATGAACTTTATTGTCATTCGGTACAAATACCGAACGAAATTACAGCAGTCACAAAACACAACAAAAAAAAGAAAAAAGTACACAGGACACACGACCCCAACACAAACATCCATCACAGTGAGTCCAAACACCCCCTCACTGTGATGGAAGGCAACAAAACTTCCACTCTCTTCCCCCCACGCCCACGGACAGGCAGCTCGACCCCTACCGAGGCGACCGACACGCACAGCCCCCGCAAGGGGATGGAAGGCCCCACGGCCGAGCCGCACCGGGCACTGAAACGTCCCGTGGCCGAGCCGCACCGGGCACTGAAACGTCCCGCGGCCGAGCCACGCCGGCGATGTTAAGTCCAGTGGCCGAGCCGCGCCGGGCGATGGAAGGCCCCGTTTTGGTGGGAAGGGATGAGTTAACCAGGGAGTTTCGGAGGGAATGGTCTTTGCGGGAGGTGCAAAAGGGTGGAGATGGGAAGATGTGACTAGTGGTGGGATCTCGTTGGAGGTGGCAAAAATGTTGGGAGGATTATATGTTTTATGCAACGGCTGATAGGGCGAAAGGTGAGGACCAGGCGACTCTGTCTCTGTTGCGACTAGGAGGAGGGGAAGTAAGAGCTGAGCTGTGGGGTACCGAGGAGACACGAGTGAGGGTTTAATCTATGATGGAGTTAATACACCTTAATAGAGTTATACACTACTATAGAGTTATATACCTGAATGGAGCCATAGAGTGTCACACAGCATAGAAACAGAAACTTTGGCCGAACTTGCCCATGCCGATCAAGATTCCCCATCTGCACTAGTCCCATCTGCTCATGTTTGGCCCATATCTCTTTTTAGTTTTGTTTAGTTCAGAGATGCATCGCAGAAGCAGGTCCCTTGATCACCGAGTCCTCACCGACCAGCGATTCCCGTATACTAGCACAATCCAACACACGAGGAACAATTTACAATTCGGCCCTTCGAGCCAGCACCACCATTCAATGTGATCATGGCTGATCATTCTCAATCAGTACCCCGTTCCTGCCTTCTCCCCATACCCCCTGACTCCGCTGTCCTTAAGAGCTCTATCTAGCTCTCTCTTGAATGCATTCAGGGAATTGGCCTCCACTGCCTTCTGAGGCAGAGAATTCCACAGGCCTACCCCTTATTCTTAAACTGTAGCCCCTGGTTCTGGACTCCCCCAACATTGGGAACATGTTTCCTGCCTCTAACGTGTCCAACCCCTTAATAATCTTATATGTTTCAATAAGATCCCCTCTCATCCTTCTAAATTCCAGTGTATACAACTTGGGATAAAGGTTCTGAGTGTCTACCCCAGTCTCATAATTTTATACACTGTACACCTCTTTGCTCCTGAACTTTGGTCCTATGAGTCACTATAATATTTTATCCCTTGCATTGAGATTTCTTCAAGTTCCTCGCTGTTATTTGAAATTAGCTCATCTGTTAGCTGAGACAAGCAATGGATATTTTTGCACAGTGGTTGAATGATATTGAGATGTTATGTACGTGGATGCAATAGTGGATGTAATCAACAGTGTGATTTCTTCATCCTCCTGTCATTTTCACCAGGAAGTCGTCTGAATAATTTCTGCATGAGTGCTTTTAGCCTGCCTTGACTCAGCCAGTATGAGAAAGATCAATTTGAACAGCGCTTATCCAACAAATTCATCCGTGGTTAGTAATATCAGCCCATTGTCTTCTGCCTTAGAGGGAAGGAAGCACAGAGACAGGTTGCAGTGTGATGTTGCCACTATAATTGTGCATTTTGTCAAGAGTCAAGAGTGTTTTATTATTATACTAGACCAAGTGGACCCCTTGGGCCCAAACCTCTCCTGCATTGCTGCAGCACCCTCCTCCCCCACTTCCCCTCCCCATCCCCCACACCCCCTCTCCCCCTCCCCTTTTCCCCCTCCCCCTCTCCCTCCCCCCTTCTCCCCCCTCAACCCCCCAACCCCCAACCCCCCTCCCCCCTCCACCCCCAACCCCCTCCCCCCCAACCCCTTTCCCCCTCCACCCCCAAACCCCCTCTCCCCCTCCACCCCCCAACCCCCTCCCCCTCTCCCCTCCCCCTCCCCCTCGCCCTCTCCCCTTTCCCTCTACCCCCTCCCCTTTCCCCCTTCCCCCTCCTTTCCCCCTCCCTCCCTCCTCCCTCCCCTTCCCTCCTCCCCTCCCTGCACCCCACCCCCCTCCCCTCCTCCCTTCCCCTCCCCCTCACTCCATCCCCCCAACCCCCCTTATCCTCCCTCCTCCACCCTCCATCCCCCCCCCCCCACCCTCCCTCCCCCTCCCTCCCTAGGAGATAGATTTAAACTTTAAAATCTGAATCACTTAAAAAATATAACACCGATTTCAATGAAACATCTTCCATTAGCACCAAAGGGACGACGGTGAGTAAGTTGGGCCTAGAATTGTTGCGCTTTCGTGTACCGTTTTGGCTGTAGTTCAGGAACAAACAAACAAACAAACGAGAGTTTTAGTATATAGATGTCCTAGACAGAACAATGAAATTAGCACTACCGACCAACGATACCTTTAAAGGCAATTATTTTTCAAAGAACTTTGGTAAAAAAAGGTAAAACACTTGCCCCACACATTTCCTTTAAACTTTGCCCCTCTCACCTTAAATCCGCGGGGCGGCACGGTGGCGCAGCAGTAGAGTTGCTGCCTTACAGCACCGGAGAACTGCATTCGATCCTAACCTCAGGTCCTGTCTGTACGCAGTTTGTATCTGTAACCGCATGGGTTTTCTCCGGGTGCTCCGGTTTCCACCTACACTCCAAAAAGACGAACAGGTTAGTAGGTTAATTGGCTTCAGTAAAATTGTAAATTGTCCCTAGTGTGCAGGATAGGTCTAGTGAACGGGCTGGTTAGAGCGGACCCGGTGGGCCGAAGGGCCTGTTTCCACTCCGTATCTCTAAAATCTAAAGGTTGCATGGTGATCTTGGGGAATGAGATGAGGAAAAACTTTTTTTAGAACTGAAATGAGGAAAAACTTTTTCAGTCAGAGAGTTGTGAATCTGTGGAATTCTCTGCCTCAGAAGGCAGTGGAGGCCAATTCCCTGAACGCATTCAAGAGAGAGCTGGATAGAGCTCTGGATAGAGCTGGACCAAACTCAGATCCTGGGGGGACAGGGCTTTCTCCATCGCTGCTCCCACCCTATGGAACTCACTACCCCAAACCGTCAGAGACTCCTCCTCACTCACCACATTCAAAACATCACTGAAGTCTCACCTGTTCAGTACTGCCTTCAACCACTGAAGGTCACCTCACCTTCTGTCTCCTTTCTCTGTTCGTTTACTTATTTATCTATTTATTCACTTCCCTATGTTCTTTAAATCCCTGTAAAGCGTCTTTGAGTATATGAAAAGCGCTCTATAAATGTAATGCATTATTATTATTATTATTATTAAGGATAGCGGAGTCAGGGGGTATGGGGAGAAGGCAGGAACGGGGTACTGATTGAGAATGATCAGCCATGATCACATTGAGTGGCGGTGCTGGCTCGAAGGGCCGAATGGCCTCCTCCTGCACCTATTGTCTATTGTCTATTGTCTAATAAGTGACTGATGCCAACTGTTATACCATCGTTGGAGATGAGAGAAGGAATAACTTGGGGAGGAGGGAGAGGGAAGCCGGGGGGGGGGGGTGGGGGAGATTAGAGTTTAGGGGTAGTCCCATATGGAGAAGTGGGTGAAGTTAAAAGGCAAGCTAAGCAGCTGTGTATAAGACATTCCTGGATAGAAGTAAGGCAAAGGTTGGCCTGATGGTTGCTGGCCAAAGCAAGTGCCAGAGGATTGAGTGATATAGAGCCAAGGACTTTGGCAAAAGTGCATGCGGTGAAGGGAATGCAGGCACTCCCTGAAGTGGGCTGGTGTGAGGCGGTAATGTCAACACTAAATACACGTTTCAGGATATTAAGAGAACTTTAAGTATGTTTTTTAAAGCCCAGGGGTTTGCTGTGTTGATTTCTCAGGTGTTGGGCAGCACTATCTGAGCACGTTTTCACCCTTCCAGAGGGCAGAATGAAAGGCTGTGCCAGGGTACATTGGCAGGGATGTTACTGGGCAGATTTAATAGGAATCTGAGGGGTGACTCTTTCACGCAAAGGGTGGTGGGTGTTTGGATCGAGGTCCGGAGGAGGCATTTGAGGCTGGGACTATCCCAACGTTTGAGAAACAGTTAGACAGGTACATGGATTGGAGGGATATGGACCAAACACGGGCAGGTGGGACTAGCATGGCTGGGACATGTTGGCCGCTGTGGGCAAGTTGGGCCAAAGAGCCTGTTTCCACGCTGTCTCGACCCGAAACGTCATCCATTCCTTCTCTCCAGAGATGCTGCCTGTCCCGCTGAATTACGCCACCTTTTTGTATCTTCTGTTTCCACGCTATGTCACTCTATGACGTAGAAGTCACCACACTAGTTGGCGCAGCGGTAGAGTTGCTGCCTTAGAGCACCATGGACCCGGGTTCGATCCTGACTACGGGTGCTGTCTGTACGGAGTTTGTACGTGTTCCTCGTGACCGTGTGGGTTTTCCCCGGGTGCTCCGGTTTCCTCTCACACTCCAAAGACATGGAAACATAGAAACATCGAAAATAGGTGCAGGAATAGGACATTCAGCCCTTTGAGCCAGCACCGCCATTCAATATGATCATGGCTGATCATCCAAAATCAGTACTCCGTTCCTGCTTTCTCCCGATATCCCTTGATTCCGTTAGACGTACAGGTTTGTAGGTTAATTAGCTTCGGTAAAGATTGTAAATTCTCTCCTGTGTGTCGGATAGTGCTCATGTATTGGGACCATTAGTGAGCACAGACTCAGTAGTCTGAAGGGCCTGTTTCCATGCTGTATCTCTAAACCAAACTAAACTAAAGGTGGGAAGACAAATTAGCAAAGCACAGCGTTAGCTGTGGCAATAAACTCAACTGAACTTAATGCAACGCCTTCAAAGAATTTTGAGATAAATTGGCATACATAAGCAAAAACTAGAGGAAATGCCTCGTGAATTTAGATTTTTTTAGATTTAGAGATACAGCGCGGAAACAGGCCCTTCGGCCCACCGAGTCCGCACCGCCCTGCGATCCCCACACATTAGCACTCTCCTACACCCACTAGGGACAATTTTTACATTTACCCAGCCAATTAACCTACATACCTGTACGTCTTTGGAGTGTGGGAGGAAACCGAAGATCTCTGAGAAAACCCACGCAGGTCACGGGGGGAACGTACAAACTCCGTACAGGCAGCACCCGTAGTCAGGATCGAACCTGTGTCTCCGGCGCTGCATTCGCTGTAAGGCAGCAACTCTACCGCTGCGCCAACGTGCCGCCCCACATTGCTGTAAGCCAAAACATTGATTCCCAGTCTTCACTTTTGATGAAGGCAAAGCAATATAAAGCAGTTTGAAGAAGGCTCCTGATCCAAAATGGCACTAATCCATGTTCTCCAGAGATAGACACAAAATGCTGGCGGAACCCAGAGAGACCTGGAGAGAAGGAATGGGTGACACATCGTGTTGGCAAAGTACAGGTGCATACTGTTGGGTTGCATCACAGTTTGGTTTGGAAACAGCTCTGTGCAACACTGCAAGAAATTGTAGGGAGTTGTAGATGTAGCCCAGTCCATCACACAGACCAGACTCCCCGCCATTAAAACTCTATCTACACTTCACACTGCCAGCAAAATCAAATACCTTTCCCACCCCAGGCTATCCATCTTCTCCCTGCTCCTGTCAGGCAGAAGGTACAGAGCTTGAAAGCACCAGGACCCTTCTTCCTGACTGATTGTGTAGTCTTACAGAGAGCTGTAAATCCGTGGAATAAATGTGTGGCCACAGTTTAAGAATAAGGGGTAGGCCATTTAGAACGGAGATGAGGAAGAACTTTTTCAGTCAGAGAGTGGTGAAGGGTGTGGAATTCTCTGCCTCAGAAGGCAGTGGAGGCCAGTTTGTTGGATGCTTTCAAGAGAGAGCTGGATAGAGCTCTTAAGGATAGCGGAGTGAGGGGGTATGGGGAGAAGGCATTGAGAGTGATCAGCCATGATCGCATTGAATGGCGGTGCTGGCTCGAAGGGCTGAATGGCCTACTCCTGCACCTATTGTCTATTCTCTATTGTCTATTGTCTGCCTCAGAAGGCAGTGGAGGCCAATTCTCTGGATGCTTTCAAGAGAGAGCTTGATAGAGCTCTTAATGATAGTGGAGTCAGGGGGTATGGGGAAAAGGCAGGAACGGGGTACTGATTGTGAATGATCAGCCGTGATCACATTGAATGGCGGTGCTGGCTCGAAGGGCCAAATGGCCTCCTCCTGCGCCTATTGTCTATTGTCTATTGTCTATTGTCTTTCCAAAGATTTGGTATGAGATGTTGGATCTCCTTCATACAGAGATGGCAACTATAATTATAAGGTTATGTTACTGGCATAAAATACTTATTTATAACTTAATTCGTCCAGAGTGGCTCTTCAATTACATTTGTCTAATAGTTTATTAATTTCTTTTTATAAAGGCAAACCAATACCGAGCAGGGCAGTTTGAAGAAAGCTCCTGATCCAAAACGGCACCAATCCCTGTTCTCCAGAAATAGACACAAAATGCTGGAGTAACTCAACGGGACAGGCAGCATCTCTGGAGAGAAGGAATGGGTGGCCTTTTGGGTCGAGACCCTTCTTCAGCCTGAGAGTCAGAGGCGATGGAAACGAGAGACATGGAAGGGTACAAGGGCTGATCAAAGTGGACGATGCTCAAGGAAAGGTAGAGTGGTGGAGAGTTGGCTGAGGGGAAGATGCCAACGAGGCATACAAACAGTAAAAATAGTCAGGAGGACAATGAAATTAGTCAGAGAACTAGCATGGGGGATGCTGCCTGACCCGCTGAGTTACTCCAGCATTTTGTGTCTTTTTTGTAAATCAGCATCTGCAGTTCCTTGTATCGGCAGCTTTTTTTAACTCAAGGGGTTGGTCTTATGAGGAAAGGTTGAATTGCTTGTCTTGTAGCCCTGAAATTTCAGAGGTTGAAAGGGGAGCTGATTGAACCACATAAAATCCTGAATAATCTTGTGACCGCAGAGAGGATAAGGTCATACGGTCATGTGATTGGAGTAGATTTAGGCCATTCGGCCCATCAAGTCTCCTCCGCCAGTCAATCATAGCTGATCTATCTCTCCCTCCTTACCCAATTCTCCTGCCTTCTCCCCGTAATCCCTCACACCCTGACACATTGTAAAGGAAACAGAATGTTTCCTCTTTTTGGAGAATCTAGTCAAGTGTCAAGAGCATTTAATTGTTGTATGTTACCAACAATGGTACAATGAAATTCTTACTTGCAGCAGACACGTCTGTACCTTTATCCTTAAACTACTTTATACTACACCTGTACTAAATATAGAAATGTGTAAACACATGCCTCCAGATTCAGGGACTGTTTCTTCCCACCTGTTATCAGGCAACTGAACCATCCTACTCACAACCAGAGAGCAGTGCTGAGCTACTATCTTGTTGTTCGTCCTTCGGGTTCGGAGATGACCATGACTTCACTTTCAGTTGGATGATTGGTGACTGTGGGTCCGGAAGTGACTGGTGAGGCCAATCCGGGCCCGGAAGGCACGCCCACATGTAGGACACGAGTGGATGGGTGCTGCAGTGGAAGTGGAGGTAGCCCGGGCCTTGCGCCCAGTGCGTTTCCTCCGGGCCTCTGCAGTGCATCTGTTCTCTGCTGCACGGGCTCCTGTGGTGAGCTTGCTACGCCAGGTTGGACGGTCCAGAGCAAGAGGCTCCCAAGTGCTGAGGTTGATGTCCAGGTCTTTGAGGGACACTTTGAGGCAGTCCTTAAACCGTTTCTTCTGTCCTCCTACTGAGCGCTTGCCCTGACACAGTTCTCCATACAGAAGCTGTTTTGGCAGTCGACTCTCGGGCATTCTGACGACATGGCCTGCCCATCTGGCATGGGCTTTCCGTAGGAGGATGTGGACGCTGGGGATTCCGGCCCTACTATCTCGCTCTTTAGTGACCCTCAGGCTATCATTGATTTACTGGATGTTATCTTGCACTAAATGTTATTCACGTTAATCCCTTTATCATGGATCTGTACACTGTGGACGGCTCGATTAAAATCAAGGCTTGTCTTCCCATAGACTGGTTAGAGCGCAACAAAAGCTTTTCACTGTACCTCGGTACACGTGACAATAAACTAAACTCAAACTTAACCAAACGCAACACATAAAAGCAATAAACATAGACAATATGTAATCATTTAAAAAATTCAATAAATCAATAACCATAATATTCATGTAAAATTTGCACAGAAAATATAGAACAAACAACAAAAAAAACTATAAATTAATGACCACATTACCAGTGCAAAACACCCAAAGGTCCTCAGTGAAAACCAAAGACAGTCCATAGAAGTTCACAGTTATTGAGGTCAGTGTTGTGCAGAGTTCAAGAGTTCAAGAGACTGATGGTTATTTGGAAGAAACTATTCTTGACCTTGGTGGTCACGGTTTTTAGATTCCTCTGCATTCTGATGGTAGGACCAAAAAGAAATAGTGATCATAGTTCGTAAGTTCTAAGAGTGCAATTGGTCCAGTTGACCCATCAAGTCTACTCCAACATTCAATCATGGCTTATCTATCTTTCCCTCCAAACCCCATTTTCCTGCATTCCCCCCATAACCCCTGAACACCCTTAATAATATGTCAATTTCCGCCTTAAAAATCATCCATTGACTTGGCCTCCAATAAATACCTCCTCATCTACTTTCTAAAGGCACGTCAGTTTATTCTGAGGCTGTGGCCTTTGGTCCTGGACTTTTCCATTAGTCTTCCAAACATCCTCTCCACATTCACTCTATCCAGGCCTTTCAACAGACAATAGACAATAGGCAATAGACAATAGACAATAGACAATAGGTGCAGGAGTAGGCCATTCGGCCCTTTGAGCCAGCACCACCATTCAATGTGATCATGGCTGATCATTCTCAATCAGTACCCCGTTCCTGCCTTCTCCCCATACCCCCTGACTCCGCTATCCTTAAGAGCTCTATCTAGCTCTCTCTTGAAAGCATCCAGAGAATTGGCCTTCTGAGGCAGAGAATTCGACAGATTTACAACTCTCTGACTGAAAAAGTTTTTCCTCATCTCAGTTCTAAATGGCCTACCCCTTATTCTTTAACTGTGGCCGCAGGTTCTGGACTCCCCCAACTGTTCGGTGGTGTGGGTCAACAGTTCAGTGGCTGCATCTTTGAGTAGATCCCCTCGATGGTGGGGAGGTCGGTATCTGCGATGGACTGGACTCTCATGGTGTAAAAGCAGGTCCACAGGTATACCACAAAATGCTGGAGTAACTCAGCGGGTCAGGCAGCATCTCAGGAAGGAAGGAATGGGTGACCTTTCAGGTCGAGACCCTTCTTCAGACTGATGTCAGGGGAGGGGGCGGGACAAAGATAGAATGTAGTCGGAGACAGGAAGACTAGTGGGAGAACTGGGAAGGAGGAGGGGATAGAGAGGGAAAGCAGGGACTTTCTGAAGTTAGAGAAGTCAATGTTCATCGTAGAGTCGGAGGGAAGGAGGAATCACAGAGGGGGAGCAGTGAGAGAGGATGTTGCTGAACTCTCGTCGGAGAGAAGAGGAGAACTTCTTCAAAGTTGACATACCTTGAGGAGAATTCGCCGTGGGGCGGCAAAATGTGTAGGAAGAAAACTGCAGATGCCGGTTAAAATTGAAGGTAGACACAAAATGCTGGAGTAACTCAACGGGTCAGGCAGCATCTCGGGAGAGAAGGAATGGGTGACGTTTCGGGTCTTACTGTTTACAAAGGAGGGGTGGCACTGTGATTCCCAGTCAATACTGAGAAAGTTAAAATCCCTTACAACTTATTAGTCCTGCAGCTGCCTGCAATCTCCTGGCATATTTGCTCTTCTAATTCCCGTTGACTATTTGGGGGTCTGTAGTACACTCCCAACAAGGTTTAGGAGTCATTAGAGTGACATTGTGATCCCAAAAATCTTCATCTTTTGGGTGGAGTTGAGAAACAAGAAAAGGATTTCACAAAATGCTGGAGTAACTCAGCAGGTCAGGCAGCATCTCAGGAGAGAGGGAATGGGTAACGTTTCGGGGCGAGACCCTTCTTCAGTCTGGAGAATGTGCTGCTATTACATCTTTAATAATCGACCTCAAGCATCTTCCCCACTACCAATGTACAGCTAACTGGTCTATCACTCCCCGTTTTCTCTCTCCTGCCTTTCTTAAAAAGTGGGGTTACATTGGCTACCCTCCAGTCCACAGGAACTGATCCAGAGTCAAGAGAGCATTGGAAAATGATCACCACTTCCTTTAGAGACACTAGACAGGTCCAGACCATCACACAAACCAACCTTCTTTCTATTGACTCCATTTATACCTCACACTGCCTCGGCAAGGCCAGCAGCATAATCAAGGACGAGTTGCACCCTGGCTAATCCCTCTTCTCCCCTCTCACATTTTAGATTTAGATTTAGAGATATAGCGAGGAAACAGGCCCTTCGGCCCACCGAGTCCGCGCCACCCAGCGATCCCCGCACATTAACACTATCCTACACACTCTAGGGACAATTTTTTTTGTTTTTTTTAACATTTACCCAGTCAATTAACCTACATACCTGTACGTCTTTGGAGTGTGGGAGGAAACCGAAGATCTCGGAGAAAACCCACGCAGGTCACGGGGAGAACGTACAAACTCCGTACAGACGGCGCCCGTAGTCAGGATCGAACCTGAGACTCCAGCGCTGCATTCGTTGTAAGGCAGCAACTCTACCGCTGCGCCACCGTGCTGCCCACATTAGGGCAAGAGGTAGAGAAGTGTGGAAACGCACACCTCCAGTTTAAGAATAAGGGGTCGGCCATTTAGGACTGAGACGAAGAAAAACTTTTTCACCAAGAGAGTTGTGAATCTGTGGAGTTTTCTGCCACAGAAGGCAGTGGAGGCCAATTCACTGGATGTTTTCAAGAGAGAGTTAGATTGAGCTCTTAGGGCTATCGGAATCAAGGGATTTGGGGAGAAAGCAGGAACGGGGTACTGATTTTGGATGATCATCCATGATCACATTTAATGGCGGTGCTAGCTCAAAGGGCCGCATGGCATACTCATGCTCCTATTTTCTATGTTTCTATGTTTCTATCCAAGCCTTTCATTTTCCGGTAAGTTTCAATGAGGTCTCCCCTCGTCCTACTAAACTCCAGTGAGCACAGGCCCAGTGCCTGTCAAACGCTTTTGAGCCTTTGGCTATTGAAGGGCAGCTGCCTTCCAGCGCCAGAGACCCAAGTTCGATCCTGACTACCGGTGCTGTCAGTGCGGAGTTTGTACGTTCTCCCTGCGAGCACGTGGGTTTTCTTTGAGTGCACCAATTTCCTCCCACACTCCAAAGGGTTGTAGGCTAATTGGCTTCAGTAAAATTGTAAATGTACCTAGTGTGCAGGATCGTGCTGGTGTGCGGCGTGATCGTCGGTCAGGCACGGCCTCAGTGGGCCGAAGGGCCTGTTTCCCCGCTCGACCTCGAAAGAAAAGCAAAGTCTAAATCGAAAAATGAAGTTGGTGCAATTTTCCCAAGGAAAGCAAGGCAATTATTCATCTAAGCTGAGCAGAGTTGGGTACAAATTAAGTGTGCAAAATGTTTAAAAAGAAACATATTTACTTCCTCAAACGAGTTGACAAAATTGTGTCATTATTTGCAAACATTTCTTTTGAACTTCACTCATCCACCAGGGAAGTTTAAACCAGCGCTTCCCAGGACGTTGGGACCCACCTTATTATTTGTCAACCAATTAAATATATAAGCTGGTAAACTAACCCAGCTGCCTTTGTCTGGCTTTGCACGCCTGACTGAAAGACTGGGGGACTGTAAGAGTATGGCATTCTGGCTCCTGTCTCAAAGGCTTTTCCTCACAGCTGATCTAAAATAAACTTAAAACCTTGGCTAACATTAATGTCACCATTTGATAACATGCAGGATTCAAGTGGGGTTAAAAAAACAACAGATGTCTATTTTAAGTGTCAGCCTGGTGGTGCCTGGTTTACATTTTTTGTTCAAATATCGGGTATCCTACTTAATAAAAACCCGGTGGTCCGTGTCCAGAACTGAAGAGGTGTCGACCTTCATTTTACCGTGTTAGGCGTTTTAAAGCTTAAAGGGCAGGAGGACAAACTAATAATTCTGAATGGAGTGCAACACACCATGCCATTGTTAATGAGGCCTTCCCTACCACATGGAAGCTTAACCCCCAGTATATTGTTTCATTCTCTCTGAGTTCGATATCCCTGTGCTATTTTCAATATTTCCCCCACCGCTCTCTTCTCCCTGATGCTCCGTGTAACCCACATCTTTGATTGAGGGCCTTTGGCTATCTGTCCTCTAATTTGGGACAGGAGTCAGACTTGCTCCATTAATGTTCCCTGCAAAGTGACCTTGGGAGTTTTGAAAAAAAAACACGTTTTTGAAGCCCTGTTAAAACGCTGGCTCGGTGTATAGCTTCGTAGAATCAATCAGCCGAGAAACAGACCCTTCTGCCCATCAAGTCTTAGGGTGGCACCCTAAGTGATGCGGTGGTAGAGCTGCTGCCTTACGGCGCCAGAGACCCGGGGTTCGATCCGAACTACAGGTGCCATCGGCATGGAGTTTGTGCGTTCGCGCTGTGACCGCATGGGTTTCCTCCGGGTGCTCCGGTTTCCTCCCGCACTCCAAAGACGTGTAGGTTTGTGGGTTAATTGGCTTCGGTAAAAGATTGCAAATTGGCCCTAGTGGGTGTAGGATAGTGCTAGTGTGGGTATTGGTGGTCGGTGGGTAAGAATAAGGGGTAGGCCATTTAGAACTGAGATGAGAAAAAACTTTTTCAGTCAGAGAGTTGTGAATCTGTGGAATTCTCTGCCTCAGAAGGCAGTGGAGGCCAATTCTCTGGATGCATTCAAGAGAGAGCTGGAAAGAGCTCTTAAGGATAGTGGAGTCAGGGGATATGGGGAGAAGGCAGAAACGGGGTACTGATTGAGAATGATCAGCCATGATCACATTGAATGGCGGTGCTGGCTCGAAGGGCCGAATGGCCTCTTCCTGCACCTATTGTCTATTGCCTATTGTCTATTGTCTATTGTCTATTGAAAGGCTTGTTCCAACACCATATCCCTAAACCAATCTAAAGTCCATGCCGACCACTCAGCCTGTTTACACTGATTCTCTATTGATCCCATTTTATTCACCCCCACATTCACACCAACCCCTTCTAGGTTCTACTGCTTACCACCACACCCGGATCAATTTTCAATGGGCAATTAACTGCCAACACATATGTTTTTGGGGTGTGGGAAGAAATTGGTGCGTTGGGTGAAAACCCAGGCAGTCAAGAGGAGGGGAACCAACTCAATGCAGAGAGCATACAAGACCTTATTGACCCCAGAACACTGTAGCTGTGAGTCAGCGGCTTCACAACGAGCTGCCAGAGGAGGTAGTTGAGACATGCACTATAATAACATTTGAAATACATTTGGACACCTACATGTATAGGATCGGTTTAGAGAGATATGGGCCAATTGCAGGCAACTGGGACTCGTGGAGATGGGGTGCCATGGTCAGCATTGGGCAAGTTGGGCCAAAGGGCCTGTTTTTGTGCGTGCATGCCTATATGACACTGAATATTCAGAATCAAACAAGGGTCTCTGGTGCTGCAAGGCAGTAACTCTACCACTGCACCACCATACCGCCACAGATGAAGTTTCAAAAGTCAGGATTTAGAGTGAATGTAATAAAAAGGAACTGCAGATGCTGGTTTATGCTGGTCGGCATAGAGTCGATGGGCCGAAGGGCCTGTTTCCGCGCTGTATCTCTAAACTAAAATCATGGTTGACGCATGTGCTAAAGGTGTCTTAAGTTTAGGTGTGTGACTTTGAACAATCCGAAAATCCCCTTCCCTTTCTCAGAGCTCGGTACCTCAAAACTGAAGAACTCCAAGTCCGAAGAAGGGTCTTGACCCGAAACGTCACCCACTCCTTCGCTCCGGAGATGCTGCCTGTCCCGCTGAGTTACTCCAGCAATTTCTATCTATCTTCAGTTCCTTCCTACACATACCACAAACTGAACATTTGGCAAATGCTTCCCTTTGCCTTGCATTTCATCGGTACTTTGGTTTAGTTTCGAGATACAGCGCGGAAACAGGCCCTACGGCCCATCGACTAGCGATAACTCAGGTCCGAACCGAACGCAGACTAACGGGTGGAGATATCTGGTCAAGAGTCAAGAGTGCTTTATAGTCCGTACACTAGCACTCTCCTACACACGAAGGGACAATTTACAATTCTTACCGAAGCCAATTCATTTACAAATCCTGTACGTCTTTGGAGCGTGGGAGGAAACCGGAGTACCCGGAGAAAACCCACGCGGTCACGGGGAGAACGTACAAACTCCGCACAGACAGCACCCGTAGTCAGGGTCGAACCCGGGTCTCTGGCGCTGTGAGGCAGCAACTCTGCGCCATCGTACCACCCCCGGTAAACTCATCTCCACTCGTCTTGGGAGTACAGTTGCTATCGAACTTATTGCAACGAGGAAAAGCTGTGCTAACAAATCCCTGCCAGTAATAGGATTTCCCAGAAGATTGCAGAATATCTGTGCATGTCGTGCATGTTTTGTTTTATATAAATTGGGTGAGCATGGCAAACAAAATGGTACTGCTCCAATTCCTTCCTTCCTTCCTCGGGCATAATTTAATAATGTGAGTACAAAATGTACTTTCCATTTGCTTGGAACCATCGTTGACATTTTCATTGCTTGCGTCAAGTCTCTGCACCGCGTTGTGCGTTCCGATACAAAGATAAAATTCATTATCCCCCCACCAGCCCCACCCCCGATCGCTGCCCCGAATCTCACCTCCCTGTCAGTCGCACGACCCCTACAAGCTCTAAGTGGTGTGAATGCTGCACACACGATCTCCCATTGGAATTGCCACGCACACAAGTACTTGTTAACAAGTCTGTTTGCTTCTGAATTGGGTTAACGGTGGCGCTGCAAACTACTATTCCCAGAACGCTGCACTGCTCTGAGGTTAATTAGGAAGCAAATGTTCTCCCGCAGTGGCATGATGAACGGCGGGAGGTGGGAATCAAGGAAAACAGCGCGCTGGGGCGGGCGCTGGGGCAGGGGGGTGGGGGGGAATTGGCAACACTTTCACTTCCACCTCCTCACCTCTGGAACTCGGGTCCGAACCGAACGCAGGCTAACAGGTGGAGATATCTGGTCAAGAGTCAAGAGTGCTTTATCGCCATTTATCCCGGGTAGAACAACAAAATTATTACTTGCTGCAGAGTGTGCAAACAATATAATAAAGGAGAAAAGAAAGTTCAGTGTGTGTGTGTGTGTGTGTGTGTGTGTGTGTGTGTGTGTGTGTGTGTGTGTGTGTGTGTGTGTGTGCGCGCGTGCGTGCGTGCGTGCGTGCGTGCGTGCGCGTGCGTGCGTTTGTGCGTGCGTGCATGTGTGTGTGTGTGTGTGTGCGTGTGTGTGAGTGTGCGTGTGTGTGTGTGTGTGTGAGTGTGTTTTTTTGAGTGTGTGTGTGCGTGTGTGTGTGTGCGTGTGTGTGTGAGTGTGTGTGTGCGTGTGAGTGTGTGTGCATGTGTGTGCGTGTGTGTGTGTGTGTTTTTTTGAGTGTGTGTGTGTGTGTGTGTGTGTGTGCGTGCGTGCGTGCGTGTGTGTGTGTGTGTGTGTGTGTGTGTGTGTGTGTGTGTGTGTGTGTGTGTGTGTGTGTGAGTGTGTGCGTGCGTGCGTGCGTGTGTGTGTGTATATACTGGTGGTGGCCCATCATAGACGCTGATAGCACAGTAGTGCAGTCTCGTGTCTCGTGGGATCGAGTGCGGCTCAGGAGTCTGATGTACGAGCCATATACACGTGGGAGGAGTGGGGGGCGAATGAAGGTCGCTGTGGGGGGATTCAGAGCTGCGGTCTTTCTCCTGCCTCTGCCACTAACGAGTCGGCTTCGGAAATTGTCTTCGAAACTGCTGACCGCCGTCCTATTTTTTTCACAAAAATAAATTGAATCAATTATTGCAATAATACTACACGCGATACAAAACAATACCGAACAATTCCACCGCCATAATACAAAATCACCCAATTATCTAAGACAAATATTCTTAATGGGCGGCACGGTGGCGAAGCGGTAGAGTTGCTGCCTTACAGCGAATGCAGCGCCAGAGACTCAGGTTCGATCCTGACTACGGGCGCCGTCTGTACGGAGTTTGTACGTTCTCCCCGTGACCTGCGTGGGTTTTCTCCAAGATCTTCGGTTTCCTCCCACACTCCAAAGACGTACAGGTATGTAGGTTAATTGGCTTGGCAAATGTAAAAAATTATCCCTAGTGGGTGTAGGATAGTGTTCGTGTGCGGGGATCGCTGGGCGGCGCGGATCCGGTGGGCCGAAGGGCCTGTTTCTGCGATGTATCTCTAAAAAACTTTTTTTTTAATGTTACACTCATAAACAACGATGTTACGATCCTTCTCAAGGATGCATTTCAATCCTCCGCTGTGCCCAGCGATTTCCGAAATCCCCCAGCGCGTAGTCCCTCTCTAGTACCACCCGGTCGCGGGCGTAACCCCCGAAAAGGGGCAGGCAGCCGGCTCGGGCAGAGCCCTGTTCCGCCTGGCGCCATGACTCCGCAGATGGCCAGCTTGGCCAGGCCCTGGAGCAACCCAACCAGGATAGCCTCGGCCCTACTCTCTCCCCTACGCACAGGCTGTCATAGAAACATAGAAAATAGGTGCAGGAGGAGGCCATTCGGCCATTCGAGCCAGCACCGCCATTCATTGTGATCATGGTTGATCGTCCACAATCAATAACCCGTGCCTGCCTTCTCCCCATATCCCTTGATTCCACTAGCCCTTAGAGCTCTATCTAACTTTGATTCCACTAGCCCCAAGAGGTCTATCTAACTCTGATGCCACTAGCCCCAAGAGCTCTATCTAACTCTGATTCCACTAGCCCCTAGAGCTCTATCTAACTCTGATTCCACTAGCCCCAAGAGCTCTATCTAACTCTGATTCCACTAGCCCCTAGAGCTCTATCTAACTCTGATTCCACTAGCCCCAAGAGCTCTATCTAACTCTGATTCCACTAGCTCCTAGAGCTCTATCTAACTCTGATTCCACTAGCCCCAGGAGCTCTATCTCACTCTGATTCCACTAGCTCCTAGAGCTCTATCTAACTCCGAAGGATCTCAACCCAAAACATCACCCATTCCTTCTCTCCCGAGATACTGCCTGACCCACTGAGTTACTCCAGCATTTTGTGTCTACCTATGTATATGTGAGTATGTGTCCATCATGGGCTTTCACTGGCAAGACAGGGTGACTAACGTGGGGGTGCTGGACCGGTCTGGCTTCACAAGCATTGAACCAATGATCACAAAGAGCCACCTTCGATAGACAGGCCATGTGTTCATTTCACCCCTGCCTGCCATCGGGAAGTGGGTATGTGGGAAAACTGTAACGTCCAAGTTCAGGAACAGCTTCAGCCATTCAGCTATTAAACACTACAACCTCAAATGAGCTCTGAACTACATAGACTATTACTGCACTATTATTTTTTTTATGTTTGCGTATGTGTGCGTGTGTTAGGGTTGCCAACTGTCCTGTATAAGCTGGGGCATCCCATATATTGGGCTAAATTGGTTTGTCCGTATGGGACCGCCCTTGTCCTGTGTTAGGCCCGGGGGCGCTGTAGGCCAGGACACTGTAGGCCCGGACAGTGTGTAGGCCCGGACACTGTATGCCCGGATACTGTAGGTCTGGACAGTGTAGGCCCGGTCAGTGTAGGTCCGGAGGCCCGGGCGCCGCCTGACGGAGGTTGCTTAGCAACCCATCTCCCGACCCGGGTTGCCGCCATTAGTGGAGCGGGTGCACTTGGCCGCTAACTGGGTGAGGTCACGTGGGGTGCAGGGCGGTGACATTACCTTGTCCCTTATTTAGGAGTGAGAAAGTTGGCACCCCTACCGATGGCAGGCAGGGGTGAAATGAGAGCATGGCCAGGGTGGTGTGGGTCTCTGATAATGCTGGCTGGCTTTTTGAGGCAGCGACTCATATCCAGGAACCTGGGGCCACAGTTTAAAAATAAGGGGTAGGCCATTTAGAACGGAGATGAGGAAAAACTTTTTCAGTCGGAGAGTTGTAAATCTGTGGAGTTCACTGCCTCAGAAGGCAGTGGAGGCCAAGTCTCTGAATGCATTCAAGAGAGAACTAGATAGAGCTCTTAAGGTTGGCGGAGTCAGGGGGTATGGGGAGAGGGTAGGAACGGGGTACTGATTGTGGATGATCTGCCATGATAACATTGAATGGTGGTGCTGGCTCGAAGGGCCGAATGGACTACTCCTGCACCTATTGTCTATTGTCTATTGTCTATTGACTACGGTAAATCCCTTCGACGGCGGGGAAGTCAGAACCTGTGATGGATTGGGCAAAGTTGCCTGCAAAATGCAGGAAAATTAGATAATCTAAATTCATTTTCTTGTTGGTGTCACCCAGCTAGTTGCACCACTTTGGCCACATAACTGGAAGAACCACGATGATAAGTCAAGGGAACACAAATGCTTTTTGACGGAAGTATATTTTATAGTTTAGTTTAGTTTGTTATCGTTACCGGTATCGAGATACAGTGAAAAGCTTAATTGTTGCGTTCTATCCAGTCAGCGTAAAGACTGCACATGATTACAATCAAGCTGTCCACAGTTCCAGTTTACTTTACTGTCACGTGTAACGAGGTACAGTGAAAAGCTTTTTTGTTGTGTGCCATCCAGTCGGCGGAAAGACTATACATTGTTTCCAAATACACAGGACAAGATGTTAGAAATCCAAAGTGCCAAAAGTCAACTTGCTCCCGGTGGTAATGGGAGGCTTATGCACTCACCTATGCTCCTCCGATGTTGAGAAAGGCTAGGCAGACACGTCATTGGGGTTATCAAGTGGGCACCTACTTTCATCGACGTTTCGCTGATTGGACCCACGACGTCTCCAGTAGGCTCAGCAGTGCATTCTGGCATCCCAGAACCACCCCCTCTGCATCTGCCTAGCCGGCTTATTTGGGAGACCAGATGGGGTCTTTCCTCTTCAGCCAGAGCCACTGGCTACTCCGCTCTGCCACCTGTGATGTTTCCTTGATAGCCTGGCGTAGGGCTTGTCCACTGATCCCCAGGTCCTTCATCAGTCTTACGGTAGATGTTGCCACAAATCCTCAACATCCAACTTCTACCGGGCAGATCTTGAATGGTGGTGCTGGCTCGAAGGGCCGAATGGCCTACTCCTGCACCTATTGTCTGTTGTCTATTGTCTATTTGGACAAGGGCGGCCACCGTGGTGCAGCGGTAGAGTTGCTGCCTTACAGCGCTTGCGGCGACAGGATGCTGTCTGTACGGAGTTTGTACATTCTCTACGTGACCTTCTTTTTCTCCGTGGGTTTTCTCCGAGATCTTCGGTTTCCTCACACACTCCAAAGACGTACAGGTTTGTGGATTAATTGGCTTGGTGTATGTGTAAATTGGCCCTAGTCTGCGTAGGATAATGTTAATGCACGGGGATCGCTGATCGGTGCGGACTCGGTGGGCCAAAGGGGCTGTTTCCGCGCTGTATCTCTGAACTAAATCTAAACTAAACTATTTACTTTGTAAGTGGCGCCAAAATATGGCGACTATGCATTTGTGGGATGCGTAAAATAATTTCACTCTGCTGTGTGTTCATGACACTAAAGAACCATTGAGCATTATTTCTGCGCTGTGTGACTCCATGCGTGCAATTTTCTTCTGCTCCTCAGACGTTTGATGCACTAAAATTTCTAGGTGTCTTTCTCTGTACACGTCTAACCCACTTTTGTTTTAGTTTAAAGATACAACGCAGACCTATTCTGCTATAGTTCGCCATAAATTTAGTTTAGTTTAGTTTAATTTAGTTAAACCTCCAGTTTAAACCACCTCCAGTTTAAATTCCACTTGGAATATTTTGGAGGACCAAGAACCAAGTTTAGATTAGTTTAGTTTAGTTTAGATTAGTTTAGATTAGTTTAGTTTCATTTCGTTTAGTTTCGTTTAGAGATACAGCGCAGGAACAGGCCCTTAGGCCCACCAAGTCCACGCCAACCAGCGATCCCCGCACACTAACACTATCCTACACACACAAGGGACAATTTACAATTTTACCAAACAATTCACCTACAAACCTGTACGTCTTTGGAGTGCGGGAGGAAAACGGAGTTCCTGAAGAAAAACCACACAGGTCACGGGGAGAACATACAAACTCCGTACAGACAGCACCCGTAGTCAGGATCGAACCCGGGTCTCTGACGCTGAAATCAGCAACTCTACCACTGCGCCACCGTACCACCTCAATGCCCCAAAGCAACAACAGTGGTTTGTTTGCCTGTTTTATTAACCTGCATCATATTCCTGCCAATAAAACCTATTTAATTTCTAGTAAAACTCATTTGACAGTTTCACAACCATTCCTACATGTATGGAAGTCATCTGGCATTTTTCAGTAATTCTTTTAATTTCAATCAGCCCCCTAAGATTGTTGCACACTTTGAAATTCTATCTGCAGTTGGCAAATCCAAACTATTTTAAATCTAGGTAAAAGATGAAGGCCTACAGTACTCATCTTTGTTGAACATTACTTTCTACTTTTGCCTGTTGGAGTGACCATCTTTAGCCCATGTTCTCTGCCTGATCTTTTAGAGGCTTCCCACTTTGCTCCTGTACCCCTACTGCTAAATTTTAGTTTGGTTTGGAGATACAGCGCGGAAACAGGCCCTTAGGCCCACCGAGTCCACGCCGACCAGCGATCCCCGAACACTAACACACACCACACACTAGGGACAATCTGCAGTCTTTACCGAATCCAATGAACTTACAAACCTGTACATCTTTGGAGTGTGGGAAGAAACCGTAGAACCCGGGGTAAACCCACGTGGTCACGGGGAGAGCGTACAAACTCCATACAGACAGCACCCGTAGTCAGGATCGAACCTAGGTCGCTGGCGCTGTAAGGCAGCAACTCTCCCACTGCGGCACTGTGCCACCCAAGATGCTCTAAATGCTCAGACCTTCCTTCTGAGCAGCCGACATGACATCTTATTGAGCCCCATATCTGAGGAAGGGACCATAGGACGTTTGTGAGAATGATCCAGCCGATGTTTGGGTTAACATATGAGGAGCTTTTGTTGGCTATGGGCCTGTACTTGCTGGAGTTCAGAAGGACGAAGGGACACCTCGTTGAAACCTACCGAATAATGAAAGGCCCAGATAGAGTGGATGTGGAGAGGATGTTTCCAGCAGTTGGAGTGGTCTAGGACCAGAGGGCACAGGCTCAGAATAAAAGGATACACATTTCGAATGGGGATGAGGAAACATAGAAACATAGAAAAATAGGTGCAGGAGTAGGCCATTCAGCTCTTTATTTGTGATTCAAAACAAGTTTGAACGAAATTTAGTTACCATGCAGTCACAACACTAAAAAAGCACAAAACGCACAACTCCACAATTTAACATAAACATCCATCACGGTGGCCCTCCTCCAGGCACCTCCACACCGTGATGGAAGGCAAGAAAGAAAGTTTTATCTCCTTCTTGCTTCTTCACCTGCGGTCGGGCGGTCAAAACTACTGCGCCGAGGTGATCGAGGCTCCCGACCCTGGAGTCCCCGCCGGGCGATGGAAGATCCCGCGGCCGATTCCAAGCCACGCCGGACGACGAAAAGTCCCGCGAATGGGCCGACCCACGCACACGATTCTGGGCGGACGAAGACGCTGCCGCTGGAGCCCCCGAAACTCGGTCGCCAACCAGGGACCCGCGAGAGCTCCCGATGCCACGGTCCACAGGGCCCGCGGCTGAAGCCTTCGAAGCCTCCAAAGGCTCTCAGCCAGCTCCGCGATGGGTAAGTAAGTCTGGAGGCCGCCAGCTCCCTGTTGCTAGGCCGCAGCACGAACGGAGACGCGACCCGGAAAAAGATCGCATCTCCGTTGAAGAAGGAAATTTAAAAAAAGTTCCCCCCCCCCCACATAATACACAACTAAAAGTAAACTATAACATACATCTATACATCTAACATTAAAAACAAGACAAGAAGGAAAAGACAAATGGACCGCAGGCGAGCCGCAGTTGCTAGGGCATCTTAGCTGATCAACTAAAATCAGTACCCCGTTCCTGCAATTTCCCCATATCCATTGATTCCTTTAGCCCTAAGAGCTAAATCTAACTCTCTCTTGAAAACTTTATATCTTTAGCCAGAGGGTGGTGAATCTGTGGAATTCATTGGCATTGATGACTGGGGAGGCCAAGTCTTTGTGTATTTTTAAAGATTGATGGGTTCTTGATTAGGAAGGGTGTCAAAGGTTACGGGGAGAAGGCAGGAGAATGGGGTTGTGAGAGAAAAATAGATCAGCCATGATTGAATGGGAGAGCAGACTCGATGGGCTGAATGGCCTAATCCTGATCCTATTTCATACGATCTTATAATATTACGACCTAAGGCTTTTTGGGAAATCTAAACTTATTGTGTCCATGACAATTCACTTGTCTATACTTTCTGGTCCTGATGAAATATTCTAACTATTGACCATTGTATTTTAACATTGAGAAATGTATCCACAGTTGATAGCAATGAAATGTGTCATACTGTGTCTCTGATGTTCGTTCCATTGAAGGGAATGGAACGAATCTCACAAGAACGCAAGAACGTCAGAAAAGAAGTGGGCTACCTGGCCCATCATTCAATACACTCAAGGCTAATTTACCCTGGTCTCTTCACCTCTACTCTGCCAATTCTCCATAGCCGCCAATTCCCTGATCTTATCAAAAATTAATGAATGATTGAATGAATGAATGAATGAATGAATGAATGAATGAATGAATGAATGAATGAATGAATGAATGAATGAATGAATGAAACTTTATTGTCACACGTGAGAAGTCACAGTGATATTCTTTGTTTTGCCTACCCAAGGTATGCAAAGAGTCGCCACATAAAGGGCACCGTCAAAATTACAAGTATCGTATTTTAACACAAAACTTTTTTTTAAAACCAATCCATTTGTGGTCCCCCTTAGTTCTCAGGGGTTCCCCAGGCTGGGTCCTTCCTTGTTCTCCCTCAGGCCCAATGTATCCATCCTTTCCTTAAACCCCAGACGCAGGTGAAAACATACACTGGAACGGGTACAAGTGAACAATAATTAACCAGTACCAATACCAACGTGACAACACAATGCTTCACCGACCAAGGATAAGCTTTTGTGTAAACATTTCTAGATTCTTTTCCATCACATCTGTGAGCAAGGATTTGATGGCCTACACAACAATCGACAATTAATTCATGTGATAGGAGCAGAATTAGGCCATTCGGCCCATCAAGTCTACTCCGCCGTTCAATCATGACTGATCTGTCTCTCGCTCCTAACCCCATTCTCCTGCCTTCTCCCCATTAATAAGCAAAAATGGTTTATGGAATGTAGCATAGTTTATAGAAAAGTAGAGCATTGTATCTGGCTCCACCGATCCTTGTTCTAGGCACCCACCAAACTCTGGCTAAAAATCATACCCCGCACCTTTCATTTAAACTTTGCCCCTCTCTCCTTAAAGCTATGCCCCTTAGTATTTGAATTTCCCATCCTAGGATAAAGGTTCTGACTGTCCATTCTATCTATGCTTTTCACAAACCTATATCAGATCTCCATTCTATGTTCCAGAGAAAATCATCCACGTTTGCCCGACTTCTCCCCGTTGCTAGTACCCTCTAATCCAGGTAGCATTGTGGTAAACCTCTCCTATACCCTCTCCAAAGCTTCCAGGTCCGTTCCTCCCTGTACCCAAGTCAACTGCACACAACCTATTGTACGCAATACTCTAAATGAACTCTGTTGAAAGACTGGAGCGACTAGGCTTGTATACACTGGAATTTAGAAGGATGAGAGGAGATCTTATCGAAACGTATAAGATTATTAAGGGGTTGGACACGTTAGATGCAGGAAACATGTTCCCAATGTTGGGGGAGTCCAGAACAACGGGCCACAGTTTAAGAATAAGGGGTAGGCCATTTGGAAATGAGATGAGGAAAAGCTTTTTCAGTCAGGGAGTTGTGAATCTGGAATTCTCTGCCTCAGAAGGCAGTGGAGGCCAATTCTCTGAATGCATTCAAGAGAGAGCTAGATAGAGCTCGTAAGGATAGCGGAGTCAGGGGGTATGGGGAGAAAGCAGGAACGGGGTACTAATTGAGAATGATCAGCCATGATCACATTGAATGGCGATGCTGGCTCGAAGGGCCAAATGGCCTCCTCCTGCACCTATTGTCTATTGTCTATAAATGCGGCCCAGCCAATTTCTTATTGAGGTTGCAACACGACCTCCTGACTCTTATACTCAATGCCCTGAGCATTGAAGGCAAGCACACTACATGCCCTCTTGGCCACTCTTTCTACTCGTGTTTCCACTTTCAGGGAGCTGTGGACTTGGACCCCATGGTTCCTTCTTACACCAATGCTGCTGAGGGCCTCGACAACAACTGCACACCTTTCCCTTACATTTGACCTCCCGCCCTGCAATTGCTGGAACTTGTTATCCTTTCTCTTTAAGTACAGCGATTGCATTAACAGTTTGCAAGGTGACTTCCCCTTTTCGTTTTTAGAGCTTTGACAATTCAATGCATGAACACATTAGTGCTGATAGATAGACAATAGACAATAGACAATAGGTGCAGGAGGAGGCAATTCGCCCCTTCGAGCCAGCACCACCATTCAATGTGATCATGGCTGATCATTCTCAATCAGTACCCCGTTCCTGCCTTTTCCCCATACCCCCTGCCTCTGCTATCCTTAAGAGCTCTATCTAGCTCTCTCTTGAATGCATTCAGAGAATTGGCCTCCACTGCCTTCTGAGGCAGAGAATTCCACAGATTCACAACTCTCTGACTGATAAAGGTTTTCCTCATCTCAGTTCTAAATGGCCTACCCCTTATTCTTAAACTGTGGCCCCTTGTTCTGGACTCCCCCAACATTGAGAACATGTTTCCTGCCTCTAACGTGTCCAACCCCTTAATAATCTTATACGTTTCGATAAGATCTCCTCTCATCCTTCTAAATTCCAGTGTATACAAGCCTAGTCGCTCCAGTCTTTCAACATATGACAGTCCCGCCATTCCGGGAATTAACCTAGTAAACCTACGCTGCACGCCCTCAATAGCAAGAATATCCCCCCACCCACAATGCCATTCAGAGGGTATACAACTTAAGATATGCAAGGAAAATAAGTAAATAAGTAAACATAAACATAAGCATTAAAAAAAAGATTTTTTAAAAAAAATTTGACCAAAAAAAAGAAATTAATTTTTTTTAAAAAGAGATAAATTGTTAGAGGTTTAAAGCAGTACACCATATTATCTGGGGCATTAACACACTTAAAAACAGAGATGAGGGAAGCAGAAAAATCGGAATGTTAAGACATAACAGGGACCATTATAATACTTCAATTCCACTCTTAATTACATACACACATATCACTCTACTCAACCATAAAATTATCAGAGCCTCAGGCATCAATACAACTAAGACAAGGTTGCCATATCAATGTAAACTTGTCAGCTGATTCCCGAACAGTATACCTAATCTTCTCCAATTTAATAAAATATAACATATACCTAATCTACTGTGCAAATGTTGGAGGGTTACAATCCTGAATGTACATACATTACTCTGAGAGACTCTCCTACCTTTTTAGCCCCTGACAATAGTCATAGAGCCATTAAGTCATAGAGTGATACAGCGTGGAAACAGGCCTTTTACCCACACCGGCCAACATGTCCCAGCTACAGTGGCTAATCCCACCTGCTCGTGCTTGGCCCATATCCCTCCAAACCTGTCCTGTCCATGTACCTGTCTAACCGTTTCTTAAACATTGGGATAGTCCCGGCCTCAACTACCTCCTCGGGCAGCTTGTTCCATACACCCACCACCCCTTTGTGTGAAAATATTACCCCTCGCATTCCTATTAAATCTTTTCCCCTTCACCTTAAACACTATGTCCTCTTGTCCTCGATTCACCTACTCTGGGCAAATCTACCCTGATCTGAAGAAGGGTCTCGACCCGAAACGTCACCCATTCCTTCTCTCCCGAGATGCTGCCTGACCTGCTGAGTTACTCCAGTACTTTGTGAATAAATACCTTCGATTTGTACCAGCATCTGCAGTTATTTTCTTAAATCTACCCTGATCTGTTCGAAGTCCCTAAGAGTTTTCTTACCGATGTGGGTCAGTCTGAGCTGTCTTTTGCTGCTCAATCTGACCTTTTCCCCCCTCTTTACTTTATAAAGGGGTGTAACATTTGCAAACCTCCTTTGTAGGGTTACTGGTAATGAGTTAATTACTGGCCATATTCCTTTCATTTTGTTCCCAGGATAACAAGCCATTATTAAACCAGGGAGCAGTAAAACCCATACATGTCCTGCATTGGGCTCCTCACTTTGCCTGTATTAGGTGAGTCAACAACCGTCCTCCAACACTTAGCTGCTAAGTTTAATAGTTCCCTCTGCGTTTTTTTTTTTTTACAAGACCCGCCTGTGGCTTATTTATGTGCAGAGACAAGTTCCATTTCTGTGTAGCTTCTTGTGAGAACATACATGTTAAAGTAGGTGTTTTGTAACTTAAGAGTAAAGGGGGAGGCTCAGAAGACTAGTGTTCGCTTTGACAATAATTAAAAATGGACCTGCCTGCTGGGTTATTGGAAGAATGTGTGTGGGAAAGTTTTCTTTTTTTTAAAAACGCATCAAACCTGAACAAGAAGGAAACGTCTCTTTAAAATTGAGCCCAGTCGCCTTTGTGCACTGAAGTAAATTTAAAGGTCTGCTTTCTTCGAATGGCAGTTCTGTGTCCAGTCAAGGTGGATCTGTGCTGTTCGTCAGTTTGTGTTCATAGTGATAGGAGCGGAATTAGGCCATTCGGCCCACCAAGTCTACTCGGCCATTCAATCATGGCTGATCTATCTCTCCCTCCTAACCCCATTCTCCTGCCTTCTCCACATACTGTAACTCCTGTTTTGAGCTTGTTTATTTTAGAGGTTCATATTTCATTCTGGAATCCACAGTCCAGACCTTGAGAGACCTGTTATTGAAATCTATGTGTGTGCGGCTTGCAAATCCCGCTGGGTGTTTTGGGTTTGTCAAGTGGACAGCACTATTTTGTTGGTCCCATCACCCCTATCCTTCAAACCCGGGGGTCATTCAATTCGCTGTGTCCACAGCAGTCATAGACGGAGCGATTTGGATGAATTCCGCTCTCCAGCTCTTCTGCCATAATGCCTGAGGCTCACAGCTCCTCAAGTACGGCACTGTGGCGCAGTGGTAGAGTTGCTGCCTTGCAGCGCCAGAGACCCGGGTTCCATCCTGAGCAGGGGGTGTGGTCTGTACGGTGTTTGTACTTTCTCCCTGAGACCACCTGGGCTTCCTCTGGCTGCTTCAGTTTCCTCCCATGTTCCAATGACGTGCAGGTTTTGTAGGTTGATTGGTTTCTGTAAATTGTCCCTAG
Source organism: Rhinoraja longicauda (assembly GCF_053455715.1). NCBI lineage: Eukaryota > Metazoa > Chordata > Chondrichthyes > Rajiformes > Arhynchobatidae > Rhinoraja > Rhinoraja longicauda. The sequence goes on along the minus strand of NC_135959.1, from coordinate 9,004,130 downwards.
TGTGTAGGATAGAAATAGTGTATCGCTGGTCGGCACGGTCGGGCGAAGAGCCCTTTTCCCCACCGAATCTCCAAACCACAAATATGGGTGCTTCTAAGGATTCCTCTCCCCTTCCATGCTCAAAGGCAGTGGGTTCCAGGGCCCCGTAATTGCTTGGGGGAAAAGAATTTGCTCCAGTTCCCTTACAAACCTACTGGTATTTAACTTAAATCTGTGTCCCTTAGTTATCAACCTGCCTGCTGTGGAAAATAGGTCATAGAATTGCTGGATAGAACGTAGAACGTAGAACAGAACAGTACAGGAACAGGCCCTTTGGCCCTTAGTGTTAATGTCAAACATAGAAACATAGAAACATAGAAAATAGGTGCAGGAGTAGGCCATTCGGCCCTTCGAGCCTGCACCGCCATTCAATATGATCATGGCTGATCATCCAACTCAGTAACCTGTACCTGCCTTCTCTCCATACCCACTGATCCCTTTAGCCACAAGGGCCACATCTAACTCCCTCTTAAATATAGCCAATGAACTGGCCTCAACTACCTTCTGTGGCAGAGAATTCCACAGATTCACCACTCTCTGTGTGAAAAAAAACGTTCTCATCTCGGTCCTAAAAGACTTCCCCCTTATCCTTAAACTGTGACCCCTTGTTCTGGACTTCCCCAACATTGGGAACGATCTTCCTGCATCTAGCCTGTCCAACCCCTTAAGAATTTTGTAAGTTTCTATAAGATCCCCCCTCAATCTGCTAAATTCCAGCGAGTACAAGCCGAGTCTATCCAGTCTTTCTTCATATGAAAGTCCTGCCATCCCAGGACTTCCCAAACATCCCAAACATACTGTCAGCTTTCAACCCAAAGGTATGAATATTGCCTTCTCCAACTTCAAGTAACTCTTGCCTTCCCTCTCTCTCCGCCCCGCCCCCATCCTAGTCCTCTGGCAAGTTTCACTGTCCTCCTGATTAAATTTTTACTGATTGCATGCCTCGTTGTCACCTTCCCCTTACCCAGCAATGATCCATTTACTAAATTTTCCTTCATCATCGTCCCCTCTCTCGTTTCCACGCCTTGCCCTTCCATATCTCCAAGACTCCCTCTCCCCTGACTCTCACTCTGAAGAAGCACCTCGACCCAAAACTTCACCCATTCCTTTTCTCCAGAGTTACTCCAGCACTTTGTGTCTATCTTCAGTGTAAACATCTGCATCTGCCGTTCCTGCCGACTCAATAAATACGACGACATCCCACTATTCTACACCTACTCTGAAGAATAGTAGGTGCAGACTCTTCCCCACTGGTGAACAAGACTATCAACAGATCAACAGGTGAGGAGCAGAAGGATTGCTCAGTAGATAACGTGCTGATGAATGAATCAACGCTATGCATACGAGCCGTCTCTCACCTTGTCCCTGCTACCTGCACAAGTATGGATGATGGCGCAGGTGTAGAGTTGCTGCCTTACAGCGCCAGGGACCCGGGTTCAATCCTGACCAGTGCCTTATAGAACCTCAGCATTACATCCCTGATTTTGTCTTCCAGCCCTCTTGAAATAAATGATCGCATTGCATTTGCCTTCTTTACAAACCGATTCGACTTGCAGATTAACTTTCTGGGAATCCTGCACCAGCACTCCCAAGTCCCTTTGCACCTCCGATTTCTGGATTCACTTCCCATTTAGAAAATAGTCTATGCTTTTATTCCTACTGCCATAATGCACGACTCCACACTTTGCTACACTATATTCCATCTGCCACTTCTCTGCCCACTCTCCAAACCTGTCCAAGTCCTTCTGCAGAGTCCCTGCTTTCTCTACACTACCTGCCGTTCCACCTATTTTCATATAATCCGCAAACTTGGCCACAAAGCCTTCAATCCCCTCGTCCAAATCATTAATATACAACGTAAAGAGCAGTGGCTCCAGCACCGACCCCTGCGGAACTCCGCTATCACTGGCAACCAACCTGAAAAGAGATCTTCGATTTCCTCCCACACTCCAAAGACGTACAGGTTTGTAGGTTAATTGGCTTGGTATAATTGTAAATTATCCCTAGTGTGTGTAAGATAGTGTTAGGGTGCGGGGATCGCTGGTCGGTACGGACTCGGTGGGCAAAGAAAAAGTCCAATATCCCAAAGTCCAAAGTCCGGTCAGATGTTTCCGAAGATGTTTCGGAATGGCACCCTTCCCTGCACGTCTTTGGAGTGTGTGGAGGAAACCGAAGATCTCGGAGAAAATCCGCGCAGGTCACGGGGAGAACGTACAAACTCCATACAGACAAGCACCCGTAGTCAGCATCAAGCCCAAAGGTCTCTGGCGCTGTAAGGCAGCAGCTCTACCGCCGCGCCACCGTGCAGCCCTGATCGGTAGATTTGTCTTGCCACATGTGAGGCCAGATGCAAACCGGAGGAACAGCATCTCATATTCTACCTTCGTAAGTAACAACACCCACTGTAGGAATGTCGAATTCTCCAATTTTAAGTCAAACCCCTCTCCCATACCTGCACTTAAATGTTCCCATGTTCAAGTGGCCTGCGATATTCTGTTCGTCAGTACCCATTCATGAAGCGCAAATATCAAAGACGATAGAGGTCATAGCTTTAAGGAGAGAGGGGCGATTTAAAAAAAGACGTGCAGGGCAAGTATTTTAGAGAATTAGGGGAGCCTGGGAATGGGAGGGATACGGTTGATACAGGTATGTGCAGTTGAGTTTAGATTATCCTGGCATCATGTGCGGCACAGATATTGTGGGCCGAATGGTCTGTTCCTGTGCTATACTGTTCTATACTGTTCCGAATATGTTCCATTCGTAGAATAGAGTTGCTAGAAATGCTAGAGTTGCTGCCTTACAGCGCCAGAGACCCGGGTTCGATCCTGACTACGGGCGCTGTCTGTACGCTGTTTGTACGTTCTCCCCGAGATCTACGTGGGTTTTCCCTGAGACCTTCGGTTTCCTCCCACATTTCAAAGACGTCCAGGTTTGTGGGTTAATTGGCTTGGTATGAATGTAAATTGTCCCTAGTGTGTGTAGGGTAGTGTTCATAGACAATAGACAATAGACAATAGAGTTGCTGCCTTACAAAGCTTACAGTTCCAGAGACCCGGGAGGAGGCCCTTCGAGCCAGCACCATCATTCAATGTGATCATGGCTGATCATTCACAATCAGTACCCCGTTCCTGCCCTCTCCCCATACCCCCTGATTCTGCTATCATTAAGAGCTTTATCTAACTCTCTCCTGAAAGCATCCAGAGAATTGGCGTCCACTGCCTTCTGAGGCAGAGAATTCCACAGATTTCAACTCTCTGATTAAAAAAGTTTTTCCTCATCTCCGTTCTAAATGGCCTACCCCTTATTCTTAAACTGTGGCCCCTGGTTCTGGACTCCCCCAACACTGGGAACATGTTTCCTGCTTCTAGCGTGTCCAGTCCCTTAATAATCATATCATATCATCATATCATATCATATATATACAGCCGGAAACAGGCCTTTTCGGCCCACCAAGTCCGGGCCGCCCAGCGATCCCCGTACATTAACACTATCCTACACCCACTAGGGACAATTTTTACATTTACCCAGCCAATTAACCTACATACCTGTACGTCTTTGGAGTGTGGGAGGAAACCGAAGATTTCGGAGAAAACCCACGCAGGTCACGGGGAGAACGTACAAACTCCTTACAGTGCAGCACCCATAGTCAGGATCGAACCTGAGTCTCCGGCGCTGCATTCGCTGTAAAGCAGCAACTCTACCGCTGCGCTACCGTGCCGCCCTAATTCTATATGTTTCAATAAGATCCCCTCTTATCCTTCTAAATTCCAGTGTATGTGCGGGGATCGCTGGTCGGCAGGGACCCGGTGGGCTGAGGGGCCTGTTTCCACGCAGTATATCTAAAAGAAACATCAGTGGTAGAGTAAATACTAGAATCTATTTACAGGCTAGCTAAGGACCCGACCCAAAATGTTCCTTATCCATGTCCACCTGAGATGCCGTCTGACCCGCTGAGTTACTCCAACATTTTGTGCTTTATTTTTGCTAGAATTCATTACTCAGGAAGTGGTTACAGGGCACTTGGAAAATAATAATAAGGTTGGACGGAGAGAGCACTGATTTATGAAAGGGAAATCAGGTTTGACAAATCTGTTAGACTTTCTTATTCTTTCCAATCCTATTTCATTCGTAGCTGCCACCAATTCCTTGATAATAGATTCTAGTGCTCAGTGCTGATATACCAATTATAATGTCTTCTGGAAGAAAAAAAATGAGGTGTATTTGATTTTTATCCTTGACCAGGTGAACCACTTTGCTTCATTGAAGATGTGAGGTTGGCATTTACAAAGATGAAGTCAACAATCAAGCAAGATGATTGGCTGAACATGATGCAGAAAACCTCTGCAGCACGGGTACCTGTTTAATGCATGTGTGGTTCGATTTAAGGACCTTTTCTGCTACAGTTCACCATTAATTTAGTTTAGTTTAGTTTATAGACAATAGACAATAGGTGCAGGAGGAGGCCATTCGGCCCTCCGAGCCAGCACCGCCATTCGATGTGATCATGGCTGATCATTCTCAATCAGTACCCCGTTCCTGCCTTCTCCCCATACCCCCTGACTCCGCTATCCTTAAGAGCTCTATCTAGCTCTCTCTTGAATGCATTCAGAGAATTGGCCTCCACTGCCTTCTGAGGCAGAGAATTCCACAGATTTAGTTTAGTTTAGTTTAGTTTAGTTTAGTTTAGTTTAGTTTAGTTTAGTTTAGTTTAGTTTAGTTTAGTTTAGTTTAGTTTAGTTTAGTTTAGTTTAGTTTAGTTTAGTTTAGATACACATCACAGAGTCATAGAGTCATAGAGTCCTACAGCACAGAAAGAGGCCCTTCGGCCCATCGTGTCTGCGCCGCCCGTTACCAAACACAGTCTAATTTTAATCCCATTTTCCTGCATTTGGACCGTAGCCCTGAATGTTGTAGCATTTCAAGTGCCCATCCAAATGCCTCTTAAACGTTGTGAGTGTTCCCGCCTCCACCACCACCCCAGGCAGTGAGTTCCAGACTCCAACCACCCTCTGGGTGAAAAAGTTATTTCTCACATCCCCCCGAAACCTCCCTCCCCTTACCCTGTATCTATGTCCCCTCGTTGTTGAACCTTCCACCAGTGGAAGAAGTTCCCCGCCAACTACCTTATCCATGCCCCTCATGATCTTGTACACCTCGATCATGTCCCCTCTCAGCCTTCTGTGCTCCAGGGAAAACAACCCCAGTCTGCCCAGTCTCTCCTCATAGCCGAGGCCCTTCATCCCGGGCAGCATCCTGGTGAATCTCCTCTGCACCCTCTCCAAAGCTATCACATCCTTTCTATAATGCCATTCAAACAAGCCCTTCAGCCCACCAAGTCCGAACTGACCAGCAATCCGCGCACATTAACAGTGCCCTAAACGCACTGGAGACAATTTATACCAAGCCAATTAACCTACAAACCAGTACGACTTTGGAATGTGGGAGGAAACCGAAGATCTCTGAGAAAACCCGTCCGTTCACGGGCAGAATGTACAAACTCCGTACAGACAGATCCCCGAGGGTCAGTATCGAACCCGGGTCTCTGGAACTGTAAGCTTTGTAAGGCAGCAACTCTACCGCTGCGCCACCATGCCGCCATTGACAGGGAAAACTAAATATTACTGGGAGACAACAGTTTTGGTTCGGGCAAGTCAGCAATCCCCCCTCTCCCACCATTTCTCTCACTTTGCCTTCCCAATAAATGTCATTCATTACACTACATTTCTCTAACAGCTCATGTTCACATTGGTTTCGTATTAATAATAGAATCCATTGAGCCTATTAATACTGCCGTCTTGGCTTCGTTGTAGCATTCTTATGTCTGAGTCTGAAGTTTCTAGGTTTATATTTCAACTGCCCATTCGCGCCTTTTATTCCCCAAGAAGCCTTAAAAACTAAAGAAGTAATTTGGAGATATAAGCAGTGACAAGTGCAACATTTAATAGACACACAGTCAGCTCCCACAGAAACGATATGCCAATGCCCAAACAAATCTGCACCAGACTCTGCACAAAACTGGGTCCTGATGCAGCAGGGTGGCACGTTGGCGCAGCGGTAGAGTTGCTGCCTTACAGCGCTTACAGCGCCAGAGACCTGGGTTCGATCCCGACCACGGGTGCTGTCTGTACTGAGTTTGCACGTTCTCCCCGCGACCGCGTTGTCACGGGGAGAACATACGAACTGTACGGAGTTTGTACATTCTCCTCGTGACCGCGCGGGTTTTCCCAGGGTGCTCCAGTTTCCTCCCATGCCCCAAAGACGTACGTACAGGTTTGTAGGTTAATCATTTCATCATTTCATCATTTCATAGGGGGTGCAGCGTAGGTTTACTAGGTTAATTCCCGGAATGGCGGGACTGTCGTATGTTGAAAGACTGGAGCGGCTAGGCTTGTATACACTGGAATTTAGAAGGATGAGAGCGGATCTTATCGAAACATATAAGATTATTAAGGGGTTGGACACGTTAGAGGCAGGAAACATGTTCCCAATGTTGGGGAAGTCCAGAACCAGGGGCCACAGTTTAAGAATAAGGGGTAAGCAGTTAAATGCAGGCCTTTTTACCTTCCTCGTGAATTTACAGTGGTTATAGTAACAGCAGTCTACATCCCACCAAATGCTAACGCTAGCACAGCTTTAGGCTACCTGCTCGGTGCAATAAACTCACAACAGAGCACATATACAGAAGCAGCCCACATCATAGCCGGGGACTTTAACCATGTAGACCTAAAGACAGTTCTCCCAAAATTTGAACAACATATAAGATGTACTACCAGGGGAAAAAACACACTGGACAAGGTTTATTCTAACATTAAGAAGGGTTTCAGGTCAGCACCACTACCACACCTAGGGCAGTCAGATCACCTGTCCATATTCTTAACTCCAGCATACACCCCACTCAGGAGGAAAGCTCCAGCCACCATAAAGACTGTTAAGACATGGCCTGAAGGAGCTTCCTCGCAGCTGCAGGATTGCTTCGAAAGGACCAACTGGGATATTTTTGAGGATCAGGACTTGGAGGAGTATACATCAACTGTACTCTGCTACATCCAAAACTGTGTTGACAATGTTACCGTCGACAAACGTATCCGGTTGTATCCCAATCAGAAGTCCTGGATGACGAAGGATGTCAGGTCTCTCCTCAAGGACCGTAACACCGCTTTCAGGTTTAGTGATAGAGCTATATACAGTGCTGCTAGAACCAACCTGAAGAGAGGCTTCAAGGATGCCAAAGCGTCCTACAAGAGGAAGATTGAGGACCACTTCACCAACAATGACCCACGGCGGGTATGGCAAGGCATCCAGCACATCATCAACTACAAGACCAGCAACCGCACGACTGCCGACGGCGACGCCTCGCTGGCAGAGGAACTTAACTGTTTCTTTGCTCGTTTCGAGGTGAAAGCTACAGTGGCAGACATAACACCCTCTCCAGCACCTGACAACCACATCTTCACTGTGCAGGAGAATGATGTTAAGCGCGTGCTCAGAGCAGTGAATCCCAGGAAAGCTGCAGGCCCCGATGGTGTGACGGGAAGAGTGCTGAAGGAATGTGCAGACCAATTATCTGAGGTCTTCACAAAAATCTTCAACCTGTCCCTTTTAAAATCCACCATCCCCCCCTGCCTGAAGTCCGCCACAATCATCCCACTGCCGAAAAAGTCTGTCATCAGCGGCCTTAACGACTACCGTCCGGTAGCACTCACACCAGTCATCACAAAGTGCTTCGAGAGGCTGGTCCTGCAGCACATCAAAGCCAGCCTCCCACCCACCTTTGACCCATACCAGTTTGCCTACAGAGCAAATAGGTCTACAGGGGATGCCATCGCCACTGCTCTTCACACTGCACTGACCCACCTTGAACACCAGGGGAGCTATGTGAGGATGCTCTTCCTAGACTTCAGCTCTGCCTTTAACACAGTCATCCCGAGCAGACTGGTTACCAAACTTTCTGACCTTGGATTTTCCCAAACCATCTGCCAATGGATCAAGGACTTCCTGACCAACCGCCCCCAGACCGTCAAAATAGGCCCTCACCTCTCCTCCACCATTACACTGAGCACTGGCTCACCACAGGGCTGTGTGTTGAGCCCCATCCTTTACTCCCTCTACACTCACGACTGCGCCCCCACCCATCCCACCAACACCATCATCAAGTTCGCGGATGACACGACTGTGGTTGGACTCATCTCAGGAGGAGATGAGACAGCCTACAGGGATGAAATCCAAAGGTTGGCAGCATGGTGTTCAGTGAACAATCTTGTCCTGAACTCCTCCAAAACAAAGGAACTTATAATAGACTACAGGAAAACCAGTGCAGAACACGACCCACTCTACACCAATGGGGTCTGTGTGGAAAGGGTACCCGCTTTCAGGTTCCTGGGTACGCACATCGCAGAGGATCTTACCTGGTCTACCAACACCATCACCACAGTGAAGAAGGCACAGCAGAGACTCCACTTCCTGAGGATCCTCAGGAAGACCATCCTGCAGGAGAAGCTCATGATGTCCTTCTATCGCTGCTCCATCGAGAGTATGCTGGCATACTGTATAACCACATGGTATGCCAGCTGCTCAGAAAAGGACAGGAAGGCCCTTCAGAGGGTCATCACGACGGCCCAGAAGATCATCGGCTGCTCACTGCCCTCCCTGGAGCACCTGTTCAGCCTGCGCTGCCTCAGTAGAGCAGGAAAAATAATAAAAGACCCATCCCACCCCGGCCACCGTCTGTTTGTTCTTCTGCCCTCTGGTCGACGTTTCAGGTCGATCAAATCCCGAACAAACAGACTCAAGAACAGTTTTTACCCCAGGGCCATACGAGAACTGAACACTACTTTCTGCAATAGGTCACACTGTTAAAACTTTTGTATTTAATATATTGGTATTTATTTGTTTTGCATTTATTGCATATATGTTTTTTACGCACCGTCAGGATTGCTATTTTTTAATTTCGTTGCACTTGTTGCAACGACAATAAATGAATATTATTATTATTTAGAGCGGAGATTAGGAAAAACTTTTTCAGTCAGAGAGTTGTAAATCTGTGGAACTCACTGCCTCAGAAGGCAGTGGAGGCCAAGTCTCTGAATGCATTCAAGAGAGAGCTAGATAGAGCTCTTAAGGATAGCGGAGTCAGGGGGTATGGGGAGAAGGCGGGAACGGGGTACTGATTGAGAATGATCAGCCATGATCACATTGAATGATGGTGCTGGCTCGAAGGGCCGAATGGCCTACTCCTGCACCTATTGTCTATTGTCTATTGTCTATATCCATCATTCTAGATTCAATTCTGGAGGCTTGAACCCTTAACCAACTCATCCAGGACAGAGAGTTACCTACTGAAGAATTACCCATTATACCACGTGATCCAAGCATCGAACAGGAGATGTGGGCCTTCAGTGCTGCGCTCAAATACCAATGTAAAACTGGGGTGGCATGGTGGTGTAGCGGGAGAGCTACTGCCTTACAGCGCCAGAGACCCGGGTTCAATCCCGACTACGGGTGCTGTCTGTACAGAATTTGTACGTTCTCCTCGTGATCCGCGTGGGTTTTCTCCGAGATCTTCGGTTTCCTCCCACACTCCAAAGATGTATAGGCTTGTGGGTTAATTGGCTTGGTATTAATGTAAAATTGTTCCTAGCATGTGTAGGATAGTGTTAGTGTGCGGGGATGGCTGTTCGGTGCGGACTCGGTTGGCCGAAGGGCCTGTTTCCGCGCTGTATCTCCAAACTAAACTAAACTAAACTGCCCACATATTCTACATCACCGTAGTTCACCCATCCCACAGGGAACGTCATGAGATGGAAGCGCGGTATAATTGCCGCCTTACAGTGTGAGAGATCCAGATTCGATCCTGTCTACCGGGTGCTTGTCTGTACGGAGTTTGTACGTTCTCCTCGTGACCTGCGTGGGTTTTCTCCGAGATCTTCGGTTTCCTCTCGCACTCCAAAGACGTACAGGTGTGTCAGTTGATTGGCTTGGTATAAATGCAAATTGTCCCTAGTGTGTGTAGGATAGCGCTAGTGTGTGTAGGATGGCGCTAGTTGTCCCGTGTGTGTGTAGGATAGCGCTAGTGTACGGGGTGATCGCTGGTCGGCGCGGACTCGGTGGGCCGAAGGGCCTGTTTCTGCGCTGCATCTCTAAACTAAACTCTAAACTAAACCCGAAACTAAATTATTCAATGTTAAAAAAAAATAGGCCATGAGTGATAATTCTTGGCCCTGAGAGAGATTTTCCTCTTGAGTTATTTTTCTTCAAAAATAAAATTGCAGGTTTAATGCACCTTTAAATTGCCGATAGGAGCCCATCGTCATTTTGGATAATTGCACGACATTTTAAATTAAAGACGACTCTCGTCTTCGGAGACGGAAATGGGGGTCTGCGGACCGACATTGAGAAATTAAACTCCAGACATGAAACAAATAGTGAGGTGAAATTATTAACAGAGGACAGACAGATTTTCATTATGAGAAGGCTGTGTGCGCATTTGTCTTGGTGAACACTCATAATGAAACACTCTGCACAGCCAGGGGATGTTCAGAAGCCTCTACTGCCATCTCCTGGGCCTGGATACACCCTCGCTTCATAGAACGAGAGGAGAACTGTGAAAGACGTGGCCCAGAGGAGCAGGCCATTCAGCCCAATGCACCCGTGCTACTTGGGAGAGAGATCACCCCCGTCCTAATCCCATCTTTGGGCCTCGGGTCTGCAGCCCTGCAGGTCATGGTCCGCAAATGCATCAGAACCAGGGGCCACAGTTTAAGAATAAGGGGTAGGCCATTTAGAACGGAGATGAGGAAAAACGTTTTCAGTCAGAGAGTTGTGAATCTGTGGAATTCTCTGCCTCAGAAGGCAGTGGAGGCCAGTTCTCTGAATGCATTCAAGAGAGAGCTGGATAGAGCTCTTAAGGATTGCGGAGTCAGGGGGTATGGGGAGAAGGCAGGAACGGGGTACTGATTGAGAATGAACAGCCATGATCACATTGAATGGCAGTGTTGGCTCGAAGGGACGAATGGCCTCCTCCTGCACCTATTGTCTATTGTCTATTGATTGTTGTTCAAATGCGAAGATGGCTTATAGTTTAGTTTGGTACCGAGATACACGGCGCTGAAATAGGCCCTTCGGCCCACCGAGTCTGCACTGACCAACGATTCCCCGCGCACTAACACTATCCTACACACACTAAGGAACAATTTACCTTTATACCAAGCCAATTAACCTACAAACCTCTCTGCCCTTTGGAGTGTGGGAGGAAACCGGAGATCCTGGAGAAAACGCAGGTAGGACACGGGGAGAACGTACAAACTCCATAGTCAGGATCGAACCCGGTCCTCTGGCGCTGGAAGGCAGCAACTCTACCACTGCGCCATCTTGCCGCTTCAGTTTCATTTCTTTAGGTTTTACAGATGCAGCATGGAAACAGGCCATTCGGCCCTCTGCGTCCATGCCAGACAGTTGGCAACCCTAGCTCCACCACTGATTTTCCGGCACCCTTGGTTTCAGATCCTGGTCGGATTATCCATTTTTCCGGACCAACAGAGATCACGGCCTCCGAGAGGAGACAAAAGATACTGAAACCTTGCGACTAGGCCACCGGGGGGCTGAGATACCGGACCGCAAAGAATTGATCTGTCGGCTCTGGCCAGGCCGGAGTTCCAGAGCCCTGGCCACAAATTTAACCCACCGATCGGCCATGGAAGTCCAATTGAGGTCGAGATCGGCCGCCTCACCCGGCCTAGGCACCACATTTTCGGGGGGACTTCCGGGGGGAGGGAGGGGGGAGGGGAATTTCAAGTGCACTCTTACATGTTTGTACCAGACCTCAAGTTAATGGGAAAAACGATGGTGAACCTATACTTGAAATCTGGGCCCTTGGTTTTGATCTTTCTGCTAGGGTGAATAGGTCCTTCTGATTTACTATATCGAGACAACATTAAGAATTAATTAAGACCACAGTTTAAGAATAAGGGGTAGGGCATTTAGTACGGAGATGAGGAAAAACCTTTTCAGTCAGAGAGTTGTAAATCTGTGGAATTCTCTGCCTCAAAAGGCAGTGGAGGCCAATTCTCTGAATGCATTCATGAGAGAGCTAGATAGAGCTCTTAAAGATAGCGGAGTCAGGGGGTATGGGGACAAGGCAGGAACGGGGTACTGATTGAGAATGATCAGCCATGATCACATTGAATGGTGGTGCTGGCTCGAAGGGCCGAATGGCCTACTCCTGCACCTATTGTCTATTGTCTATTGTCTATAATTTTATACAACCCAGCTCCTTTTCTTCCAAGAGGTTATTTTGCACAGTTTTTGTTTTGTATATTTTTTTAACTCTGAATAAAATGTATTGCGCTCCACAGATGCCACTGGACCTGCTGAGTGCTTGCCTTACAAGGGGAGCTGTGGAGACTTTGTTAGATAGAGCTCTAGGGGTTAGCGGAATCAAGGGATATGGGGAGAAGGCAGGCACGGGTTACTGATTGTGGATGATCAGCCATGATCACAATGAGTGGCGGTGCTGGCTCGAAGGGCCAAATGGCCTCCTCCTGCACCTATTTTCTATGTTTCTATGACTTTAGACTTTGGACCTTAGAGATACAGTGGGGAACAGGCCCTTCAGCCCGCCGAGTCCGTACCGACCATCAATCTAGCACTTTCCTACACTCCAGGATACGATTTAGAGAGGCCAATCAACCTACAAACCTGTGCGCCTTTGGAGTGTGGGAGGAAACCGGAGCACCTGGAGAAAAGCCACGCAGGTCACAGAGAGAACGTACAAAGTCAATAGACAATAGACAATAGACAATAGGTGCAGGAGGAGGCCTTTCGGCCCTTCGAGCCAGCACCGCCATTCAATGTGATCATGGCTGATCATTCTCAATCAGTACCCCGTTCCTGCCTTCTCCCCATACCCCCTGACTCCGCTATCCTGAAGAGCTCTATCCATCTCTCTCTTGAATGCATTCAGAGAATTGGCCTCCACTGCCTTCTGAGGCAGAGAATTCCACAGATTCACAACTCTCTGACTGAAAAAGTTTTTCCTCATCTCAGTTCTAAATGGCCTACCCCTTATTCTTAAACTGTGGCCCCTTGTTCTGGACTCTCCCAACATTGGGAACATGTTTCCTGCCTCTAACGTGTCCAACCCCTTAATAATCTTACAGACAGCAACCGTAGTCAGGGTCGAACACGGGTCTCTGGCGCTGTAAGGCAGCAACTCTACCGCTGCGACACCGTGCCGCCCTTAAGTGAAAAGGACTCCTGCTCCCCTTTCTTGCACTGAGATGAACTCATCTTGAATATGGGGATGGAGCACAGGAAAGGGAATTGTCACTTTCTTGAGTACACGTTGGGAAATAAAGGTTTTATTTTGTTTGCAGGCAAGAAAAAAAAAGTCGATTTTCTTTACAATTATATATTCTCTTTGCAATTCTAGGCCGCTGTTAATGAAGAAGGAAGTTCCCCTCTCGTGAAATTATGGACCTGTTGCTTTTGACACTTTTACAGTTTGGCAGAAGTAAAGCAGATAGGAAAACGTCCCACTGTTTTTACAAGACGACTAATACGCTGACCAAAGGAAATATTCCTCCCAATTAACATGTTTGCCACAATTCCCCAGGAACCGCTTGCCTGGTTTATGTCAGCTTTTGAAACTCACAAGTATTTCAATGTAGGACCATGACAGTGTCCAGAATACAGCTTCACAGCTGAGGGAAGTTGTAGTTGGAGAACTGTGCTGGCCTTGTTGTTAGTGCGGTGGTTAAGTTTCTCGATCTGCATCCAGAGTTCCAGACACTTGCCACGGAAACAGGAGTTTGAATCCCACCTTGGCAGCTAAGGTATTTAAAATCGGAGATATTAAGTAAATCTGACGTTTTAAGAAAGAGGAAAGCCAGTCCCCGTCGTGGTAAACTCCAGGAATGCCTTTAAAACCCCTCCAGTTCACTAATGCCCCACTGGGAAGAAATTCTGCTCTCCTTAGCTATGTTGTTAGCTATGCTCTTAGCTATGCTATGCGAGCTGTTGCAGTTTGGGAAGTCTAACATGGGCCGGACCTGCACAGTGAATGGTAGGGCTCTGGGGAGTGTTGTGGAGCACAGGGATCTAGGAGTGCAGATGCATAGTACCTTGAAAGTGTCATCACAGGTAGTTAGGGCGGTCAAAAAGGCTTTCGGCACATTGGCCTTCATCAGTCATTGTTTCTTTTGTTTTTTTTAGTTTTAGTTTTAGTGATACAACGTGGAAGCAGGCCCTTCGACCCACTGAGCCCGCACTGACCAGCGATTCCCGCACATTAACACTATCCTAAACACACACTAGGGACAATTAATACTTATACCCAATATATAAACCCAAGCCAATTAACCTACGAACCAGTACGTTTTTGGAGTGTGGGAGGAAACCGAAGATCCCACACGATCACAGGGAGAACGTACGAACTCCGTACAGAAAGCACCCGTAGTTGGGATCGAACCAGGGTCTCCTTTATCATCTTTACTTTTTTGCATATCTTTCATTCATTTAGAAACATAGAAAATAGGTGCGGGAGGAGGCCATGTGGCCCTTCGAGCCAGCACCGCCATTCATTGTGATCATGGCTGATCATCCACAATCAGTAACCTGTGCCTGCCTTCTCCCCATATCCCTTGATTTCGTTAGCCCCTAGAGTTCTATCTAACTCTCTTTTAAATTCATCCAGTGAATTGGCCTCCACTGCCTTCTGTGGCAGAGTATTCCACAAAATTCACAACTCTCTGGGTGAAAAAGTTTTTTCTCACTTCAGTTTTAAATGACCTCCCCTTTATTCTGAGACTGCGGCCCCTGGTTCTGGACCCCCCCAACATTGGGAACATTTTTCCTGCATCTAGCTTGTCCAGTCCTTTTATAATTTTATACGTCTCTATGAGATCTCTTCTCATTCTTCTAAATTCCAGTGAATACAAGCCCAGTCTTTCCAAACTTTCCTCATATGACAGTCCCGCCATCCCGGGGATTAACCTTGTGAACCTACACTGCACTGCTTCGGCACGGTAGCGCAGCGGTAGAGTTGCTGCTTTACAGCGAATGCAGCGCCGGAGACTCAGGTTCGATCCTGACTACGGGTGCTGCACTGTAAGGAGTTTGTACGTTCTCCCCGTGACCTGCGTGGGTTTTCTCCGAGATCTTCGGTTTCCTCCCACACTCCAAAGACGGACAGGTATGTAGGTTAATTGGCTGGGTAAATGTAAAAATTGTCCCTAGTGGGTGTAGGATAGTGTTAATGTACGGGGATCGCTGGGCGGCACGGACTTGGAGGGCCGAAAAGGCCTGTTTCCGGCTGTATATATATGATATGATATGATGATATGATCAAGGACATCCTTTCTCAAATTAGGAGACTAAAACTGCACACAATACTTCAGATGTGGTCTCACCAGAGCCCTATACAACTGCAGAAGGATCTCTTTATTCCTATACTCAAATCCTCTCATTATGAAGGCCAACATGCCATGAGCTTTCTTCACTGCCTGCTGTACCTGCATGTTTACTTTCAGTGACTGGTGTACAAGGAAATCCAGGTCTCGTTGCACCTCCCTTTTTCCTAATCCGACACCATTGCGATAATAGTCTGCCTCCTTGTTCTTGCCGCTAAAGTGGATAACCTCACATTTATTTACATTATACTGCATCTGCCAAGCATCTCCCCATTCCCTCAACCTGCCCTGCAACCTCCTAGCATCCTCTTCGCAGTTCACACTGCCACCCAGCTTTGTGTCATCTGTAAATTTGCTAGTGTTACTTTTAATTCCATCATCCAAATCATTTATATATATCTTTCCTGTTTGCCAACCAATTCTCTATCCATGTCAACACCCTACCCCCAATACCATGTGCTCTAATTTTGCCCACTAATCTCCTGTGTGGGACCTTATCAAAGGCTTTCTGAAAGTCCAGATACACTACATCCACTGGCTCTCCTTCATCCATTTTACTTGTCACATCCTCGAAAAATTCCAGAAGATTAGTCAAACAGGATTTCCCCTTCATAAATCCATGCTGACTTGGACCAATCCTTTTCCTGCTATCCAAATGCACCGTTATTACTTCTAATGTGCCGTTATTACTTCTAGATCTCTTGTTTTCTCGTTCTTTGTTCTATATCTCTCTATATCAGTCTATTTGTCTTGGTTCCCCCTCCCCAGTCTGAAGAAGGTTCTCAACCAGAAACGTCACCTATTCCTTTTCCACAGAGCACACAGAATCTCTTACCCAGAATAGGGAAATCGAGAACCAGAGGACATAGTTTTAAGGTGAGGGGGGGAAAAATTTAATAGACACCTGAGATGTAACGTTTACACACAAAGGGTGGTGGGTGTATGAAACGAGCTGCCAGAGGAGGTGGTTGAGGCAGGTAGTATTGTGATATTTAAGAAACATTTAGACAGGTACATGGATAGAATAGGTTTAGAGGGATATGGGCCAAACGCAAGCAGGTGGTACTAGAGTAGATGGGACATGTTGGTCAGTGTGGGCAGGTTGAGCCGATGGGCCTGTTTCTACACTGTACACACAGGACAATTTACAATGTTTACCAAAGACAATTAACCTAGAAACCTGTAAGCCTTTGGAGTCTGGGAGGAAATCCGAGCACCCGGAGGAAACCCACGTGGTCACGGAGAGAACATGCAAACCCCGTACAGATGGCACCCGTAGTCAGGATCGAACCCACGTCTCTGCGCTGTAAGGCAGCAACTCTACTGGTGTGCCACTGCCACTGTGCCACTGCCGCCCAAATTCTTGCTCAGAATATTTTGCCCACTGGAAATGTTGGTATCTGACCGTCTTGGTATTGAGGGCGTGCAGCGTAGGTTTACTAGGTTAATTCCCGGAATGGCGGGACTGTCGTATGTTGAAAGACTGGAGCGACTAGGCTTGTATACACTGGAATTTAGAAGGGTGAGAGGAGATCTTATCGAAACGTATAAGATTATTAAGGGGTTGGACACGTTAGAGGCAGGAAACATGTTCCCAATGTTGGGGGAGTCCAGAACAAGGGGCCACAGTTTAAGAATTAGGGGGAGGCCATTTAGAACTGAGATGAGGAAAAACTTTTTCAGTCAGAGAGTTGTGAATCTGTGGAATTCTCTGCCTCAGAGGGCAGTGGAGGCCAATTCTCTGAATGCATTCAAGAGAGAGCTAGATAGAGCTCTTAAGGATAGTGGAGCCAGGGGGTATGGGGAGAAGGCAGGAACGGGGTACTGATTGAGAATGATCAGCCATGATCACATTGAATGCGGTGCTGGCTCGAAGGGCCAAATGGCCTCCTCCTGCACCTATTGTCTATTGCCTATTGTCTTGCTGTTCTCTCCTTGCTTCCGCACTTTACCAGCAGATGGAGCCACCAGTTCACTGTCAAGGTGCTATGAGTAGGTTTGTGTCTCAACCTAGAGCATAGAACAGCACTGCACAGGAACAGACCCATCTTCTCCGCTATATCTGTGCCGAACACGATACCAAGACCAGTTCATATCAGCCTGCACATAACCCATATCCCTCCATTCCTTCTCTACCATGCGTCTATCCAATATCACCCAAACACCACTATCGTATCTGAGTCCACCACCACCCCTGGCAGCACGTTGATGCCACCCACCACACTCTTGCCCCGCACACCTCTTTTAAACTTTGCCCCTCTCTCCTCAACACTATCCCCACTTGTATTTGATCAAAGCGGTAGCGCAGCGGTAGAGTTGCTGCTTTACAGTGAATGCAGCGCCGGAGACTCAGGTTTGATCCTGACTACGGGTGCTGCACTGTAAGGAGTTTGTACGTTCTCCCCGTGACCTGCGTGGGTTTTCTCCGAGATCTTCGGTTTCCTCCCACACTCCAAAGACGTACAGGTATGTAAGTTAATTGGCTGGGTAAATGTAAAAATTGTCCCTAGTGGGTGTAGGATAGTGTTAATGTGCGGGGATCGCTGGGCGGCACGGACTTGGTGGGCCGAAAAGGCCTGTTTCCGGCTGTATATATATGATATGATATGATATGAAAGCAGCCACAGCCAGACATAAAAACAGCTTTTTTTCCCCCCCGAGTAGTAGCTCTACTCAACAACCAAATTCTGTAGCCCTTTTTGCTCTGGTTTATTTCACTCACATGTTTAAACCGTAATGATGTATTCGTAATGTTTTAATGTTTTATGCTTATTCTTAATTGTTTTTCTGTATGTTCGTGTTGTTACTTGCGAGCGGAGCACCGAGGCACATTCCTTGTATGTGTACATACTTGGCCAATAAGCTTATTCATTCATTCATTCATATTTTCATTAGCGGGGGAAAAAAGCTTGTGGCTGTCTACCCTATCTATGACCCTCATCACTTTATATACTTCTACCAGGTCTCCCTTCAAACCCCGGCCTTCCAGAGAAAATCCAAGTCTGTCCAACCTCTCCCTACAGCTAATACCCCCTTAATCCACAAATGATGAATATGTCTGATATCTGGGCTCTCTCTCTTCCAGACCAGACTGTTTCCTTCAACTGGGGGTTATGGGGAGAGGGCAGGAACGGGGTACTGATGGGGAATGATCAGCCATGATCACATTGAATGGCGGTGCTGGCTCGTAGGGCTGAATGGCCTACTCCTGCACCTATTGTCTATTGTCTATTGTCTAACTGGACAATGCATTCCTTGGTTAACTTTATAGTATGATGCCTTTAGCATTTCACCTATGCCAATATCCGAAACATGGATTCAATCCTGACCTCTAGTGCTGTCTGTGTGGAGTTTGCATGATGACTGCATGGGTTTCCTCCCATATCCCAAAGACGTGTGGATTTGTCTGAAGAAGGGTCTCGACCCAAAACGTCACCTATTCCATTTTATCCAGAGATGCTGTCTGACCCGCAGAGTTACTCCAGCTTTTTGTGTCTATCTGTGGATTTGTAAGGTTGATCGGCCACTGTTAATTGCTTCCAGCATCTGATAGTGTCAGTTGATGGGAAAGTGGGGAGAATAAATTGGGTTTGAGTGTAGGGTTACTGCAAATGGGTGGTTGATCATCAGCATGGACTTTCCACTAGTGGGAGAGTCTAGGACTAGAGGTCACAGCCTCAGAATTAAAGGAAGGAGATGAGGAGAATTTGTTTTAGTCAGAGGGTGGTGAATCTGTGGAATTCTTTCCCACAGAAAGCTGTGGAGGCCAAGTTAGTGGATATTTGTAAGGCAGAGATAGATAGATTCGTGATTAGTCCAGGTGTCAGACGTTATGGGGAGAGAGCAGGAGAACGGGGTTAGGATGGAGTGATAGATCAGCCATGATTGAATGGCGGAGTAGAATTGATGGGCCGAATGGCCTAATTCTATTCCTATCACTTATGACCTTATGACTTGGTTGGCTGACTGGACTCTGGCTGTACTGTATGACTCTACGAACTGAAGATAGGTAAGAGATTAGACAGGTTAAGTAACAGTTAAAGGTAGACACGAAATGCTGGAGTAACTCAGCGGGTCAGGCAGCATCTCTGGAGAGAAGGAATGGGGGGTGACATTTCGGGTTGAGACCCTTCTTCAGACTGATGTCAGGGGAGGGGGCGGGACAAAGATAGAATGTAGTCGGAGACAGTAAGACTAGCGGGACAACTGGGAAGGGGGAGGGGATAGAGAGGGAAAACAAGGGCTATCTGACATTAGAGAAGTCAATGTTGATACCGCTGGTGTGTAAACTACCCAAGCGAAATATGAGGTGCTTTTCCTCCAATTTGCGCTGGGCCTCACTCTGACAATGGAGGAGGCCCAGGACAGAAAGGTCAGAATGGGAGGGGGAGTTGAAGTGCTGAGCCACCGGGAGATCAGGGAGGTTAAGACAGACTGAGCGGGGGTGTTCAGCGAAACGATCACCGAGCCTGGCTAGGACAGGTTTGGAGGGATATGGACCAAGCGCAGGCAAGTGGGACTGGTGTAGCAGGAACATTGTTGGCCGGTGTGGGCGAGTTGGGCCGAAGGGCCTGTTTCCACACTGTAACACTCAATGACTCTATGACCCTATAAGATAGAAGACGTATTATTACCCCGCATTTTACACTTCATTAATCCAATTCAGACCAGTCTAGCTTAGCCCACTTGACTGATCCTAACCCAGACAGTGCAAGTCCAGTTCAACCTCGGCACAGTGGGGCAGAGGTAGAGTTGCTGCCTTTCAGTGCAAGGGACCTGGGTTCGATCCTGACTACAGGTGCTGTCCGTACAGAATTTGGATCTTCTCCTCATGACCGCTGATCATGGGTTTTCTCTGGGTGCTCCGGTTTCCTCTCACATGGCAAAGACGTACAGTTTTACAGGTTAAGTGGACTTGGTTAAAATGTAAAATTGTCCCTAGTGTGTAGGATAGTGCTAGTGTGTGGGGATCACTGGTCCCCAGTGTGTAGGGGGATCGGCCAGGACTTGGTAGGCCGAAATTTCTGTGCTGTATCTTTAAACAAAACTAGCTCACTATGTTACATCTGTCTGGCAAGGAATTAAAGCTTATTATGGATAATAAGGAAAGGCTTAGAGGAAGTCGGGCCAAATGCGGGCAACTGGGACTAGTGTAAGTCAAGCTATTTTCAGTCTGAAGAAAGGTCCTGACCCGAAACATCATCCATCCATTTTCTCCAGAGATGCTGCCTAACCTGAGTCTTGGGGTCATACAGCATGGAAACAGGCCCTTCGGCCCAACTTGCCCATGCTGACCAAGATGCCCCATGTACGTAAATCCCACATATCCCTCTAAACCTTTCCTATCCACGTACCTGTCTAAATTGTACACGGAATGGTGGTGCTAGCTTGAAGGGCCAAATGGCCTACTCCTACACCTATTGTCTATTGTCTATTGCCTATAAATGTCTTTAAATGGGCGTTCTTTTACCAAGGAGATGAGGAGATTCTGATTCTGATTCTAACGGTACAGTGGAGCAGCGGTTGAGTTACTGCCTTACAGCATCAGAGACCCGGGCTCAACCCAGACTACAGGGGTGCCTGTCTGCATGGAGTTTATACGTTCTCCCCGTGACGTGCGTGGGTTTTCTTCGGGTGCTCCGGTTTCCTCCCACACTCCAAAGACGTATGGGTTTGTAGGTTGATTGGCTTGGTATAATTGTAACTTGTCTTTATGGTGCGTTGGTGTGCGGGGATCGCCGGTCAGCACAGACTCAATGGGCCGAAGGGCCTGTATCCCCACTGTATCTCTAAACTAAACTAAGCCTAAACGACCACTATCCTACACGCACCAGGGACAATTTACAATTTTATTGAAGCCAATTAGCCTACAAACCTGTGCGTCTTTGCAGTGTGGGAAGAAACCGGGGAAAATCCACGCACGTCACGGGGAGAACACACAAACTCTGTACCAACAGCACCCGCAGTCAGGACCGAACCCGGGTCTCCGGCGCTGTGAGGCAGCAACTCTACCACTGCGCCACCGTGCCGCCCGTGACTGTGTACAATTTGCACATGTGATCAATCGGGCTTGCTCCTGGTGCTCCATTTTCCTCCCACATCCCGTTGATGTGTGGGTTGATGAGGATAATTGGCCACTGTAAGTTGCTCCCGGGGTCACTTTCCCTTCCTGTGAAATAAAATGGTAACCAAACATTGTGCAGATTCTTTAATTTGTTGAGCCTCTGCACATGATCTGACATGGGACTTCTGACTCAGTCTGTCCTGTCTGTGCCAGTGTTTGTGCTTTGATGGTAGCTTTGCTCCCAGCCTAACTTATTTAGAGTTTAGAGTTTAGAGATGCCACATAGAAACAGGCCCTTTGGCCCATCGAGTCCGCGCTGGCCAATGATCACCCTTACACTAGTTCTATGCTATCCTACTTTCACTTCCTACACGCCAAGATCTAGTTTCACACACTGCGCTGAAGGGCAGCACCGTGACACAGCGGTAGAGTCACTGCCGTGCAGCACTAGATATCCTGGTTCGATCCCGACTACGGGTGCTGTCTGTATGAACTGTGCATGTTCTCCCCGTGACCTGCGTGGGATTTCTCCGGGTGCTCCGATTTCCTCCCACATTCCAAAGACGGGCAGGTTTGTAGGTGAATTGGCTGCTGTAAATTAGAAAAAAGACAATAGACAATAGGTGCAGGAGTAGGCCATTCGGCCCTTCGAGCCAACACCACCATTCAATGTGATCATGGCTGATCATTCTCAATCAGTATCCCGTTCCTTCCTTCTCCCCATACCCCCTGACTCCGCTATCCTTCAGAGCTCTATCTAGCTCTCTCTTGAAATTGTTCCATTAGTGCGTAGGATAGAACTAATCAAGAGAGAGTTAGATTTAGCTCTGAGGGCTAAAGGAATCAAGGGATATGGGGAAAAGGCAGGAACGGGGGACTGATTTTGGATGATCAGCCATGATCATATTGAATGGCGGTGCTGGTTCGAAGGGCCGAATGGCCTGCTCCTGCACCTATTTTCTATGTTTCAATGTTTCTAACATGTGTACAGGTCGGCGAACACTTCATGGGCTGAAGGGCTTATTTCTACACAGTATCTGAAACTAAAACATTGGGCCAACTTATAGAAGCCTATTGAGTAGACGTTTTATCACTCAACAAGTACAAAGAAAGAATTATTTAACCAAAGAATAAGTGGAGGATTTGAGGCTTATTGCCTGTGATTAATTGAAGGTAGAACTCCTCACTTGATTAGTACGGATGTCAGGGGTTATGGGGAGAAGGCAGGAGAATGGGGTTAGGAGCGAAAAATGGATCAGCCATGATTGAATGGCGGAGCAGACTTGATGGGCCGAATGGCCTAATGGTGCTCCTATCACTTATGAAAAAGCACAATGGGAAGCTGATGATGTGTCATATCCTGCAGAGCTGCAAGCCAAGAGCTGAGAAGCAATCTGTGTAAAATTCCTTTTGAGCAAGATTAGACACGATGGGATGAATGGCCTCCTTTCATGCCAACACCCATGAAACAATAAATGCAGTCCCTTCCTCTGAGGTTTAATGGAAGCAAATCTCAGACGTGGGCCTTGACAGACCTATGTACTACATCGTGCATTTCACATGTTCAACAAAATCAGTTTTCACTTTGACGATAGACACAAAATGCTGGAGCAACTCAGCGGGTCAGGCAGCATCTCGGGAGAGAAGGAATGGGTGCCGTTTCGGGTTGAGACCCTTCTTCAGTCTGAAGAAGGGTCTCGACCCGAAATGTCACCCATTCCTTCTCTCCCGAGATGCTGCCTGACCCGTTGAGTTGCTCCAGCATTTTGTGTCTACCATCGATTTGAGTTTTTTTCCTATTCACTTTGACGATATTCAGGAGAGGAAATCAGATGTTCTCCACTCTACAAACCACAACGAAGGAAAAGTTGCTGAAGGAAACAAAATATTTGGATGGACGAAGAAACATAGAAACAAAGAAATAGGTGCAGGAGTAGGCTATTCGGCACTTCGAGCCAGCACCGCCATTCAATGTGACCATGGCTACTGACCATCCACAATCAGTGCCCCATTCCTCTCTTCCCATGTTCCTTGATCCCGTGAGCCCTAAGAGCTATATCTAACTCTCTCTTGAATGCAAGCTAATGCAGACGGAGAAGTGGAATATTTTTCTCATAGAAAATGGAACATAATCTGATTGCAGTCTCATTACATCAGTAGTAAAGTTCCACAAACATTTACCAACATATAATTACCAAACTCTGCTGAGACTGAATAAAGTAATAGAGGTTTCCGCTGTTATAACTCTCCATCTTACATTGAGTGGTGCTTTCAGATTCCCTGCAACAATAAAGCAATCTTAGAAACAGCTGACCTAGGAGTAAATCAAATAGCACATACCATGACTAATCCATTAAAGATGTTTCATCTCTTGCAACATATGAAAATAAAATGGTCCGTTTTTAATCAGAAAAATATTACCATCTGTTCCAAAGAGCTCATTTACTTGGGCCAACTAGGAACTCATTTCAGGAAACATTTATTTCCAATTTAATTTCCAAAGAGATTTTTATAACATCTCACCTGCTGAAATGTTTTTTAAACTCGAAAAATCACTGGATGATAAACTGATGACAATGCAACTCTAACAGCAAGCACGGTACTGATGGAACGAATGGCCTGCCAGAACAGTTTTCTGTGATAGTTCTCAGTCATACTTTGTTTTCCGTAGGGTACCTGGAACACCCAGCAATGCCTCTATTTCCATTGAAGGCTTAGGAAGTTCGGTATGTCCCCAATAACACTCTCACCAACCTCCCCAGATGCGCCGTAGAAAAGCATTTCACCGGGATGCATCGCAGCTTGGTTTGGGAACAGCTCCGTCCAAGACCGCGAGAAATTGCAGAGGACTGTGGATGCTGCCAAGACCATCGCACAAACCAACCTCCCTTCCATTGACTCGATTTACATCTCACGCTGCCTCGGCAAGGCCAGCAGCATAACCAAGGACGCATGGCAGCCCGGCCATTCCCTCTTCTCCCCTCTCCCATCACCGGGACAAAGTGTGAAAACGCACACCTCCAGATTCAGGGACAGTTTCTTCCCAGCTGTTATCAGGCAACTGAACCATCCTACCAACAACTAGAGAACAGTCCTGAACTACTATCTACCTCATGACAATCTTTGATCAGACCTATTGGCTTTATCTTGCACTAAATGTTATTCATGATATTTCCTTTGTCATGTATCTGTCCATGGTGGACGGCTCGATTGTAATCACGTATTGTCTTTCCGCTTTCTGGTTAGCAGGCAACTAGAGCTTTTCACTGTACCTCTGTGCACGTGACAATAAACTAATGACTATGCCAATGTTTGGTTGTCCAGGTCCGTGAATGATTGGGGCAGTCCGATTTTCAGCCAGTGAGGGCGGCCTCATAGACATAGAAAAACAGAAGGAGGAGGCCATTCAGCCCTTCAGGCCTGCCCTACCATCCAACACACTCACGGCTGATCCCCCACTTCAGTTCAGGGTTAGTAGATTAATTGCCACTGTAAATTATGGCAAGAAAATATGTGAGTCATAGAATCGGGTGAGATTTAGGGCAGGTGGTGCAGCGGTAGAGTTGCTGCCTTAGAGCGCCAGGGACCCGGGTTCGATCCTGACTATGAGTGCTGCCTGTTTGGAGTTTCGACGTTCTCCCCGCGACCTGCGTAGGTTTTCTCCGGGAAGCACCGGTTTCCTCCCACACTCCAACGACTCCAAAGGTTTGTAGGCTATTTGGCTTGGTGTAAATGTGATTTGTCCCTTGTGCGTGTAAGATAACGTTAGTGTGCGGGGATCGCTGGTCGGCGTGGACTCGTTGGGCCGAAGGGCCTGTTTCCGTGCTGTATCTCTAAACTAAACTAAACTAAAGTTGGTTGGAATGTGGGGGGAATAAAATGGGACTAGAGTAAGATTAATGTGAATTGGTAGCTAATGGTAAGGGTTAGGGTCAGTTCCCATGTTCCATTGACTCGTTGTAAACTTAACCACTTGGAAGACAGCTACTTGTTTTCTCAAAATGTAGAGGTTTCCAGTGGATGGGGTCAATGGTGGGGATTTGGTCGGTGTGAAGGATTCAGCTACATCTGCAACTCTTTACAATCTCTTGCGGTTTTGGGCAGAGCTGTTCCCGAACCAAGCTTTCATGCAACCCGACGGTATGCTCTCTGTGACGCATCTGTAGAGGTTTGTAAGGGTCACTGGAAACATGCTGAATTTCCTTGGTCTCTTCAGGCAGTTGGCGCACGTTCTTGGCTTTCCATGCATTCACTCTCAGGAGAGGCCACCTCACATCTGCCTCGGTAACCGTAAGCACGGGCGCACCCGAGATTGGCGGGGCTGGTGGCATTCCACCACCCAGCGTCTGTTCAAAATGGCGGTAGAATGCATTGAGTCCATCCAATGAGTCCATGCATTGTTCCCAGCGATGCTGCCCACTTTCACTTCATAGCCCGTTATAGCGCGCAAGCTCTTACCACAACCCACAATGTCACTGCCTCGAGACTCCAGAGACATCTGATAGGGCAGCGCGGTGGAGCAGCGGTAGAGTTGCTGCCTTACAGCGCTTGCAGCATCGGAGACCCGGGTTCGATCCCGAGCACGGGTGCTGTCTGTATGGAGTTTGTACGTTCTCCCCATGACCTGCGTGGACTTTCTCCGAGATCTTCCGTTTCCTCCCATACTCCAAAGACGTACAGGTTTGTAGGTTAATTGGCTTGGTATAAGTGTAAATTGTCCCTCGTGTGTGTAGGATAGCGCTAATATGCGGGGATCGCTGGTCGGAGCGGAGTCAGAGGGCCAAAGCTCCTGTTTCCGTGCTGTATCTCTAAACTAAACTAAACTTACATTGAGTGTGTAGGAAAGTACTGCAGATGCTGGTTTAAATCGAAGGTAGACACAAAATGCTGGAGTAACTCAGCGGATCAGGCAGCATCTCTGGAGAGAAAGAATTGGTGACGTTTCGGGTCAAGACCCTTCTTCAGACTGATGTCAGCGGAGGGGGGGCGAGACAAAGATAGAATGTAGTTGGAGACAGTAAGACTAGTGGGAGAACTGGGAAGGGGGAGGGGATAGAGAGGGAAAGTAGGGACTTTCTGAAGTTAGAGAAGTGAATGTTCATACCGCTGGGGTGTAAACTACCCAAACGAAATATGAGGTGCTGTTCCTCCAATTTGCGCTGGGCCTCACTCTGACAATGGAGGAGGCCCAGGACAGAAAGGTCAGATTGGGAATGGGAGGGGGAGTTGAAGTGCTGAGCCACCGGGAGATCAGGTAGGTTAAGACGGACTGAGCGAAGGTGTTCAGCGAAACGATCGCCGACTCTGCGCTTGGTCTCGCCGATGTAGAGAAGTTGACATCTGGAACAGCGGATACAGTAGATGAGGTTGGAGGAGGTGCAAGTGAACCTCTGCCTCACCTGGAAAGACTGTTTGGGTCCTTGGATGGAGTCGAGGGGGGAGGTAAAGAGACAGGTGTTGCATCTCCTGCGGTTGCAGGGGAAAGTACCTGGGGAGGTGGTGGTTTGGGTGGGAAGGGACAAGTTGACCAGGGAGTTTCGGAGTGACCGGTCTCTGCGGAAAGCAGAAAGTGGTGGGGATGGGAAGATTTGGCCAGTAGTGGGATCCTGTTGGAGGTGGCGAAAATATTGGAGGATTCTATGCTGTATGTGACTGCTGATGGGGTGGAAGGTGAGGACAAGGGGGACTCTGTCCTTGTAAACTTGCATTGATAGCAGTTTACTAACCCTAATGAAATGAGTCTCAATGGATTCTAGTGACTAGTTTATCCTTCTTTTTACATTATTTCTTCCTTCGTCTCAGACACCGAATACCATGTATCAAATGACTCAGGCGAATGAATGCTTTTCTGCTAAACGATAGTTGTCCCTGTCTGACAAAGGCAATCAGAAGCGGAAACAAAAAACTGCCGATGGACACAAAATGCTGGAGTAACTCAGCAGGACATCTCTTGACAGAAGGAATGGGACAAAGAGCTACAGTTGCTGGTTCATACCGGAGATAGACACAAAGTGCTGGAGTAACTCAGCGGGTCAGGCAGCAACTCTGGAGAAAAAGGAATGGGTGACATTTCGGGTCGGGACCCTTCTTCAGACTGAAGATATGTCCTGGGCTCAGCACATTGATGCAAGGTCACCAACACATCTACTTCCTAAGAAGATCGACTTGTTATTGAATACAAGTGGGGAACATACTGACTAGTTTCTTCACAGCCTGGTTCGGTAACCCGAGCGCCCAGGAATGAAGGAGACTGCATAATGTGGAGTGCATTGCCCGGTCCATCGCAGATACCGACCCCCCTCACCATCAACAACTGGGGTAGAGGTGATTCGGACAGTGCTCTAGCTCATGGAAGGATTGCTCAGAAGCCTGACAACAGAGGGGGTAAGAAGCTGTTCCTGAGTCTGGTGATGGGCGCTTTCAAGCTATTTACCTTCTGCCGGACGGACGGAAGCAGAGAGTAGATGGAATGGATTGAGTGGGACAAGTTTTTAATTATTTTGGCTGCTTTTCCGAAACAGCGTGAAGTGCAGATGGAGTCAGTAGTGGGAAGTCTGGTCTGTGTGATGGACCGGGCTACATCTGTGGGCGGCACGCTGGCGGCAGCGGTAGAGTTGCTGCCTTACAGCGAATGCAGTGCCCGAGACCCGGATTAGATCCCGACTACGGGTGCTGTCTGTGCAGAGTTTGTACGTTCGTTCTCCCCGTGACCTGCTTGGGTTTTCTCCAAAATCTTTGGTTTCCTCCCGCACGCCAAAGGCATACAGCTTTGTAGGTTAATTGACTTGGTAAACGTAAAACAAATTGCCCCTAGTGTGCATAGGATGGTGTTAATGTGCGGGGATCGCTGGCCGGCGCGTACCTGGTGGGCCGAAAGGGCCTGTTTCCACGCTGTATCTCTAAACTGAACGAAACTAAACGTCCACAACTCTGCAATTTCTCACAGTCTTGGGCAGAGCTGCCATGAACCGGTCCTGCTGAGCCGGATGGTCACATCGCACAGTGAACCGGCACCGATCTACTTGCACTTTATTCTGTTTTAAAACTGTTCTAATTTAGAGATACAGCGTGGAAACAGGCCCTTCGGCCCACTGAGTCCGCGCCGCCCAGCGATCCCCGCACATTAGCACTATCCTACACCCACTAGGGACAATTTTTTACATTTTACCCCGTCAATTAACCTACATACCTGTACGTCTTTGGAGTGTGGGAGGAAACCGAAGATCTCGGAGAAAACCCACGCAGGTCACGGGGAGAACGTACAAACTCCGTACAGACGGCGCCCGTAGTCAGGATCGAACCTGAGTCTCAAGCGCTGCATTCGCTGTAAGGCAGCAACTCTACCACTGCGCCACCGTGCCGCCCTCATGAATTTGTTTCATTGGGTTGTTTAAATGAATACTGACTAGCTAATTAATTTATTGCATCGTATGGGAGGCGCATCCCCAATCTCGTTGTACCCCTGTACAATGACAATAAAGATATATTGTATTGTATTGTATTGTATTGTTACAAGCCAGGCTGTCAGGCAACCTGACCATATGCTTTTCCATGGTGCATCTGTAGAAGTTTGTAAGAGTTGCAGGAAAGGTGCTGAATTGCTTCAGCCCCGTCAGGAAGCAGAGGCGTTGGTGCGTTTATGTGTGGTGGAAATAATGGGCACGACAACGATCCCACATGAGTACAAGAAATCCATCGACCAAACTTTACAGAGCCGTGAAGAATGGACCTGTAAAGCTGCAGCAAGAATTTCAGTGTTCTTAAGTTTAGTTTAGTTTAGTTTAGTTTAGTTTAGTTTAGTTTAGTTTAGTTTAGTTTAGTTTAGTTTAGTTTAGTTTAGTTTAGTTTAGTTTAGTTTAGTTGAGTTGTACAGTGCAGAAAAAAAATGCCCTTCGGCCCACCGAGTCCATGCCGACCAGCAATCCCCATACACTTACACTATCCAGCACACACTAGGGCCAAGTTTACATTGATACCAAGCCAAAAAATCCTACAAACCTGAACGTCTTTGGAATGTGGGAGGAAATCGAAGATCTCGGAGAAAGCCCACGGAGATCACGGGGAGAACGTACAAACTCCGTACCTAGTCAAGATCGAACCTGGGTCTCTGGCGATGCAAGGTAGCAACCTTAACGCTGTGCCACTTCTGTTCTGTTGCCGGTAAATATGGCAGTTGAAAGCTCTCAACTCTTGACTACTTGGAGTGTGGAGGGAGTCTGGTAAGATTGTAATGTTATCACACTAGCAGCTTCCGTAGCACGCCACTGATTTAGAAATATGAGTTCCAATCTCACCATGCAGCTGGGAGCTAAAATTAATGCAATTTAACAAATCTGGACCTTTTCTTTAAGACAGCCAGTCTCAGTAATAGTAACCATGGGACTACTGGATTGTTTTAAAACTCCATCTGTTTCACTAGTTTACTTTGGTTTAGTTTAGAGATACAGCTGAGAAACAGGCCCAACTAATCCATGTCGACCAACGACTCCCTGTACACTAGCACTTTCCTACACACTAGGGACAATGTACAATCTTCACCGAAGCCAATTAACCTGCAAACCCGTACGTCTTTGGAGTGTGGGAGGAAACTGGAGCACCCTGGAAAAACCCCACACAGTCGCGGGTAGAATGTACATCATCCGTACAGACAGCACCCGTAGTCAGGATCGAACCGGGGTCTCTGGTGCTGTAAGGCAGCAACTCTACCGCTGCACCACCGTGCCACCCCCTCACTAATACCCTTGAGAAACGGAGAGGTGCCATCCTTGCCCAGTCTGGCTCCAATGTTAGTCCAGACCCACCAACATGGTTGACTCCTAACTATCTCCTAATTTCAGGGATATTTAAGGTTGGGTGGCAAATGAAAGCTTGCCAAGAGTGTCAACAGAACTAAAATAAAAGGTAAATCCGCCAAAGTATTTGAGGAAATTAAACACGTTACTTAACATTTGGAATCAAGAACCAGAGGGCACAGGTTTGTGTGAGGGGAAAGATTTAATAGGAAACTGAGGGGCAACCTTTTTCACTCAGAGGGTGGTGGGTGTATGGAACGAGCTGCCAGAGGAGGTAGTTGAGGCAGGTACTCCTCAAAAGGCATGGATACGAAAGGCATGGATACGAAAGGTTCGGTTCAGTTTAGCTTATTGTCAAGTGTACTGAGGTGCAGTGAAAAGGATTTGTTGCGTGTTAACCAGTCAGCGGAAAGTCAATGCACGACTAAGAGTTTGAGAGGGACATGGGCCTAACGTGGACAGTTGGGGCTAGTGTGGATGGGGCACCTTGGTCGGCATGGGCAAGTTGGGCCGAAGGTCCTGTTTCCATGCGGTACGACTCCACCTGAAGGTATTGTTAGAATTATAATAGAGTGTTCCACTTTGGACAGTGTGCACAATAAATCACACAGACTTAATAGCTCAGAAGCTTGTTTGTTTCAATGCATTTTTCCATTGCCTTCAACACACAGAGATGACATGTTGAGATGATATCTTGACTGGATAGATTCCCGATTGATTACAACAAGCCTTTATCAGTGCATCCTTTCTTATCAATAATACGGGAAATGTACAGCTATGGTGTTTCAGGTAAGTCAGATGTGGTTAAGATAAAGGGGAAATGAAGCAGCAGTTTGCATCTGACTCTCGTCTTTATCTGATGAGAGACCTGGAAGGAAAACCCATTCTTTTTCCAGTGAACAAAGCAAATTGTATTCACATCTTTTCTCGCATCTCTGGACATTTTGTGGTATTTTACAGCGACTGCAATACTTTCAATGAGTCATCTCAACAACCTTTTACTTCAACCCAACCCCAAACCCATACAACTTTGCTTCCAAATTGGTAAATCTGCAAGATGAGCACAGGGTATTGTACACGGATGGGACAGGTCTGGAGGGACATGGGCCAAACACGGGCCGGTGTAGCTGGGGCGTGTTGGCCGGTGTGGGAAAGTTGTGCCGAAGGGACTGTTTCCACACTGTATCACTCTATGACTCTTTGTCTCGATTAGATGAACTGAAATATCTTCCATCTTCTACCCTGGGCGTCACGGTGGACTAGTGGTGGAGTTGCTGCCTCTCATTGCCAGAGACCCGAGTTCGATCCTGACTACGGGTGGGCTCTGTGCGGAGTTTGCACGCTCTCCCCGTGACCGCATGAGTTTTCTTTAGACGTTCCGGTTTCCTCCCACACATCAAAGACACTCAGGTTTGCAGGCTAACTGGCTTCGGTAAAATTGTAAATTGTTCCCAGTGTGTAGGATAATGCTCGTGTACGGCATGATCGCCGGTCAGCATGGGCTCGGTGGGACGAAGGGCCTGTTTCTGCACTGTATCTCTAAAATCTAAAGTATGAATATTCAGAAGACCACAGCCAATATCTTCTCACTGGCAAGTGTCTGAAGCTAAAACCTGACTACTTGCAGTACAGGAGTCTGCCTCGGAAAGGCAGTCAGCATCATCAGACCCACACCACCCATGCCCTGCACTCATTTCACTCATGCCATTGGGAAGAAGGTATAGGAGGTTGAAAACTGTCATGTAGGTTCAGGAGCAGCTTCTTTCCCACAGCCATCAGGTTATTAAGCACGACAATCTCCAAATAAGCTCTGAACTACATGGACTTGGGGGCATTGGTTTTATCTTTTAGCACTATTATTGTGTGTTTTTATGTGTCTGTACTTGTGTGCGCTCGGTCCGCATTAACCAAACTGATCTCCCGGTGGCCGAGCACTTCAACTCCCCCTCCCATTCCCAGTCTGACCTTTCTGTCATGGGCCTCCTCCAGTGCCATAGTGAGGCCCACCGGAAATTGGAGGAACAGCACCTCATATTTCGCCTGGGCAGTTTGCAGCCCAGTGGTATGAACATCGACTTCTCCAACTTTAGATAGTTCCTCTGTCCCTCCCGTCCCCTCCTCCTTCCCAGATCTCCCTCTATCTTCCTGTCTCCACCTATATCCTTCCTTTGTCCCGCCCCCCCTGACATCAGTCTGAAGAAGGGTCTCGACCCGAAACGTCACCCATTCTTTCTCTGCTGAGATGCTGCCTGACCTGCTGAGTTACTCCAGCATTTTGTGAATGAATATCATATATATATATATATATATATATATATATATATATGATAATACACACTGAACTTTTGTTCTCCTTTACTATATTGTTTACAGAGTTCACAGAGTACTGTGTTTACATATTCTGTTGTGTTGCAGTATGGCACGGTTGTGCAGTGGCAGATTTGCAGCCTTGCACTGCCAGGGTCCCAGGTTCGATCCTGACTATGGGTACTGTCTGTACGGAGTTTCTACCTTCTCCCCGTGACCTGCGTGGGTTTTCTCCAGGATCACCAGTTTCTTCCCACACTCCAAAGACCTACAGGTTTGTAGGCTAATTGGCTTGGTATAATTGTAAATTGTCCACTGTGTGACAGTGTGGACTTGCGCGGGCCGAAAGGCCTGTTTCCGCGCTACATCTCTAAACTAAACTAAACTAAAAGTAAGAACTTAATTGTTCTATCTTGGACATACGACAATAAAACACTCTTGACTCTTGTTACAGGCTCTCCTGTGGTAGAACGTATCCCACAATACTGGTGCAATTAAGCTTTCTGGGGCTGTGTTTCAGGGCTGTTTTATGGAATGTATTTGTCTAGCAAGCTGAAAAATTTCTCAATGTGTGGATGTACAAGGGAAACCTAATACAAACCTTCATTATTAGTTAAGCCGCCCACACAAAGTTCAACTGAGGATTACGGCAATTAAGCAGGAAACGAGTCTCATGGCTCCGATCAGGCATGTAATTTACCATTCTCCCAGATGTGCAAACTGAGCCACATTAAAAAATGTCCGCACAGATGCTCAGCAGGGTTTGAGCAGCAGATACACCCTCCCATCCGGTCAATGAGGAATAACCGCGCTGACAAAAAGCCCTGGGCAATAAACTGATGCCGTTGGATGCCAGTTCCTACACTTTTAGTTTATAGACAATAGACAATAGGTGCAGGTGTAGGCCATTCGGCCCTTCGAGCCAGCACCACCATTCAATGTGATCATGGCTGATCATTCTCAATCAGTACCCCGTTCCTGCCTTCTCCCCATACCCCCTGACCGCGCTATCCTTAAGAGCTCTATCTAGCTCTCTCTTGAATGCATTCAGAGAATTGGCCTCCACTGCCTTCTGAGGCAGAGAATTCCACAGATTTACAGCTCTCTGACTGAAAAAGTTTTTCCTCATCTCCGTTCTAAATGGCCTACCCCTTATTCTTAAACTGTGGCCCCTGGTTCTGGACTCCCCCAACATTGGGAACATGTTTCCTGCCTCTAACGTGTCCAACTCCTTAATAATCTTATATGTTTCGATAAGATCTCCTCTCATCCTTCTAAATTCCAGTGTGTACAACCCTAGCCGCTCCAGTCTTTCAACATATGACAGTCCCGCCATTCCGGGAATTAACCTAGTAAACCAACGCTGCACGCCCTCAATAGCAAGAATATCCTTCCTCAAATTTGGAGACCAAAACTGCACACTCCAGGTATGGTCTCACTAGGGCCCTGTACAACTGCAGAGGGACCTCTTTGCTCCTATACTCAACACTTTTAGTTTAGTTTAGTTGTGAGATACAGTGTGGAAACAGGCCCTGCGGCCCACCGAGTCCGCGCAGACCAACGATCACCTGTTTAGTTTAGTTTAGTTTAGAGATACAGCGCGGAAACAGGCCCTTCGGCCCACCGAGTCCATACTGGCCAGCGATCCCTGCATATTAACACTACCCTACACACATTAGGGACAATTTCTACTTATACCAAGTATACAAACCCAAACCAATTAACCTACAAACCCATGAACTAGTTCTATCCTACACAGTAAGGACAAGTTACAGAAGCCAATTAACCTACCAACCAACACGTCTTTGGTAAGTGGAATGAAACCAGAGCACCCGGAGAAAACCCACGCGGTCATAGGGAGAACGTACAAACTCCATGTAGACAGCACCCATGGTCAGGATTGAACCCGGGTCTCTGGCACTCAAGTTTCTTGAATTGATTGTTGTTTGAATTGACCAGCAACTCTTTGATTCAAAAGAATTTTTTTTTAAACACCCCTTGTCTTACTCCAAGGCTTGCAATCCTTCCTGGCTTTCTAAACCTTTAAGATCCTGATTTTAATTTCACCTGCATTCCTGATTTTCATCATTTTACAAAAAAAATACACAAAGTGCTGGAGTAACTCGGTGGGTCAGGCAGCATCTCCGGAGAAAAAGAATAGGTGACGTGTCGGGTCGGAACCCTTCTTCAGACTACTCAAAGACAAGAAGATGTCTCCATTAATATTTATCTCTTAAAATGACTGAAGCAGATTATCTGCTTATTATTGCACTAATTATTTATTTAATAAGTTTGATTTTTTTCAGAAAAATATGACAAAGTGCTGGAGTAACTCAGTGAGTCAGGCAGAATATCTGCAGCGACATGGACAGGTGATGTGTCAGGTCATCAGACTCTTCACCTAAGCAGGCTCTCCAGAGATGCTGCCTGAGGCGTTGAGTTACTCCAGCACTTTGTGTCTTTTGTTTGTAAAAACCATCAGCTGCAGTTCCTTACCTCTACTTCTTTCAGCATTCTGCCATTGACCAATCACTCATTCATGATTTCTCCAACCACCCTTGCTTGCTGTGACTTAGACTAAATTGGCCACAGTCATCCATATTTTAGTGACGCCAATTAAAAAAAGTACATTGCTTCATTGCTACCAAGACGGTTTGGGATGTCTTAAAGCTGCGAAAGGCAATATATAAATACCAGACAATATTTATTTTTCTGAAGATTATTCTTTAAAACAGTCTCTTTGTTAGGTCATCGTTCCTATATTGTCCATACATAATATTGATGACGTAATATTCGTGTCGGAGACTAACTTGATGTGTTTTTGAAAGCGCTTTTAAGATGGTCTATAAATACGAGGTATTATTGCGGTCCAATCTTGATAATAGTGTTGGTAGTTCCACATGATTGTATTCACTCTGACCTGTTGTAAGCAAAGTTATTTTGATGGCCCACTCTGATCAAACCCTAAGGATTTTACAACCGATATCTCAGTTACTGACACAACATGGAAAGAGTGTTTGAAACAGCACGCAGCAAAAGCTTTTCACTGTACCTCGGTAGACGCGACAATAAGCTAAAGTCAAACTCAGACTCAAACAAGGAGGTCAACAGGGATCTTAGTGAAACACGAGAAATAGCAAGATATCCTCCTGATTCATTTGCAACCAAAGTTTAGTTTAGTTTAGAGGAATAGAGCAGAAACAGGCCCTTCGGCCCACCGAGTCCACGCTGACCTGCGATCCCCACACAGTGCCACACTGTCGTACACTAGGGACAGCTTTTACTTTTATACCACAAGATGCTGGAGTAACTCAGCAGGTCAGGCAGCATCTCAGGAGAGGAGGAACGGGTGACGTTTCGGGTCGAGACCCTTCTTCAGACTGAACAAGGGTCTCGACCCGAAGCGTCACCCATTCCTTCTCTCCTGAGATGCTGCCTGACCGGCTGAGTTACTCCAGCATTTTGTGAAATAAATACCTTTGATTTGCACCAGCATCTGCAGTTATTTTCTTACACTTACTTTTATACCAAGTCAATTACCTTACAAACCTGTACGTCTTTGGAGCGTGGGAGGAAACTGTAGTTCTCGGGAGAAAGCCCCGCGCAGGTCACGGGGAGAACGTACAAACTCTGGTGCAGACAAGCACCCACAGCCAGGATCGAACCCGGGTCTCTGGCGCTGTAAGCGCTGTAAGGCAGCAACTCTACCGCTGCGCCACCGCGCCGTCCTGCGAACTGCAAGAAACTTTAGTTTTAAAAACAAAGCCATCGCTATTACGTTCTGGAATTCCTTCTTTTTCATATTGTCCATCCATCGTGAATCTTATGTTTTAAAAACATATTCTTTACTTAGCATCTCATAGTCTAATGTACATGTTTGCGTCCATGACAATCGCAGACATGTTAAGAGTGTCAGTCTTATGAACCAGCAGCTGGTTGGTGCATGTTGATGCATCCTCTCTGGAGCTCTCACTGTTTTCATTCCTGCTCTCTGGGGCAAGCCCGTTGCTTTCACTCATCTCCGCGGGACAATCCTCACACACTGTCTTCACTCTCACCGCCTCCACTTCAATCCGGCACTCAACCGGAGCGCAGTTTGACTGGCAGTCCACATTTAGATTTTTAGAAGCGCCGATCCATTCCTTTAGTAAAAGTAGAAGGAGTTATGAAAGTGAATGATCCAAGATGGCGCCCAAACCAGGCGACTCTGTGTGCCCAACAGATCTACAATCACACATTACAATCGCTTCACACTCTTAAATCTCTAATCCTACAGCAACATTGAGTAGTACGGGTTTCAGGGGTTTATTGGGAGAAGGCAGGGGAGTGGGGTTAGGAGGGAGAGATAGATCAGCCATGATCGAAAGGCGGAGTGGACTTGATGGGCCGAATGGCCTAATTCTACTCGTATTCCTTATGACCTTATGAACACTTCTAAATTAAACTATGATTCCCTTATCATGTATCTACACACTGTAAGTGGATCGATTGTAATCATGTATTTTCAGCTGCTCACTGGTTAGCACGCAACAAAAGCTTTTCACTGTACAATAAATTAAATTGAACTATTATTATTTATTATTTATTAACTTTTAGTTTAGTTTAGATTTACAACGCGGAAACAGGCCCTTCGGCCCACTGAATCCGTGCCGACCATCGATCCCCACACATTAGCACAATCCTACCTGTCCTAGGGACAATTTACATTTATACCCCAAGCCAATTAGCCTCCAAACCTGTACGCCTTTGGAGTGTGGGAGGAAACCGGAGACCCTGGAGAAAGTCCAGGCAGTCACAGGGAGAACGTACAAACTCTGTAGCGTTTGTACAGAGACAACCGTACAGCACCCATAGTTAGGATCGAACCTGGTTCCCTGGCGCTGCAAGGCAGCAACTCTACCATGCCATCCAAAGGCATATTCATAGTGTAAGAAAATAACTGCAGATGCTGATACAAATCGAAGGTATTTATTTCACAAAATGCTGGAGTAACTCAGCAGGTCAGGCAGCATTTCAGGAGAGAAGGAATGGGTGATGTTTCGGGTAGAGACCCTTCTTCAGTCTGATGAAGGGTCTCGACCCAAAACGTCACCCATTCCTTCCCTCCCGAGATGCTGCCTGACCTGCTGAGTTACTCCAGCATTTTGTGAAATAAATACCTTCGAAAGGTATATTCATGGTAGAATAGGCATCTTAAAACTAGGAACTAGCCTATTAAGGCTAAAGGGCGATAGATGGATGGAGTAAGTGACAAAGACGAGTGATAAAAAGGACAAACTGGGCCTCTACGCGTTGGAGTTTAGAAGGAAGAGGGGGGACCTCATTGAAAGTTACTGAATAGTGAAAGGCTTGGATAGAGTGGATGTGGAGAGGATGCTTCCACCAGTGGGAGAGTCGAGGACCAGAGGTCATAGCCTCAGCATTAAAGGACATTCCGTTAGGAAGGAGATGAGGAGGAATTTCTTTAGTCAGAAGGTGGTGAATCTGTGGAATTCATTGCCACGGAAGGCTGTGGAGGCCAAGTCAATGGATATTTTTAAAGCAGAGATAGATTGTTGATTAGTACGGGTGTCAGGGGTTACCGGATTATGGGGCAGGAGAATGGGGTTAGGAGGGGGAGATAGATCAGCCATGATTGAATGGCAGAGTAGACTTGATGGGCCGAATGGCCCAAATCCACTCCGATCACCTTCCTCTTCTTCTTTCGTATGTCAACTACAACAGTCAAAAGTGGCAATTGGTGCTTCAGAGTATTGTAGTTGACGCTTTGCTGCAAATTTTGCCAGTTCCGTAAAACTACCCAGGGTGGACGATGAGGATGTAAAGCAGATCCCACCCCTCCGGTCACCTATGAACTTATGAACTTACGTGGAGTGCATATTTTAAAGATTGGTCATTTGGATTGAAGGGCCCATTTCTCTTCTATAATCTCAACTAAGACACTAAGGGTACTTTTGACAACCAGAAAGAAAAACAGATTAGCCAGCGTCTACTCAATAGATTTCACCCAGAGAGTTGTGAATTTGTGGAATTCTCTGCCGCAGAAGGCAGTGGAGGCCAATTCAATGGCTGAATCTAAAAGCGAGTTAGATAGAGCTCTAGGGGCTAGCGGAATCAAGGGATATGGGGAGAAGGCAGGCAAAGGTTATTGATTGTGGATGGTCAGCCATGGTCACAATGAATGGCGGTGCTGGCTCGAAGGGCCAAATGGCCTCCTCCTGCACCTATTTTCTATGATCTATGATCTATTACTACCCAAGATCTTTGTTGTGCTTTTTTGTGGCCTTTGCGGTACAGTTATCGAGTTCACATTAACATGGATCCCTATCAAATTAATTAGGAGCTTGTATAGAAACATAGAAACATAGAAAAATAGGTGCAGGAGTTGGCCATTCAACCCTTTGAGCCAGCACCGCCATTCAACATGATCATGGCTGATCATCAAAAATCAGTACCCCGTTCCTGCTTTTTCCGCACATCCCTTGATTCCGTTAGCCCCAAGAGCTAAATCTAACTCTCTCTTGTAAAACAATCCAGTGAATCGGCCTCCACTGCCTTCTGTGGCAGAGAATTCCACAGATTCACAACTCTCTCTAGCCATGCTGGGCGTGCAGGATACATGAACAAAGGGCTGGGTAGACACGTACAATTGAAGACACTTGGTATTACCTGGAAGTTGCCATTGTACTCATCAAAGAGGTCAACGAAGACATGTTTTGGATCTGGTATTCCTGGGAAAAACATGGTCCTTACCCTAAACACGAAAATATGATCAGTCCACATTCAGAGGCAGATGG
Organism: Rhinoraja longicauda; assembly: GCF_053455715.1. Taxonomy (NCBI): domain Eukaryota; kingdom Metazoa; phylum Chordata; class Chondrichthyes; order Rajiformes; family Arhynchobatidae; genus Rhinoraja; species Rhinoraja longicauda. The sequence goes on along the minus strand of NC_135959.1, from coordinate 8,964,727 downwards.
TGCCGGATACACACAAAGAGGAAATGTTTAGCTCGTGTGCAGTAACTAATTGTGCTCACATTGCATGTCTATGGTCACTTTAGATTAGTTTGGTTTAGTTTTAGTTTACAGATACACCGCGGAAAGAGGCCCTTCGGCCCCACCGAGCCTGCGTGGGCCAGCGATCCCCTCACACTAACACGATCCTATACACACCGGGGACAATTTACATTTATGCCAAGTAGTCAATTTGCCTAGAAACCTGTACGGCTTTGGAGTGTGGGAGTAAACTGGAGATCCCGGGTCACCTACAAACTCCGTACAGACAGCACCCGTAATCAGGATCGAAACCGGGTTTCTGGCGCTGTAAGGCAGCAACTCTACCGCTGTGCCACCGCGCCACAAGCTTAGCTTAGTTTAGTTTCGTTTATGGGAGAGATACAGCATGAAAACAGACCCTTTGGCCCACCAAATCCATGCCGACCATCGATCACCCATTCACACGAGTTCTATGCTATCCCTCTTTAGCATCCACTGCTTACACGTTAGGGGCAATTTACAGAGGCCAATTATCCTGCAAACCAGCATGTCTTTGGGATGCAGATGGAAACCGGAGTACTCTGCGAACATGGGGTAGCACAATGCCGCAGCGGTAGAGTTGCTGTCCTACAGCACTAGAGATCCAGGTTCTAACCTAACTACGGGTGCTGTCTTTTACGGAGTTTGTACATTCTTCCTGTGCCCGTGTGGGTATTCTCCGGGTGCTCCGGTTTCCTCCCACATTCGAAAGATGTGCAGGTTTCTAGGTTAATTAGCTACTGCAAATTGTCCCTGGTGTGCAGGGAGGAACTAGTATGGAGGCGATCCTTGGTCGGTGTGGACTCGGTGGGCCGAAGGGCCCGTTTCCCACGCCTTGTCTCTAAACGAAACTAAACTAAACTGAACTGAAGTCAACATGGTCACAGGCAGAACGTGCAAACTCCACACAGGCAGCACATGAGGTCAGGATTGAACCCAGGTCTCGACCAGCTGCATCACTGTAAGCTGCCCAGGGTCTTTTACCCTGCAGAATTAAAGCTTAAGCATTGAAATGAGGAAGTTTTATTTTACCCAAAGGCTGGTTGAAGTCTGGAATGGACTAACTGAGGGTGTTAGTGGAGGCAGACTCTCGCAATACTTAAGGAGTCTTTTAGATGAGTGTACAGAATTAGTGGAGGCTGTAAAGTACTTAATTGTGATCAAGGAAGGGAAAGGAATAAATTTAAGAAATGATTGATTCACTGGTTCTGGTCAGAAGTTCGTAAGTTTAAGTCTCACTTAGGAGTACACTCCAATTCAGTTCTGAGAGAATACTCCACTGTCAGAGAAGCCAGCTTGCAGATGGAATGTCAAACTTAGGCTCCGTTTTCTCTCTCCAGAGATGCTGTCAGTCCCACTGCCTGTCCCGCTTTTTGTGTCTATCTTCGGTTTAAACCAGCATCTGCAGTTCCTTCCTACACATGCTAAAGAGTTATACAGCATGGAAACAGATCCTTTGGCCCAACTCATCCATGCCGACAAGGATGTTCCGTCTAAGTGCGTCCCATTTGCCTGTGTTCAGCCCATCTCCCTCCAAGCCAGGCGAATGCGACTAGCTGAGATGGGGCATCTTGGTCACAGGGAGAACGTGCGAACTGGGGTCAGGAGGGAGAGATAGATCAGCCATGATTGAATGGCGGAGTAGACTTGATGGGCCGAATGGCCTAATTCTGCTCCCATCACTTTCGATTTTATGATCCACACAGACAGCACACGAGATCAGGATCGAATCCATGTCTCTGGACAAGTTGGGCCAAAGGGCCTGTTTCCGAGCTGTGGGATTCCACGCCACTGGGTCTCTGCTTGAACAATGATTTTGGGTCCGTAAGAACCAAGAGTGGAACTCGCAGAGAGAAAAAAAAAAAAAAACTTTCAACTCTGGCTTTGATAACAGTAACAGGGTGATTGCTGATTGGTGTGTAAATGTCCTACGGGGAAGGCAATGGGACACCCTTGATTCGTGACTCCCTAATCCTTCACTTACCGCTTCATTCGACAAAGCACGCAAACAAATATGGCTGAAACTAGAGCAGTCGCTGGCAGGAAAGCCAGGAAAGCCATCCTCATCCCCGGAACGGGACATGATTCTGGGGGAAGAAGATGAAGGATTGGATTAAATAAACATCATTCATCTATATCAAAGCAGAAGAGTGGATACCATATAGGATAGGCCGGTTAACCTGACATGAGTAGTTGGTAAGATTTTAGAGTCAATTATGAAGGGTGAGGTTACGCAGTACTTGGAAGTTCACGATAAAATAGGCCGAAGGCAACAAGGTTTTGTGAAGGGAAGATCTTGCCTGACAAATCTGCTGGGGTTCTTCGAGGAAGTTAATGGAAGTTAGGAAGATAATCCTATATTAGAAGGATGAGAGGGGATCTTATAGAAACATATAAAATTGACAAGCTGGATGCAGGAAAAATGTTCCCAATGTTGGGCGAGTCCAGAACCAGGGGCCACAGTCTTAGAATAAAGGCGAGGCCATTTACAATACAATACAATACAATACAAACTTTATTGTCATTGTGCAATGTACAAGTACAGAGACAACAAAATGCAGTTAGCATCTTAACCAGAGTGCATGCGATGGAATACATATAATATATACAGTAATTCAGTAGCGGTAGTGGAAATTCCGGTGAGCGAGATCAGTCACTGATGGGAGGAGTGCCCGAGGGGGGGGGTGGAGGGGGGGGGGGGGGGGATGGCAGCAATCATCGAAGCGCAGAGTTAAGTAAGGTAACGACCGCAGGAAAGAAGCTGTTCCTGAACCTGCAGGTCCGGGAACGGATTTAAAACTGAAGTGAGAGGGATTTTTTTCACCCAGAGAGTTGTGAATTTGTGGAATTCTCTGCCACAGAGGGCAGTGGAAACCCGAGATGCTGCCTGACCCGCTGAGTTACTTCAGCTTTTAGCGTCTGTCTTCTGAGCTACTTCAGTACTCTGTGTCTTCCTTCTTTTGATGCAACATCCCTTTACACCAACATGTATATTTCTCCCTGAAGCAATGATGATTGCCCTTTGCACGTTCAAGTTTTGAGTCATCCGCGTGGCACGGCACGGTGGCGCAGCGGTAGAGTTGCTGCCTTACAGCGCCAGAGACCCGATAGTTCTATCCTGACTACAGGTTACTTTTCTGTATGGAGTTTGTACGTTCTCCCCATGACCTGCATGTGTTTTCTCTGAGATCTTCGGTTTCCTCCCACACTCCAAAAACGTACAGGTTTGTAGGTTAATTGGCCTGGTATAAAAATAAAAAAGTATACCTAGAGTGTGCAGGGTGGTGTTAAAGTGCGGGGATCGCTGGCTGGCATGCATCAAGAGAGAGCTAGATAGAACTCTTAAGGATAGCGGAGTCAGGGGGTATGGGGAGAAGGCAGGAACGGGGTACTGATTGAGAATGATCAGCCATGATCACATTGAATGGCGGTGCTGGCTCGAAGGGCCGAATGGCCTCCTCCTGCACCTATTGTCTATTGTCTATTACTGAATGAGAAACAAAATTATTTCTAGGTCAGTGTTTACAAGATCAGGAAACAAAATTCAGCACCTACTACAGACTTTCCTTTCCAAATAAGAGCAGGTCCCCATTCACTCCAGTAGCCTCTGCCTGCATAATCTTCATGGATTGTGAATCTTAGACGAAAAAAATAGCACTTTGCAGGATCAACATTTGTCAAGGAAAATGACCGATCAGGTACTAATTCTCCCTGCAAGGAAACACAATGTTATAGTCAGAGAGGTATACAGCATGGAAATAGCCCTGAATTTCAGCTTGCACGATTGGAATCGATCTTTGCCGCTCAACCCCATTCTCCCGCCTTCTCCCCATAATTCCTGACACCCGTAATAATGAAGAATCTGCCTATCTCTGCCATTAAACATATCCACTGACTTGGCCTCCACAGCCTTCCGTGGCAAAGAATTCTATAGATTCACCACCCTCCGACTAAAGAAATTCCTCCTCATCTCCTTCCTGATGGAGCTAGTCCCACTTGCCTGTTCCTGGCCCATATCTCTCCAAGCCTCCCCTCTCTGTGTACCTGTTCATGTGTCTTTTAAATGTCGTAATGCATCCTGTCTCTACCACTTCTCCTGGCATTCATATTTCCATAAAACGCACCACCCTTTTTGTGAAAACTTTGACCCTCAGTTCCTTTTTAACTATTTCCCCTCCCATCTTAATGCCCTCCAGTTTTAGACTCATCTTCCCTGGGCATTGACCTTATAGACAATAGACAATAGACAATAGGTGCAGGAGGAGGCCATTCAGCCCTTCAAGCCAGCACCGCCATTCAATGTGATCATGGCTGATCATTCTCAATCAGTACCCCGTTCCTGCCTTCTCCCCATACCCCCTGACTCTGCTATCCTTAAGAGCTCTATCCAGCTCTCTCTTGAATGCATTCAGAGAATTGGCCTCCACTGCCTTCTGAGGCAGATAATTCCACAGATTCACAACTCTCTGACTGAAAAAGTTTTTCCTCATCTCAGTTCTAAATGGCCTACCCCTTATTCTTAAACTGTGGCCCCTTGTTCTGGACTCCCCCAACATTGGGAACATGTTTCCTGCCTCTAACGTGTCCAACCCCTTAATAATCTTATATGTATCTTTGTGTCTCATGATTTTATATGCCTCTATAAGGACACCCATCAGCTTCGTACAGTCCAAGGGTAAAAGACCCAATCTATCGGGCGGTGAAGTGGCCGCAATAATTGCACCACGCCACTGCACAAAGAGTGTTGCACAGTGTTGTAGAGTTGCTGCCTTACAGCGCTAGAGTCCTACGTTCGATCCTGACGACACATGCTGTCTGTATGGAGTTCGGACATTCTCCCTGTGGCAGCGTGGGTTTCCTTCCATACTCCAAAGACGTACAGGCCTAGAGGTTAGTCCGCTTCTGTAAATTGCTCCCCAGTGTGCAGGACAGTGCTAATGTACGGGTTGGTCGGTGGTCGGCACTGACTCGGTGGGCCTAAGTAAGGGTCTGTTTCGCACAGGATCTCCACAATCTAAAGTCTAAACTAAAGTCTGTCCAGCCTTTCCTAATGACTCGAAACTTCCAGACCCGGTAACATTCTCGTAAATCTTTATTGCACCCTTTTCAGTTTAATAGCAGGATGGCCAGGACTATACACTATGCTCCAAAAGTGGCCTTGCCAATGTCTTGTACAAGCTGTAAGATGACACCCAAACTCTTTCACTCAGTACACCGACTGCTGAAGGCAAGTGTGTCAAACCTCCTCTTCACCACTCTGTCTTGCTCTGCTGCCACTTTTATGGAACTGTATACTTTCACCCCTTAGGTGCCTGGGACAGGGATCGCTGGTCGGCGCGGACTCAGTTGGTCGGAGGGCCTGTTTCTGCGCTGTATCTCCAAAAACTAAAACAGTCAATGTTTGGGAATTTTAAATCCCCCACCCCCTGGCAGGTGGGACTAGAGTAGCTGGGGCATGTTGGCTGGTGTGGGCAAGTTGGGCTGAAGGACCTGTTTCCACACTGTTTCCACACTGTTTCCACACTTTTCACCCAGAGAGTTGTGAATCTGTGGAATTCTCTGCCACAGATGGGCAGTGGAGGCCAATTCCCTGGATGTATTCGAGAGAGAGTTAGATAGAGCTCTTCGGGCTAACGGAATCGAGGGATATGGGGAGAAAGAAGGAACGGGGGTAACAGATTTTGGATGATCAGCCACGATCACATTGAATGGCGGTGCTGGCTCGAAGGGCCGAATGGCCTGCACCTGCACCTATTTTCTATGTATCGATGATTCTAAGTTTCCATCACTCTATGACTTTATGACTCTAAACTTTAGTGAACGCTGTAACTCGGCCTGAGAAGGTGAAAACCAGGTGATAGCTGTTCTCCAGCTACACCCATTCGAGAATTCTCTGCAGCGAAATATAAAATTATATAATAAGAATAGAGGGAATGTAATACGCTGAGGAATCATTGGGAGTTTCAAACAACGTTCTAATATAAATAGCAGAACTTGGGTAGGAGAGGTGGTTATGATCGGATGCCAAAATTCATGATTAGATTGCGGTTTCATTATGGCCTTTAGTTCCCAGAGCCTTTCTGATCTCCCCTGGTGCTTTACAGGATGAATCGGAAAAAAAAAAAATCCATTGTACAATGTGCTGCCACCGAGATCAGGCAGCAACCTTTTGTTTCTGCTCCCTGCAGGGGCTGGAGGTACAGTCAAAAGAGCAATCAATAATAGCCCGCCAACAATTAAATACCTCTTCCGAATTTCACTTCCATTTGGAAATGGAAATCAGAAGGGACAGGCCTCGTCGAAATTACCCGCCTCACATCCGCTCACTTAAGAACAAAATTAAACTTTGTAGCGTCAAGGGATGACCGTGGGAGGGGTAGAGTTTTGACGCGTTCCGAAGCCCAAAGGTTTTTAGCTCAGCGAAAAAGGACATTCAACTCTTTTTGTCTGTGGTGAACTTAGCCCTTCTCAGGGGTTGAATTTCAACAGACTTTCTCTTTCCTCCTTCCAAACTAATTGAATCTTTTTTGGACTTTGTCCTCGTGGTCTTTTGTATTCTTCCTGCAATCATCTCATGCCTCCAGGAAGAATTACACGCAGCTCGGAGGCAGAATTAGAAAGGGTATTAAGGGCCAGCCACTTCTCAAACACATTGGGATGGAGATCTTATTTTAAATCTTAAAATAGTCCACAAAAGAGTCTTATGCAAATACAGTCACCAAGGGAAATTAAGCCCATTTCCCTGTGATGGATCTTAAGAATCATATTAAATTTCCCTCATTTAGAATGAGCCTTGTTCAGTTTGAATTAAAATGTAATAGATTTGAAAGTATCTTAAAACATTAATTTTTTTTTAATGAATCTACCTCCAATTATTCAAAAGACTTTGTACCACTTTATTTCCCCAGTAATTCTTCCTCCTAAACTGTGATTCTTTCTAAGTCAACATTTGTCTTTGTTTTGTGTCGGTGCTGTTTAAACCCATTGAGTTCCTCTGGCGGTTAGTTTTTTTTTGTCCGGTAACAAAGTTTGATTGATATAATAAATCGAACATGGTTAAAGAAAATCTCAAGGTCTTCCAGGAATGATTGGGTTAACGTATGAGGAGCGTTTGACGACACTGGGCCTGCTTAGAAGGAAACCTTCCGAAAAATGAAAGGCCTGGATAGAGTGGATGTGGAGAGGATGTTTCCACTTGTGGGAGAGTCTAGGACCAGAGGCCACAGCCTCAGAATAAATGGACATCCTTTTAGAAAGCGGGACTGTCATATGTTGAAAGACTGGAGCGACTAGGCTTGTTTACACTGGAATTTAGAAGGATGAGAGGAGATCTTATCGAAACGTATAAGATTATTAAGGGGTTGGACACGTTAGAGGCAGGAAACATGTTCCCAATGTTGGGGGAGTCCAGAACAAGGGGCCACAGTTTAAGAATAAGGGGTAGGCCATTTAGAACTGAGATGAGGAAAAACTTTTTCAGTCAGAGAGTTGTGAATCTGTGGAATTCTCTGCCTCAGAAGGCAGTGGGGGCCAATTCTCTGAATGCATTCAAGAGAGAGCTGGATAGAGCTCTTAAGGATAGCGGAGTCAGGGGGTATGGGGAGAAGACAGGAATGGGGTACTGATTGAGAATGATCAGCCATGATCACATTGAATGTCGGTGCTGGCTCGAAGGGCCGAATGGCCTCCTCCTGCACCTATTGTCTATTGTCTATTGTCTAAAGGAGATGTGGAGGAATTTCGTTGGTCCGAGGGTGGTGATTCTGTGGAATTCATTGCCACCGAAAGCTGTAGAGGCCATCAATGGATTTTTTTTTAAGGTGGACATTGACAGATTCTTGATTAGTAAGGGTGTCAGGGGTTATGGGGTGAAGGCAGGAGAATGGGGTTGAGAGGGAAAGGTAGATCAGACTTGATTGAATGGCGGAGAAGACTTGATGGGCCGAGTGGCCTACTTTTGCTCCCATAACCTATCAACTTATGAACTTCCAAGGTCGTGTTATCAGTCAAATTTGACATGAACCCATAAATGGAAGTATTAGAAACAAGGAGCTGCAGATGCTGCATTTACATAAAAGAACACAAAGTTCTGGAGTAACTCTGTGGATCAGGCAGCATCTCCGTAGAACATGGATAGGTGACATTTCAGGTCAGGACTAAAGAAGTTAGTCCTGACCTATCTGCGTTCTCCAGAGATGCTGCTTGACCCCGCTGAGTTACTCCAGCACTTTGTTTCCTTTTAAAGGAGATATTAGCACTGACTGAATGGAAAAAGAGAGAGCTTGAGGGAGGAGAGATTTTCGGAGGAGGGAAGAGTCAGGGAGAGAATTACAAACAGCGTGGACTAGATTGGGTTGACACACAGCCTCTTGCCCAGAGTAGGGGAATCAAGGACTAGAGGACATAGGATTAAGGAGAAGGACTAGAGGACATATGATTAAGGATAGAGCTCTTAAGGATAGCGGAGTCAGGGGGTATGGGGAGAAGGCAGGAACGGGGTACTGATTGAGAATGATCAGCCATGATCACATTGAATGGCAGTGCTGGCTCAAAGGGCCGAATGGCCTCCTCCTGCACCTATTGTCTATTGTCTATTGTCCATTGAAGGTTTTCCACACAAAGGGTGGTGGGTGTACGGAATGAGCTGCCGGAGGTGGTAGTCGAGGCAGGTTCTATCGCAACGTTTAAGAAGCATTTAGACAGGTACATGGATAGGACAGGTTTGGAGGGATATGGACCAAACACAGGCAGGTGGGACTAGTGTAGATGGGATATATTGGCCAGTGTGGGCAGTTGGACCGAAGGGCCTGTTTCCACGCTGTATCACTCCATGACTCTCCCTGACAAGATGGAATGATGGACATTGATATAGTGTCGAGCTGGAGAAAGTTATAGTGACAAACTTGTATAAACCCCACCCCGGGCACTCTGTCTTTTCCCCTCTCCCATCGGGCAAAAGAAATAGAAGTGTAAAAGCGCACAGCTCCAGGTTCAGGGACAGTTTCTTACCAGTCGTTATCAGGCAACTGAACCATCCTACCACAACCAGAGAGCAGTGCTGAACGACTATTGGACAATCTTTAATCGGACTTTACTGGCTCTACCTTGCACTAAACATTATTTCCTACTCATGTGTGCACTGCGAATGGCTCGATTGTAATCATGTATTATCTTATCGCTGGCTGGTTAGCACGCAACAAAAGCTTTTCACTGTACCTCGGTACGCGTGACAATAAACTCAACTGAACTGAACGGAACTGAATGGATTTTATTCACAAAATGCTGGAGTAACTCAGCAGGTCAGGCAGCATCTCAGCAGAGAAAGAATGGGTGACGTTTCGGGTCGAGACCCTTCTTCAGACTGATGTCAGGGGGGCGGGACAGAGGAAGGATATAGGTGGAGACAGGAAGATAGAGGGAGTTCTGGGAAGGAGGAGGGGAAGAGAGGGACAGAGGAACTATCTAAAGTTGGAGAAGTCGACGTTCATACCACTGGGCTGCAAGCTGCCCAGGCGAAATATGAGGTGCTGTTCCTCCAATTTCCGGTGGGCCTCACTATGGCACTGGAGGAGGCCCATGACAGAAAGGTCAGACTGGGAATGGGAGGGGGAGTTGAAGTGCTCGGCCACCGGGAGAGCAGCTTGGTCAATGCGGACCGAGCGCAGGTGTTCAGCGAAGCGATCGCCGAGCCTGCGCTTGGTTTCGCCGATGTAAATAAGTTGACATCTGGAGCAGTTAGACGGAACTGAATGGATATGCTCTTGCGTAGGAAAAAAACTGCAGGTTAAAATTGAAGGTAGACACACAATGCTAGAGTAACTCAGCGGGTCATGTAGCATCTCGGGAGAGAAGGAACGGGTAACATTTCGGGACGAGACCCTTCTCCACACTGTATGATCTTGTATCAGCTTGAAATCTACATACCTTCCACTTGGAGTCCAGGTTACTTCTGTATTTCATCTCATATTGAAAATAGTTTAAAACATTTTTCCTTGGTACGTCCCACATCAAGAATAGGGTCTCATTCCCGATAAGTTTGGCTGTCAGGTTTCGTGGTGGACTCATTTTCACTGAGATAATAAGATACAGTACAAAATTAGAATGATCGCAAAATGTAGCCCTGGAATCCACTGTAGGATCCAGCAGATGCCACCAAAGATACTCGAGGAACAAGATAGACCACTGACCCTAAAAACCGTAGTATGTCAAGACGCCATTTTAGTAGGCAGAAAGTTGCAGAAACATTTTAAAAGAAAAATAACAAAAATCTGTGAATTGATAGATGAGATATATTCTGCATTTTAATGGTATCATCACACATACTGTTCCCCAAAACACTGATTACACTGCGAGAGGCATAACGGATGGCGGGTTTTGCCTACTAAAATGGCTCCTTTGCGTACTACACTTCAGTATAGGCGACTTCAACGGAGTGGTGAATCTTGTTCCTCTAGTATCTTTGGATGCTACTGAGTGTTTTTGTGCACAGAGGGTGGTGAGTGCCAGACATTGTGGGCCGAAGGACCTGTTTTGTGCTATACTGTTTAGCTTAGTTTAGAGATGGGCGGCACGGTGGCGCAGCGGTAGAGTTGCTGCCTTACAGCGCTAGAGACCCAGGTTTGATCCTGACTACGGGTGCTATCTGTCCCGAGTTTGTAAGTTCTCCTCCTGACTGCGTGGGTTTTCTCCAAGATCCTCGGTTTCCTCCTACACTCGAAAAAACATATAGGCTTGTAGATTAATTGACTTGGTATTAATGTAATTTGTCCCTAGAATGTGTAGGATAGTGTTGATGTGCGGGGATCGCTGGGCGGCGCGTACCCGGTGGGCCGAAGGGCCTGTTTCCATGCTGTATCTCTAGACTAAACTAAATACAATGCGGAAACAGGCTCTTCGGCCCACTGGGTCCACGCCGACCAGCGATCCCAGCACATTAACACTATCCTACACACACTAGGGACAATTGACAAGTTTACCAAGACAATTAGCTGAGTTGACAAAACGTCGTGGGCAATAAACCTGGGCATTGACCTTATAGACAATAGACAATAGACAATAGGTGCAGGAGGAGGCCATTCGGCCCTTCGAGCCAGCACCGCCATTCAATGTGATCATGGCTGATCATTCTCAATCAGTACCCCGTTCCTGCCTTCTCCCCATACCCCCTGACTCCGCTATCCTTCAGAGCTCTAAACCGATGCTGTTGGACACCAGTTCCCGCACGTTTACTTTAGTTTATAGATACAGCGTGGAAGCACTGGAAAAGCACCGCTGAGTTACTGTTATGTTCAACACGGCATAAAGATAAAGTACACTCACACGTTAGTTGCCTGAATCTCACCAGCCTTTATTTACCCAGCATTCCTAGCTCAAGGAACGCCCACTCATTAACATGGCACATGAATATGCATGAATACATTACACTGCTCTCCCTTTTTTTTAAGTATTAAATCCAAGTACTCAGTTACAATTTTGGTATTGTGATACTTGATTTACATCAATACTTTTAACCATATTTACAAATTTAACCTAGTTACTGGTTTGCAGTTCCTGCCTGATCGTTTAACAGTAACAGGTGCAACAGGCATAACAGATGTACGTATAGACTCAACTGTTAGCTTGTTTGGCTCTATGTTAGTACACTGACCTTGACTAGACAAGTCTGTTTCTTTATCTGTACTCACTGAATTTTGTGTATCAACCACAATAGTCTTTTCTAACTCACTTTCAGATGAATACTCAGGGATTAGGAATTCATGCTCAGTTTTCGGTTCGTCTTTGGCTGGAATCATTTGATCCACGTGAACACTTTTGATCTTGTCTCCAACATCCACTAAGTATCTTTTTGTTCCACACACTTCCACTATTTTTCCAACATCCCATTTGTCTCGACTGGACTTGTTGGGAGGACTGAGCACACGAACTTGCTCATCTGGCTTGAAGTTCCTCTCCTTTTTGTGGAAGTCAAAGTGGTGTTTTTGACTTAACTGTTTTTGCTCAACTCTCGAGGCCAAATTGGGTTGAACTAGACTTAGGCGTATTCTTAGCCTTCTCTTCATCAACAGTTCTGCAGGTGAATAACCCGTAGTTGTGTGTGGTGTGGTTCTGTACTTCAGCAAGAAACTAGCCAAACGATGTTTCATGCTGAGCTTTGAACTACCCTGCAAAACCTGTTTCTTGAGAGCCTCTTTGACTACTCTAACAGACCTTTCCGCCGCCCCATTGGAGGCTGGATGGTATGGAGGAACAAGTGTGTGTTTTGCCCCGTTACGCGGCATGAACTGTTTGAACTGTTCTGAATGAAACTGAGGTCCATTATCAGAAACAAGTTCTTCTGGTAAACCATGACATGCAAAAATTGATCTCAACTCGTCTATGGTACGCTCAGCAGTAGTGCTTGACCCCATATGCTTAGCCTCAATCCATTTGGAATGACTATCTACTAGCACCAGAAAATTATCATTACCCTTTTCACAAAAGTCTACGTGAACTCTCTGAAACGGTCTACTTGGCCATGACCAGGGTTGCAGTGGTGTTTTTGGTGGTTTACTGCGGCAATCTTGACACACGCTACATTTGCTCACCAGTGACTCAATGTCACTGTCTATACCAGGCCAATACACAAAACTTCTAGCAATTGACTTCATGCTAACTATGCCAGGATGTTCGGCATGAAGTTCGTACATAATCTTGTTTCTTAAAGACTCTGGTACAACCACTCTATAACCCCACTTTATGCATCCCTGCTCGCATGATAATTCGTGTCGTCGATTATAGAAAGGCTTCAGTTCCGAGTTTGATCCACTCTCGACTTCAGTCCAACCATTCAATGTCTGTTCATAAACACTCTTCAGCACAGTGTCCTTCACTGTTTCAGCTGCAATTTCTGTTGCAGTCACTGGAAAGTCTTCATCTACGACTTGCAGTGTGTAGATTGAGTTCTCGCTTCCCACATCAGAGTTCTCATGGGGCAATCGGGACAACGCATCTGCGACTGCGTTGCATTTGGAGCTTCTGTACTCCACCTTGTAGTCATACTGGGACAACAGAATTGCCCAGCGCTGCATCCTTGATGCCGCCATGGAAGGTATAGCTGACTTGGGACCCAGTATCGTGAGTAGTGGTTTGTGATCAGTCACAAGGGTGAATGGTCTGCCAAGAAGAAACTGGTGGAATTTCTTGATTCCGAACACAATGCTGAGTGCTTCCTTCTCTATCTGTGCATAGTTGCGCTCACTTGGTGATAGGGTGCGGGAGGCAAAAGCAATAGGCTTTTCCTGTCCGTCATCCATTACGTGGCAAATCACTGCACCTACACCATAACTTGAAGCATCACAAGCAAGTTTCATCTCGCGCGTCGTGTCGTAGTGAACAAGGAGTTTGTCACTTGTCAGGTTTTTCTTGCAGATGTCGTATGCATGTTGTTGTTCCTTTCCCCACATCCAATTCTCATCCTTTTGTAACAGATGATGTAGTGGCTTTAGCACGGTTGCTAAATCTGGAAGGAATCGTGCATAGAATTGCACCATCCCAAGGAATGATCGTAGCTCTGTCACATTGTTGGGCGTTGGAGCATTCACAATTGCTTCAATTTTCGCCTTCACTGGGCGCAGTCCGTTGGAATCTACTTTGAGTCCAAGGTAGATTACCTCTGATTGTGCAAATGCACATTTGCTCTTTCGTAATTTTACTTTGTGGCAGTTCAATCGTGTGAGAACTTGCTCGAGTATCTCCAGATGTTCTTCCATGCCCACTGTGAATATCAGTAGATCATCCTGGTTGCACACACAGTTCGGAATGCCTTGCAACATTTTGTCCATGACGGACTGAAAGATTTTCGGGGAAGATTTCACACCATAGGGCAGCTTTGTGTATGAATACAAGCCCTTATGTGTGTTGATGGTCAAGCACTGCTGACTTTCTTTGTCAACATTGAGTTGGGCATAAGCATGAGACAAATCCAGCTTAGTGAAGACTCTTGCTCCGCTAAGTTCTGCGTACAGATCCTGCGAGGTTGGCAAAGGATACTGTTCATCATCAACAACTTGGTTGATTGTGACTTTGTAGTCACCGCATAGTCGAACAGTTTTGTCAGCCTTAAGCACAGCCACAACTGGCGTTGCCCAGTTGCTCTGGTCTGTCTTCACGAGTACTCCATTCCGCTCCAACCTGTTGAGTTCTTCCTCCACTTGTTGCTTTAGCGCATATGGTACTGGTCTTGGTCGATAATATACAGGTGTCGCATCTTGCTGCAGTCGAATGTGTGCAGAGTATCCTGTTATTCCCGTGTAACTGTCAGCAAATATTTCAGCGTGTTTGCTAACGACATTTTCAAGACGTGATTTGGACACATCAATGCTGAAAATGTTCTTCCAGTCTAATTTTATTTTACGGAGCCAATCCTTTCCAAGGAGGGTCGGTTTATTTCTGTAGCTGGCCACTATGATGGGTAGTGTTACTGACTGTCCATTACACTGAACTTTACAATTCATTTGTCCGCACGTCTCCAAGGCTTCGCCGGAGTAGGTTCTCAACTTGACCTTACTCTCGGACAATGGTGTCTGTGAGAACTTTGTTTCGTACAAGTCTTTGCTCATGACCGAACAGTCAGCTGCCGTGTCAATGCACATATCAATTAACTGTTCATTAACCAATAGTTTAATTCGAAAGTCCTTGTCTTGGCTGGTTGTAGGCTTATTAACATCAGTTGCATGAATGATGTACAACCCAAGTTCATTGTCATCCGGGTTCATCTCTAAGTTGTGAACTCCTTTCTGGTGTTGTCGTGTGTTTCCCACTGTAAGCTTGGCCCGATATGCTGAGGCGATATGACCTTTCTTCTGGCAGTTATAGCACTTAGCTGTTTTGAACTGACAGGATTGGGATGGGTGATTACCGTTGCAACGATAACAACTGGCTGCACTCGGCTCCCCGCCATATTTCGGTTTCAGTTTGGCCCTAGGCGCTGCTTTGTGAGTATACACGGCCACTGCAGTATGTGGTGAACGAAACTCGCGAGCATTCTTTGATGCCATCTCCATCGTAGTAGCAATCTTGCATGCTATCTCAAATGTAAGATCAGGAGTGCTCATGAGTCTGGACTGAATTCGTTCGTCCACTAGACCACAAACAAATCTGTCGCGTAGTGCGCGTTCAAGAAAGGCTCCAAAGTTACAGTGCAACGTTAAGTTTTTTAAGGCAACAATGTACTCACTGATTGTCTCGTTTTGCTTCTGGTTTCTCATGCCGAATTTGTAGCTTTCTGCAATTTCCAGAGGCTTTGGGTTGAAGTGCTCCTCCAACTTCTTTCTAATGTCACAGAATGGCACATCTTTTGCCTTTATGGGCGCAAGGATATTCACGAGTGTGCCGTACACTTCAGGTCCGATCACCGTGAGCAGAATCGCTTTCATGCGTTCACGAACGGCCTTGTTTGTTTCAGCCACTGCCTCTCCTTCACCACTGGTCTCTGTGATGTTGTTTGCCATGAAGAACATGTTTGCTCTCTCCATATATGAGCTGAACGGCTCTCTACTTTTGTCAAAGATGCCCAGGCCTCCGATATAGCCAGTGGATGCCGCCATTATGTCCCTCTCTTTTTTTTTTAAACAAAGGAATGAGGAGAGGTTTTTTTTTCTTTGCACAAGCTCAGATTTCCTGCCTGTTCTGGTGTAGCAAAGCACCTAAAACTTAGCAGTACAAAAGCTATGCAAAACAAACTCAGTCTCCTCCACAATCCCGTCCTCGTCGCCAATTTTGTTATGTTCAACACGGCATAAAGATAAAGTACACTCACACGTTAGTTGCCTGAATCTCACCAGCCTTTATTTACCCAGCATTCCTAGCTCAAGGAACGCCCACTCATTAACATGGTACATGAATATGCATGAATACATTACAGTTACTTTCATGGTTTAAAGGAAATCCTAAGAAATAGCCTACCGTGATCTCTAAGCAGAAATATCTGTGGTCTTATTCTGATTCGGTTGTTGTCATCTATAACATAGACATAGAGGTTCTTGTATGTGCTAGTGATAGCATCGATGGTGAAGTGGCAGCCAATGTTATGATTTCCGTGCTGTAAATATTGTCTGCATTGTTTCACCGGCATGTGTTTTTCGAATCTGGAGGAAAGTCAGGATAGAACAGTCCATTTAAGCAAGAAATAAATTTAAGCACTTCCAGGAATTACCATTGGTGACTCACTGTGTTGGATGTTTCTTTTGTTTGGTGTTAGTTTATGATTGTATGTGTTATTGCATTTTTATTGATTATTCTTATTGGTCTTATTGTTGAACTGCGGGTAATTTTTCATTTCACTACACATTTATGTGTATGTGACAAATAAACGACTATTGACTATTGACTTCGATTCATTCAGTTCAGTTCAGTTTAGATTATCGTCACGCGCACTGAGGTACAGTGAAAAGCTTTGGTTGCGTGCTAATCAGTCAGCAGAAAGACAGCACATGATTACAATCGATTCATTTACACTGTATAGGTGATACATAAGGGAATAACATTTAGTGCAAGGTAAAGCCAGTAAAGTCCGACCAAGGATAATAATAATAATAATAATAATGCATTACATTTATATAGCGCTTTTCTAAACACTCAAAGACGCTTTACAGGGTTTACTAAAACATAGAGAAGAAAATAAATAGATAAATAAGTAAACGAACAGAAAAGGAAAAAGAAGGTGAGGTGACGGTCAGTGGTTGAAGGCAGTGCTGAGCAGGTGAGACTTCAGTGATGTTTTGAATGTGGTGAGTGAGGAGGAGTCTCTGATGGTTTGGGGTAGTGAGTTCCAGAGGGTGGGAGCAGCGATGGAGAAAGCCCTGTCCCCCCAGGATCTGAGTTTGGTCCGGATGGGGGGGGACAGGAGGTTAGCAGCAGCAGAGCGGAGGGTGCGGGTG
The DNA here is from genome assembly GCF_053455715.1 of Rhinoraja longicauda. Classification (NCBI taxonomy): domain Eukaryota; kingdom Metazoa; phylum Chordata; class Chondrichthyes; order Rajiformes; family Arhynchobatidae; genus Rhinoraja; species Rhinoraja longicauda. The sequence goes on along the minus strand of NC_135959.1, from coordinate 8,947,754 downwards.
GGAGTCCGAGGATCACCAATGAGGTAGATAGTAGTTCAGCGCTGCTCTCTGGTTGTGGTAGGATGCTTCAGTTGCCTGATAACAGCTGGGAAGAAACTGTCCCTTAAATCTGGAGCTGTGCGTTTTCACACTTCTACATCCTTTGCCTGATGGGAGAGGAGAGAAGAGGGAGGGGCCAGGGTGTGACTCATCCTTGATTTATGCTGCTGGCCTTGCCGAGGCAGCGTGAGGTGTAAATGGTGCCAGTGAGTAATTCCATTCATACTCCCTTCCACTGAGTCCATCTACACCTCACACTGCCTCAGCAAGGCCGCCAGCCTAATCAATGACCAGTCTCACCCCTCAGGTATAAAAGTTACAGAAGTTTGAAAACGCACACCTCCAGATTCTGGAGCAGTTTCTTCCCAGCTGTTATCAGGCAACCGAACCGCCCTCTCATCGGCTAGAATGCGGCCCTGGCTTCCCATCTGCCACACTGGTGACCTTCGAACTATCTTTAATCGGACTTTGCCAGACTTCAATGTTATACCTTGCTCTAAATATTGTACCCTTTATCCTTTATCAGTGCACTGTGGATGGGCTTATTGTATTCATGCGTCATCTTTTCTTTGACTGGATAGCACGTAAATAAAGGCTTTTCACTGTACCTCAGTACATATGATAATAATAAGCTAGACTAAACTAAAAACAAAATTTAACCAAACTTCACAATAGTTGGCTTTACACATTTTGATCAATAATATACTGGGCACCTACTGTGAGAATATTCGCCTGTAGGTTAGAGATGGAAATATCTTAACCTTTGTTTAGAACTCTCAGTTATTAATTATTAAATTGGCGAGATAGCTGTCACATTTGTTTCAGCTTCTTTAACTACCTCTGAATATTCCCAAAGAGCTAATGAAATATGTTTGTGAAATATAGTTTTAGAGTTTAGAGAGACAGCGTGGAAACAGGACATCGGGTCCTCCGAGTCCGCGCGGATCAGCGGTCCCCACTGATCACTGCTTTTCACAGTACCTCGTTACAAGCGACAATAAACTAACACTATCCTGCACACACTTGGGACAATTTACAATTATACCAAGCCAATTAACCTACAAACCTGTACGTCTTTGGTGTGTGGGTGGAAACCGAAGGAAACCTACGTAGGTCATCAAGTCAAGTCAAGTTTATTTGTCACATACACATACACGATGTGCAGTGAAATGAAAGTGGCAATGCCTGCGGATTATGCAAAAAAAATAATTACAGTTACAGCATATAAATAAAAGTTATTACAGAGAAGACAAAATTTAGTCCCTGGAGTTATAATAGTTAAAAGTCCTGATGGCCTGTGGGAAGAAACTCCGTCTCATCCTCTCCGTTTTCACAGCGTGACAGCGGAGGCGCTTGCCTGACCGTAGCATCTGGAACAGTCCATTGCTGGGGTGGCAGGGGTCCCTCATAATCTTGCTTGCTCTCGATCTACACCTCCTGATGTATAGGTCCTGCAGGGGGGGGCGAGTGTAGTTCCCATGGTGCATTCTGCCGAACGCACTACTCTCTGCAGGGCCTTGCCAGGGATGGTGGTGGAAGCAGACACTATAGTGGCAATTATGGGATGTTTAGAAAGGCGTGTGATTAGTGCGGGTGTCAGAGGTTATGGGAATAAGGCAGGAGAATGAGGTTTGGAGGAAGAGATAGATCAGCCATGATTGACTTGATGGGCCGAATGGCCTAATTCTACTCCTATTCCTTATGACCTGATGACCTTCATAAGGGTATGCAGGGAATAGAAGGCAGTGGAGGCCAATTCTCTGAATGCATTCAAGAGAGAGCTAGATAGAGCTCTTAAGGATAGCGGAGTCAGGGGGTATGGGGAGAAGGCAGGAACGGGATACTGATTGAGAATGATCAGCCATGATCACATTGAATGGTGGTGCTGGCTCGAAGGGCCGAATGGCCTACTCCTGCACCTATTGTCTATTGATATGGATCATGGGCAGCCAGAGAGAGTTGTTCAATTTGGCATCATGTTCGGCACAGACATTGTGGGCTGAAGGGCCCATTCCATGTTAGAAACATAGAAAATAGGTGCAAGAGTAGGCTATTCAGCCCTTCGAACCAGCACCGCAATTCAATATGATCACAGACGATCATCCAAAATCAGTTCCTGCTTTTTCCCCCATATCCCTTGATTCCTTTAGCCCCAACTCTCTCTTGAAAACATCCCGCTAATTGGATTCCACTGCCTTCTATGACAGAGAATTCCACAGATTCACAACTCTGGGTGAAATTTTTTTTTTCCCCCATCTCAGTCCTAAATGGCCTACCCCTTATTCTTAAACTGTGACCCCTGGTTCTGGACTCTCCCAACATGGGGTACATTTTTCCAGCAGTACAGTTCCATGTTGTACTCCATGGTAAATCCAAGAGGCAATCATAAATCACTAGCCTGAGGGACCCGTGGAATTCTTCAATAAATGGCCTCTCCTGCAACAAGCCGAAGAAAAACCATGGGATTTTTGTGGTCTATTATCACATTAGCTATGAATAACCATGAATTTCTTTGAATGGCAGGCGCGGAACTGATTAAGTTTGTTTGTATCCCATGAACACAAACTCTGCTAAATTAAATTGCTTCCGTGCCTATTTCATTGTTATTCAAAGTAATTTACCCTTGGAACAGCAATGCTTAGAGCATAATTATCTTTGCATGTTTAGTGGATCCTAACCCCTTATTCTTAAACTGTGACCCCTGGTTCTGGACCCCCCCCCCCCCCAACAAGCAGAAACATTTTCCTGCATCTAGCCCGTACAATCTCATTAGAATTTTATATGTTTCTACATGATCCACTCTCACCCTTCTAAATTCCAATGAATATAAGCCCAGTTCGCCTGCCATTGCCTCATAATTCTGCTACCTGTTTGCCAGCCTCTTTTCGTATTGTGAAAATAAATGGATTAAAAGGTGCAGCATGGAAACAGGCCCTTTGGCCCACCAAGTCTGTGCCGTCCATCGATCATCCATTCTCACTAGTTCTAAGGTGAAGGGGAAAAGATTTAAATAGGAATCTGAGGGGTAACTTTTTCACACTTTGGAGGGGTGGGAGGGGAGTGTATGGTACAAGCTGCCAGAGAAGATAGTTAAGGCTGGGACTATCCCAATATTTAAGAAACAATTAGACAGGTACATGGATAGGACAGGTTTGGAGGGGTATGGACCAAACGCGGGCAGGTGGGACTAATATAGCTGGAACATGTTGACCAGTGTGGGCAAGTTGGGCCGAAGGCCCTGTTTCCACACTGTATCACTCTATGACTCTATGCGTTCTATGTTATCATGTTATCGCACTTTCTCATCCACTCAAAACATGTCAGGGGCAATTTAGAGAGGCCAATTAACCTACAAACCTGCACATCTTTAGGATGTGGGAGGAATCCGGAACACCAGGAAGAAACCTACGCTGTCACAGGGAGAGCGTGGAAACTCCACGCAGGCAGCACCCAGGGTCACGATCGAATCTGGGTCTCTGGTGCTGTGAGACTGCAGCTCTACCAGCAAAATCAAGGTAGGAATAGATTGGGAAAACGCCTGGAGTCTTTTGCCCAGAGTAGGGGAATCGACAACCAGAGGACACAGGTTTAAGGTGAAGGGGGGGAAAAGATCTGAATGGGAACCTGAGAGATAATTTTTTTTCACACAAAGGGTGGTGGATGTGTGAAACAAGCTGCCGGAGGACGTAGTTAAGGCAGGGACAATCGCAAAGTTTAAGACACTTTTAGACAGGAACATGGATAGGACAGGCTTGGAGGGATATGGACCAAACGTAGGCAGGTGGGACATGTTGGTCAGTGTGGCCAAGGTAGATCGCAGGCTGTACAACTCAATAACTTTAATTGTGCATAACCCACACTATGAGCATAGCCCACCCCTTTTGTACTGTGTGACACATGAATCCAAGAAGACTTACTTATAATGAACTTTATATCTTATATTTTGCATTGCATCTTTGCCTTGCTCCAACGAGCAGTTGAAGCAGTTATCACCTGAATTCAGGCAGTCCAAAACATATGGACTTGTTCCATTAAGTACCAGTCTATTCAGTCCTGCATAGATAAAAGAACATTGCATTAGGCAGGTCTTACAGACACATAATAATGAGATATGCACCTAGAGTGGGAATTCCTCAAGTGCTTAACTGCTTTGGGTAGACAATCAATAAATCTATTAGAGGATTAAGGCATGACTTCTCTTCTCCAGGAGTGGTGGGAAGGTTAAGCAGCATAAAATCAATAGCTTTAAAAGGGAACCAAATGAAGAAATGAGGAAATAATGTCAGAGGGTGGTGAATCTGTGGAATTCATTGCCACGGAAGGCTGTGGTGGGGAAAGTCAATTGATATAGATAGAGCTCTAGGGGCTGGCGGAATAAAGGGATATGGGGAGAAGGCAGGCACGGGTTACTGATTGTGGATGATCAGCCATGATCACAATGAATGGCGGTGCTGGCTCGAAGTGCCAAATGGCCTCCTCCTGCACCTATTTTCTATGTTTCTGTTTCTATGATATTTTCACGGCAGAGATAGATAGATTCTTAATTAATCAGGGGTGATGGGGAGATGGCAGTAGAATGGGGTTGAGAGAGGAAGATAGATCAGCCATGATTGAATGGCAGATTAGACTTGATGGGCCAAATGGCCTAATTCTGCTCTGATCACTTATGACCTTATGAACCTAGAAAGGAAAATAAAGGAATAGAATTGGCTAATGGAGCTAAGAGATGATGCATGGGTCAAGTCTCTGCAGAACACAAGTACCAGCATGGATAATTTGGGCTGAATTACCTAGTTCCATTTGCTTTCTCTGCTGTCAATTCTTTGCCTTTTTCCCCCACTTTTTTTCATTGCTTTGTCTCCCATTTCCTTTCATAATTTTAAGACATGGATTTGAAAATTCTTAATGTATTACTTCATCGAAGTAACTTCCAAAACTTTGTTTCCGACCCTCTTCCCCAGTGTCAGCACAGTCTTAATGGCACACATGGCCTGTTTCTCAATTGTGTTACGCATTGATTCTGTGACTCATTGATCTCTCTCCACAGTGCATTGCATTGGTTTCTTTGATAACTCTTTCCCTTTGAAGACCCTTGAGCCACCAGACCTGCCCTGAGCTTTGAGCCATCTAAACGCACCATTTTCAATTGCTTTCCAGTGTAGATGGGCAAAATAGTCGGCATGACATTTTAATTATTTTTTTTTGGTGGGACATGGTGGGACAAAGAGACTGCCTCTGTGCTGAAGATCAACACAAAATTGCTGGAGTAACTCAGCGGGACAGGCAGCCTCTGCGGAGAGAAGGAATGGTTGAAGTTTCCGGTCGAGACCCTTCTTCAGACCTGGTCAATAGACAATAATAGACAATAGACAATAGGTGCAGGAGGAGGCCATTCGGACCTTCGAGCCAGCACCGCCATTCAATGTGATCATGGCTGATCATTCTCAATCAGTACCCCGTTCCTGCCTTCTCCCCATACCCCCTGACTCCGCTATCCTTAAGAGCTCTATCTAGCTCTCTCTTGAATGCATTCAGAGAATTGGCCTCCACTGCCTTCTGAGGCAGAGTCTGATGAAGGATCTCGACCCAAAATGTCACCCATTCCTTCTCTCCGGACATGCTGCCTGTCCTGCTGAGTTACTCCAGCATTTTGATGTCTATCTTCGGTGTAAACCAGCATCTGCAGTTCCTTCCTACTGTTTCTGCGCTGTACGACTCTATGACTCTACCTCATATCTTTCTGTCCTTTTCAGTCTTGGCACCGCCCTACACTACTGGACCCACACGCTCATGGAATTGGAACACAGGGACAATGATTCTACACGATGGGTCCATGTTGGTATTAAACTACCTATCAATTCTATCTTCTGTCAAGCTGGAAAGGGTGCAGAGAAGATTTATGAGGATGTTGCCAGGACTAGAGGATCTGAGCTAAAGGGAGAGGCTGAGTGGGCAGGGACTCCATTCCTCGGAGGGCAGGAGGATGAGGGATGATCTTATTGAGGTGTATAAAATCATGAGAGGAATAGATCGGGCAGATGCACAGAGTCTCATGCCCAGAGTAGGGGAATCGAGGACCAGAGGAAATGGTTAGTAAGGGTGTCAGGGGATATGGGGAGAATGCAGGAGAATGGGGCTGAAAGGGAAAGAAAGATCAGCCATGATTGAATGGAGGAATAGACTTGAATGGCCTAATTCTGCTCCTATCACTTAAGAACATGAACTTTCAATCTTAGTTTGGTAGCCAAATCTGTTGGTCCTTTCCTATCATCAACAGTACTACCAATACACATAGGTCAAAACCCAGATTTAGTTCAGTTTAGTTTAGAGATACAGTGTGGGAACAGGCCCTTCGGCCCACCAAGCTGACCGGCGATCCCCGCACACTAACACTCTCATACGCACACACTAGGGACAATTTACAATTTACAATTTTACCAAACCAGGCTTACAAACCTGTACGTCTTTGGAGTGTGTTCTTCATACCACGTTCCTGCAGTTGGAAGCAGTTCATTGGCGTCACAGTCTGATCATTTGACGTCTCTATGTATAAGCACAACCAGTTAAAAGTGCCTCTTCTGTATCTCAGTACACAACTTTGCTTGCCTTCGTTCGCGGTGCACCGTCTCGTATACATTTTTCTCGTAAACCTGCGAGAACATTGACACATGCAGAGAATTAGGAAGGAGACGAGGAGGGACTTCGTTAGTCAGAGGGGTGGTGAATCTGCGGAATTCATTGCCACAGACGGCTGCAGAGGCCAAGTCACCGGCTATCTTTTTCGGTGGAGATTGGCACATGGGCAAGGGGATTTCATGGCATTGTGGAGAGACTAAAGTGGCGTAGGACAGGATTTGTTTTAAAATGAAGGTAGACACAAAATGCTGGAGTAACTCAGCGGGTCAGGCAGCATCTCAGGAGAGAAGGAATGGGTGACATTTCGGGTCACCCATTCCTTCTCTCCTGAGATGCTGCCTGACCCGCTGAGTTACTCCAGCATTTTGTGTCTACCTTCGATTTAAACCAGCATCTGCAGTTTTTTTTCCTAATAATAATAATAATAATAATAATACATTTATTTTATATAGCGCTTTTCAGGATACTCAAAGACGCTTTACAGAGCAAATAGGACAAAAAAACAAACAGACAAACAAAAGATTTGTCCTGACGGAGAAGCGGCGAACAAACAGCGCCAGCGTCCTCTCACGTCACGGTCCGGCAGTAAACAATAAAGGACACAAGACACACAATTACAATTTAACACAAACAACCATCCCAGCGATTGCTCCAGGCACACCCTCACTGTGATGGAAGGCAAAGAAAAGTCTTATCTCCTCCTCATTCTTCTCCCGTGGTTAGGCAGTCAAACTGCTGCCTCGAGGCGATCGAGGCTCCTGACTTTTGAAGCCCCCGCCGGGCGATGGAAAGTCCCTGGCCGAGCCGAGCAGGCCGATGAAGTTTTATAATGGGTGGTTGCAGGGCCGTCTTAACGCATGGGCCTGATGGGCACTTGCCCGGGGCCCCACGAGCATAGGGGCCCCATGCTGATCTGTGTATGTTAAGTGACTTGCAATAAATAAATACTACTTTAAAAATGTAGGTTCAATAAGTGCTTTTTTCGCAACATTTTCGGTCCCTAAGTGCTTCTCACAGCGATCTGTAAGTGCTTTATGCAACAATGTAGCACCCCAAGTCCATCGCTAAGTGCTTTTCGGTAAGTGCTTTTTGCCGGCACGACAGGGGGGGGCTGGTAGGGAAAGGGGGGTGGGGGAGAGTAACGGTAGGGGCCCCAGTACACTGCTTTGCCCTGGGGCCCATAACGCTGTAAAAACGGCCCTGGGTGTTTGATGATCGGTGCGGACTTGGCGGGTGGAAGGACCTTCCTTTAGCGCTGTGATGACATTGAGATCTTGTGCACATACATATTCAGGATGACTACATACCAGTAATAAAACAGGTCATTATCACCAGGAGCTGCCTCTTCGCTTGGCTTCCACGTGCAGTTCACGTACTCCATGTTGTGATAGATACACTTCATTTGATCACCAGTCTCACCTTCTACTGCCAAATATTAAAGGTACAAACAAGAGACTGTTAAACCTTACAGACGAAAGAATCAAACATACTTTAACTGAAACAAAGGGTTGTCCACTTTGAAGAAGTTCTCCTCCTCTTTTCGACAAAAGTTTAGCAACATGCTCTCTCGTTGCTCCTCCTCTGTGATTTCTCCTGCCCTCCTACTCTATGACCACATCTTGAACTTTAGATAGTTCCTCTGTCCCTCTCTTCCCCTCCTCCTTCCCAGATCTCCCTCTATCTTCCTGTCTCCACCTATATCCTTCCTTTGTCCCACCCCCCTGACATCAGTCTGAAGAAGGGTCTCGACCCGAAACGTCACCCATTTCTTCTCTCCCGAGATGCTGCCTGACCTGCTGAGTTACTCCAGCATTTTGTGAATAAATACCTTCGATTTGTACCAGCATCTGCAGTTATTTTCTTATATTAACTGAAACAAAGCCCCGTACTTACAATTAGTTTAGTTAGGTTTAGAGATACAGCGTGGAAACAGGACCTTCGGCCCACCGAGTCCGCGCCGACCAGCGATCCCCGCACACTAGCGGGTCTCTGGCGCCGTGAGGCTGCAAATCTACTGCTGCGCCACCGTGCCGCCCCATTCTCGCTAGGTGGCGGTCGAAGTAACGTGATGTTGCTTACATCAATAGCATGACTGATGACTTAACCAAGCAAGTTGACTGTAGACCACATGACAGTAAGTGTGAAAGTCACAGATTATTTCACACAACCTGAGTTTCACACCAGGTTCAGTAGATCTGTGATTAAGCTGGGTATCGATAGATATCGTAGAGTCCTAGAGAGACTTACAGCATGAAAAACGGTCTGACAACCTAACTCGTCCATGCTCCACCAAGATGTCTCATCTAAGCTAGTCCCATTTGCCTGCTTTAGAGGACCATGTCCCTCTGAACCTTTCCCATCCATGCACATATACAAATATCTTTTAAATGCTGTTATAGCACCTGCCTCAACTACCGCATCTGGCAGATAGACACAGAATGCTGGAGTAACTCAGTGGGACGGGCAGCATCTCTGGAGAGAAGGAATGGGCGACGTCTCGGGTCGAGACCCTTCTTCAGACGGTCTGAAGAATGGTGTCGCCTCGAAATGTACCCATTCCGTCTCTCCAGCGATGCTGCCCGTCCCACTGAGTTACTTCAAAATTTTGTGTCTACCTTCGGTGTAAACCAGCATCTGCAGTTCCTTCCCACACATACATCCTCAGCCAGCTCATTCCACATATCCACCACCCTCTGAGTGAAAAAAGTTGCCCATCTCTTGAACCTCTGCAGGTGTGTGCCATGGGAAGCACATTGCCAGCATCATCAGAGACCCACACCACCCTGACCGCACACTCATTTCACCCCTGCCACCTGGAAGAAGGTAGAGGACAATAGACCATAGGTGCAGGAGGAGGCCATTCGGCCCTTCGAGCCGGCACTGCCATTCAATGTGATCATGGCTGATCATTCTCAATCAGTACCCCGTTCCTGCCTTCTCCCCATACCCCCTGACTCCGCTATCCTTAAGAGCTCTAACTAGCTCTCTCTTGAATGTATTCAGAGAATTGGCCTCCACTGCCTTCTGAGGCAGAGAATTCCACAGATTTACAACTCTCTGACTGAAAAAGTTTTTCCTCATCTCCGTTCTAAATGGCCTACCCCTTATTCTTAAAGCCTGGAAACTGTCACGTCCAGGTTCAGCAGCAGCTTCTTCCCTACAACCACCAGCCTACTAAACACTACAACCTCCAATTAAGCTCCGAACTACATAAACTTGAGGACATTATTTTTGTCTGCACAACGTTTACATATATATTGTGCTGCAGCAAGTAAGAATTTCATTGTTCCATTTCATAAATTCATGTTCATAAGTTCATAAGTTATAGGAACAGAATTAGGCCATTCGGCCCATCAAGTCTACTCTGCCATTCAATCATGGCTGATCTATCTCTCCCTCTCAACCCCATTCTCCTGCCTTCTCCCCATAACCCCTGACACCCGTACTAACCAAGAATATGTCAATCTCTCCCTTAAAAATATCCATTGAAATCAATAATCCAAAAATATCCGAAAATATCAATATCCACTGACTTGGCCTCCACAGCCTTCTGCGGCAATGAATTCCACAGATTCACCCATCTCTGACTAAAGGAATTCCTCCTCATCTCCTTCCTTCAAGTACGTCATTTATTCTGAGGCTATGGTCTCTGGTCCTAGACTCTCCCACTAGTGGAAACATCCTCTCCACATCCACTCATGAGGTCATAAGGGATAGGCCATTCAGCCCATCAAGTCTACTCTGCCTTGCAATTATGGCCGATCTATCTCTCCCTCCTAACCCCATTCTCCCGCCTTCTCCCCATAACCTCTGATACCTGTACTAATCAAGAATTCTCTATTCCAGCCTTTCACCATTCGAGACATGATATGACGATAAAAATATTCTTGACTCCCTGGAGACCATGTACAATATCTTAACTGTGGATTCTGCTTATTGGTAATTTATTTATTTGGAATTATTCCTCCTGAGAGGCAGCTGGATGAGGGAACCATTTTAGATTTAAGTACATAACTTTAATGATTGGGGAAATGAGTTTCTGAACATAGACACAAAGTGCTGGAGTAACTCAGCAGGTCAGGCAGCAACTCGGGAGAATAGGAGCAGGTGACGTTTCGGGTCGAGACTCTTCTTCAGACTGGTTAGGGATTAGGGAAATGAGAGATATCGACGGTGATGTGGAGAGATAAAGAACAATGAATGAAAGATGTGCAAAAAAGTTACGATGATAAAGGAAACAAACTATTGTTAGCTGTTTGCTGGGTGAAAACGAGAAGCTGGTGCGACTTGGGTGGGGGAGAGATAGAGAGAGAGGGAATGCCGGGCCACCTGAAGTTAGAGAAATCAATATTCGTACCACTGGGCTGTAAGAAAATAACTGCAGATGCTGGTACAAATCGAAGGTATTTATTCACAAAATGCTGGAGTAACTCAGCAGGTCGGGCAGCATCTCGGGAGAGAAGGAATGGGTAACGTTTCGGGTCGAGACCTTTCTTCAGTTCAGACTGAAGAAGGGTCTCGACCCAAAAGGTTACCCATTCCTTCTCTCCCGAGATGCTGCCCGACCTGCTGAGTTACTCCAGCATTTTGTGAATAAATACCACTGGGCTGTAAGTTGCCCAAGCAAAATATGAGGTGATGTTCCTCCAATTTGCGTTCAGCCTCACTCTGACAACGGAGGAGACCTAGGACATAAAGGTCTGTGTGGGAATGGGAAGGAGAATTAAAGTGTCCAGCAACCGGGAGATCAGGTAGTTCAGGTGTACAGTAAAGAGCATATTGACTGCTTCGGCAACTTGAACACCCAGGAACGAAGAAGCTTGCAAAATATGTGGTGAACACTTCCTACTCCATCACGGGTAATGATCTCGCCACCATCAAAGGGATCTGCAAGTGTCGCTGACTCAAAAAGGCTGTCAGAAACTTCACGCGTTTGCACAGCACGTTTTTATTCATTCATAGGTTGCCCGTGTCACTGATTGGGTTCGATGGTTACTGTTTCCTTCACGACAAACGGACTATTTTTTCAGTTTTAGTTTAGTTTAGTTTAGAGATAAAGCGTGGAAACAGGCCCTTCGGCCCACCGAGTCCGCGCCGACCAGCCATCCCCGCACGCCAACACTATAGTACAACACACTAGGGTCAATTCACATCGCCTACAAACCTGTACATCTTTGGAGTGTGGGAGGAAACCGAAGATCTAGGAGAGCACCTATGCGGTCACGGGGAGAACGTACGAACTACGTACAGACAGCATCCATAGTCAGGATCGAACCCGGGTATCTGGCGCTGTAAGGCCGTAGCTCTACCGCTACGCTAACGTGTCGGCCATCTTCTGAAGAGATTTATTAAGTGTGAGACGTTTCGTTTAGTTTAGTTTAGAGATGCAGCGCGGAAACAGGCCCTTCGGCCCATTGAGTCCGCACCGGCAAGCGATCCCCACACATTAACACTACCCTACACACACACTAAGGACATGTTTTACATGTATACCCAGCCAATTAGCCTACAAACTTGTACGTCTTTGGAGTGTGGGAGGAAATTAAAGTTCTCGGAGAAAACTTGGATAGCAGTAACAGGATCATTCCGAGTCAGCATGGATTTACGAAGGGGAAATCATGCTTGACAAATCTACTGGAATTTTTTGAGGATGTAACTAGGAAAATTGACAGGGGAGAGTCAGTGGATGTGGTGTACCTCAACTTTCAGAAAGCCTTCGACAAGGTCCCACATAGGAGATTAGCGGGCAAAATTAGAGCACATGGTATTGGGGGTAGGGTACTGACATGGATAGAAAATTGGTTGACAGACAGAAAGCAAAGAGTGGGGATAAATGGGTCCCTTTCGGAATGGCAGGCAGTGACCAGTGGGGTACCGCAAGGTTCGGTGCTGGGACCACAGCTATTTACGATATACATTAATGACTTAGATGAAGGGATTAAAAGTACCATTAACAAATTTGCAGATGATACTAAGCTGGGGGGTAGTGTGAATTGTGAGGAAGATGCAATAAGGCTGCAGGGTGACTTGGACAGGTTGTGTGAGTGGGCGGATACATGGCAGATGCAGTTTAATGTAGATAAGTGTGAGGTTATTCACTTTGGAAGTAAGAATAGAAAGGCAGATTATTATCTGAATGGTGTCAAGTTAGGAAGAGGGGATGTTTAACGAGATCTGGGTGTCCTAGTGCATCAGTCACTGAAAGGAAGCATGCAGGTACAGCAGGCAGTGAAGAAAGCCAATGGAATGTTGGCCTTCGTAACAAGAGGAGTTGAGTATAGGAGCAAAGAGGTCCTTCTACAGTTGTACCGGGCCCTGGTGAGACCGCACCTGGAGTACTGTGTGCAGTTTTGGTCTCCAAATTTGAGGAAGGATATTCTTGCTATTGAGGGCGTGCAGCGTAGGTTCACTAGGTTGATTCCCGGAATGGCGGGACTGTCGTATGTTGAAAGGCTGGAGCAATTAGGCTTGTATACACTGGAATTTAGAAGGATGAGGGGGGATCTTATTGAAACATATAAGATAATTAGGGGATTGGACACATTAGAGGCAGGAAACATGTTCTCAATGTTGGGGGAGTCCAGAACAAGGGGCCACAGTTTAAGAATAAGGGATAGGCCATTTAGAACGGAGATGAGGAAGAACTTTTTCAGTCAGAGAGTGGTGAAGGTGTGGAATTCTCTGCCTCAGAAGGCAGTGGAGGCCAGTTCGTTGGATGCTTTCAAGAGAGAGCTGGATAGAGCTCTTAAGGATAGCGGAGTGAGGGGGTATGGGGAGAAGGCAGGAACGGGGTACTGATTGAGAGTGATCAGCCATGATCGCATTGAATGGCGGTGCTGGCTCGAAGGGCTGAATGGCCTACTCCTGCACCTATTGTCTATTGTCTATTGTCTAAAACACACACGGTCACGGGGAGAACGTACAATCTACATACAGACAAGTACCCGGAGGTCTGAAGAAGGGTCTCGACCCGAAATGTCGCCCACTCCTTCCCTCCAGAGATGCTGCCTGTCCCGCTGAGTTACTCCAGCGCTTTGTGTCTATCTTCGGTTTAAACCAGCATCTGCAGTTCCTTCCTACCCGTAGCTGGGATGGAACCCGGGTCTCTGGCGCTGTAAGCGCTGTAAGCGCTGTAAGGCAGCAACTCTTCCGCTGCGCCACCGTGCCACCCGTTTCAGAGAGCAAAGTGAATTCCATTTCTATGCTATCATTCACGTTGCGTGTGGTTTCTTTAAGGGCGTGCTGTAATTTTTGTTATCACTTTCCCCGTCTCTTGTGGTCAAGTGACATCACAAAAAAAATAGCGACTTCACACACAGAGAGGCAGATGATAAGAACCTCCAGTGTTATTTCATGCGATGCCTATGTATGCTGAACTACCTTTTTTGTGGTGGTCTGATGTCACTTAAAGACCGGATCAGATAAGAACGGTAAATACCCTTTTTCAGTGGTGAACCTTTCAGCATTTTTGACGATTCATTTTCTATCACCATTTAGTCTCATTCCAGAGTTAATCCATTAACTGAGTTGTAATTTGCCAGTTACCCTGACGAGATTTCATAGAGTCGTAGAGTGAAATGTGGCAACTGATATTGCCTGTGGAATTCTCTGCCACAGAGGGCAGTGGAAGCCAAATCACTGGATGGATTTAAGAGAGAGTTAGATAGAGCTCCAGGGGCTAGTGGAATCAAGGGATATGGGGAGAAGGCAGGCACGGGGTATTGATTGTGGACGATCAGCCATGATCACAATGAATGGCGGTGCTGGCTCGAAGGGCCGAATGGCCTCCTCCTGCACCTATTTTCTATGTTTCTATGTTTCTATGATATCGAAAATATTTGCAAACCATAAAGTCCTACATCCTACATTAAATAAATGGATGGTTATAGATTCATAGAGTCATAGAGTCATACAGCATGGAAACAGGCCCTTCGGCCCAACTTTCCCACACTGGCCAACATGTCCCGGCTACACTAGCCCATGAGTACTCAAAATACAATATCTCCTTTCTCTTTCCTTATTTTTTCCCCCTCCTTTCCTACTCCTCAAATAACATATGAGAGCATTTAAAAGGCTTTTGGACAGGTACATGGATAGGAATGTTTTAGAAGAATATGGACCGAACGCGAGCAGGTGGAACTGGTGTGGATGGGGCTTCTTGGATGGTATGGGCAAGTTGGGCCGAAGGACCTGATTCTGTGCGATATGACTCTATAACTATGAATCTATAACCATCCATTTATTTAGTACAAGATGTGGGCATTTTTGTTTTTCAAATATTTTCGATATCAGTTGCCACATTTCAAAAGTGCTTCAACGATGTAATCTAATGACGTTTGTGAACATTTACCATCCCATCAACAAAACGTATATGATGCAAACTGATGCAAATATAAGTCAATGAAGGAAATTTCTGACAACAGATAATAGGTCAAAACACATTGAATCAATCAATGTAGTCAGTTTCGCTCTCAAAGACATGCCATCAAAGATCAATTTCCCTCCTGGGATAAATAATGCTCTGTCGTATCGTGTAATGCAGGGTAGCTAATAAATTAAAATAACAAGATTTTTTTGTCAAACAATAGGACTTGCAGAAAGAGAGGGTTTTTTGTTGCCAAATGCCTATTTCTAGGCAGGGAACCCAGAATCAGCCTGTTCAATAATTGTATATATCATACAATTTAATTTAGTTTAATTTGGCGATACAGCATGGAAACAAGCCCTTCGGCCCACCAAGTCCGCACAAGCAGCAATCATCTGTATACTAATTCCATCCTACACACTAGGGACAATTTATAGAGGCCAATTAACCTACAAACCTACACATCTTTGGAATTATCCCAGTGCTGTATGTCAATGTTGACATGCTTCAGGGATTGTTAGACTTTAGACTTTGGAGATACAGCCTGAAAACGGGCCCTTTGGCCCATTGAATCCGCACCGACCAGCAATCACTCTGTACACACTAGGAACAATTTACAATTTCTTTACCGAAGCCAATTAACCTCCAAACCTGCACGTCTTTGGAGTGTGGGAGGAAATGGAGCACATGGAGAAAACTCATGCAGTGAGCAATTTTGGGCACCATATCTGAGGATGGATGTGCTGGCCCTGGAGAGGGTCCAGAAGAGGTTTACAAGAACGATCCCAGGAATGGGTGGGTAAACATATGATGAGCGCTTGATGGCACTGGGCCTGCACTCACTGGAGTTGACAAGAATGAGGGGGGACCTCATTGAAAGGTACCGAATAGTGAAAGGCTTGGAGAGAGTTGATAGGGAGAGGATGTTTCCACCAATGGAAAAGTCTAGGACAAGAGGTCATAGTCTTAGAATTAAAGGACGTTCCTTCAGGAATGAGATGAGGAGGAATTTCCTTAGTCAGAGGGTGGTGAGTCTGTGCAATTCTTTACCACTGAAGGGGCAAAGATAGATCAGCCATGACTGAAGGATGAGGGGGGATCTTATTGAAACATATAAGATAATTAGGGGATTGGACACATTAGAGGCAGGAAACATGTTCCCAATGTTGGGGGAGTCCAGAACAAGGGGCCACCGTTTAAGAATAAGGGGTAGGCCATTTAGAACGGAGATGAGGAAGAACTTTTTCAGTCAGAGAGTGGTGAAGGTGTGGAATTCTCTGCCTCAGAAGGCAGTGGAGGCCAGTTCGTTGGATGCTTTCAAGAGAGAGCTGGATAGAGCTCTTAAGGATAGCGGAGTGAGGGGGTATGGGGAGAAGGCAGGAACGGGGTACTGATTGAGAGTGATCAGCCATGATCGCATTGAATGGTGGTGCTGGCTCGAAGGGCCGAATGGCCTACTCCTGCACCTATTGTCTATTGTCTATTGTCTATTGTCTATTGTCTATTGAATGGCGGAGTAGACTTGATGGGTCAAATGGCCTAATTCTGCGCCTATCACTTATGACCTTATGGGTCACAGGCAAAATGTACAAACTCCGCACAGACAGTACCCATGGTCAGGATCGAACCTGGGTTTCTGGCGCTGTAAGGCAGCAACTCTACCGCTGCGCCACCGTGCCACCCTCTTAATGGGATTTGCATCGACATTACATCAACAGCAACTGTTACAAGGAAACGTTGAGCAGACAGGTGTAGTTTATGGTGGCTCAAAGTGATTTATTGTGGTCACCATTACAAAGTCTTAGTGAACATCTGCACAACAAGCGTCCACAACCACACACAGGACATGCAACCTGAGATAAACACATAAACATTGGCATGGGAATTTCTATCTCATCTCATCCAGAAGGCAGCACAACTTGGATGCAGAACTTGCTTGGAACTTTAGTTTAGAGATATGTGTGGCGCAGCGGTAGAGTTGCTGCCTTACAGCGAATGCAGCGCTGGAGATCCGGGTTGGATCCCGACTGTGGGTGCTGTCTGTGCGGAGTTTGTACGTTCTCCCCGTTACCTGCATGGGTTTTTATCAGAGATCTTCGATTTCATCCCACACTCCAAAGACGTACAGGTTGGTAGGTTAATTGGCTTGATAAATGTAAAAAGTGTCCCTAGTGGGTGAAGGATAGTGTTAATGTGCGGGGATCGCTGATCGGCGCGGACCCGGTGGGCCGAAAGGGCCTGTTTCCGTGCTGTATCTCTAAAGTATTGAACTAATTCTTTGAGGATGTAACTAGGAAAATTGACAGGGGAGAGCCGGTGGATGTGGTGTACCTCGACTTTCAGAAAGCCTTCGACAAGGTTCCACATAGGAGATTAGTGGGCAAAATTAGAGCACATGGTATTGGGGGTAGGGTACTGATATGGATAGAAAATTGGTTGACAGACAGAAAGCAAAGAGTGGGGATAAATGGGTTCCTTTCAGAATGGCAGGCAGTGACCAGTGGGGTACCGCAAGGCTCGGTGCTGGGACCGCAGCTATTTACAATATACATTAATGACTTGGATGAAGGGATTAAAAGTACCATTAGCAAATTTGCAGATGATACAAAGCTGGGTGGTAGTGTGAACTGTGAGGAAGATGCTATGAGGTTGCAGGGTGACTTGGACAGGTTGTGTGAGTGGGCGGATGCATGGCAGATGCAGTTTAATGTGGATAAGTGTGAGGTTATCCACTTTGGTGGTAAGAATAGGAAGGCAGAGTATCATCTGAATGGTGTCAAGTTAGGGAAAGGGGACGTACAATGAGATCTGGGTGTCCTTGTGCATCAGTCACTGAAAGGAAGCATGCAGGTACAGCAGTCAGTGAAGAAAGCCAATGGAATGTTGGCCTTCATAACAAGAGGAATTGAGTATAGGAGCAAGGAGGTCCTTCTGCAGTTGTACAGGGCCCCAGTGAGACTGCACCTGGAGTACTGTGTGCAGTTTTGGTCTCCAAATTTGAGGAAGGATATTCCTGCTATTGAGGGCGTGCAGCATAGGTTTACTATGTTAATTCCCGGAATAGTGGGACTGTCATATGTTGAAAGACTGGAGCGACTAGGCTTGTATACACTGGAATTTAGAAGGATGAGAGGGGATCTTATCGAAACGTATAAGATTATTAAGGGGTTGGACACGTTAGAGGCAGGAAACATGTTCCCAATGTTGGGGGAGTCCAGAACAAGGGGCCACAGTTTAAGAATAAGGGGTTGGCCATTTCGAACGGAATGAGGAAATTCGGAATTTCGGACTATCAGTCAGATAGTTGTGAATCTGTGGAATTTTCTGCTTCAGAAGGCAGTGGAGGCCAATTCTCTGAATGCATTCAAGAGAGAGCTAGATAGAGCTCTTAAGGATAGTGGAGTCAGGGGGTATGGGGAGAAGGCAGGAACGGGGTACTGATTGAGAATGATCAGCCATGATCACATTGAATGACGGTGCTGGCTCGAAGGGCCGAATGGCCTCCTCCTGCACCTATTGTCTATTGTCCCCGTGACCTGTGTGGGTTTTTCCTCCGAGATCTTCGGTTTCCTCCCACATTCCAAAGACATACAGGTTGGTAGGTTAATTGGCTTGATAAATGTAAAAAGTGTTCCAAGTGGGTGTAGGATAGTGTTAATGGGCGGGGATCGCTGGTCGGCGCGGACCCGGTGGGCCGAAAGGGCCTGTTTTCGTGCTGTATCTCTAAACTAAACTAAAATAAACGAAATACATAAACGAAACAGGCTCTTTAGCCCAGCGGGTACATGCTGACCATCGATCATCCGTTCACACTAGCTCCATGTTATCTCATCTTCCCATCCACTCCTTACACACTAGTAGCTATGTGCAGAGGGTCAACTAACCTCCAAAAACCCGCACGTCCTTGGCATGTGGGGGGAAACCGGAGCAACCCGAAGGAAATTGACTTGGTCATGGGGAGAATGTGTAAACTCCACACAGACAGCACCCGAGGTCAGGATTGAACCTGGATCTCCGGTGCTGTGAGGCATCAGCACTACCAGCTGCGCCGCTGTGTCATCCTGCACGGTACTGCACTCAATTCCATTGGAGATTTCCATAAGGTCATAAGTGATAAGAGTAGAATTAGGCCATTTGGCCCATCAAGTCTACTCCGCCACTCAATCATGGCTGATCTATCTCTCCCTCCTAACCCCATTCTCCTGCCTTCTCCCCATAACCTCTGACAACTGTTCTAATCGAGAATCCATCTGTCTCTGCCTTAAATATATCCACTGACTTGGCCTCCACAGCCTTCTGTGGCAAAAAAATCCACAGATTCACCACCCTCTGACAAAATAAATTCCTTCTCATCTCCTTCCTAAAAGAACATCCTTTAATTCTGAGGCTATGACCTCTGGTCCTGGACTCTCCCACTGGTGGAAACATCCTCTCCACATCCACTCTATCCAAGCCTTTCATTGTTCTGTATGTGAATAACATACGAGGTCCCCCCTCATTCTTCTAAACTCCAGCGAGTACAGGCCCAATGCCGACAAACGCTCATCATAGGTTAACCTACTCATTCCTGGGATCGTTCTCGTAAACCTCCTCTGGACCCTCTCCAGAGCCAGCACGTCCTTCCTCAGGTGTGGTGCCCAAAATTGCTCACAATATTCCAAATGCGGCCTTACCAGCGCCTTATAGAGGCCTCAGCATCACATCCCAGGTTTTTTTACACAAGCCCTCTTGTAATAAATGCTGGCATTGAATTTGCTTTCATGCCCTCTTACCAGAAATGGCACCTCAACCGCAAAACATCTGCTGGCGAGATGTGATTGTTGCTATTTGAGTCAAAACATTACTGCCTTCAGCTGGAAACAGATCACACCATTGAAATATTTTGCAAAATGCAGCACCATCAGATGTGGTATTAAGCAGAGGATCCACCAGCCTCTCCTTCAAGAACATTTAATTGACCCCTTTATGGGATTTGCACTCAACATTACATAAGCAGCATATGTTACAATCGGAGGATGTCAGGAAAAGTCTCTTCCCTTATCGGGCAACTGAAACATCCCACCACCACAAGAGAGTAGCGCTGAACTACTATATACCGCTTTGGTGAACCTTGGACTACCCTTGATCGGACTTTGCTGGCTTTACCTTGCACTGAACGTTATTCCCTTATCAGTGTATCTGTACACTGTAAATGGATCGATTGTAATGTACTGTCTTTCTACTGATCTCTTCTGCCTGTACAAGATCCATATCCCTCCGTTCCCTGCACTTCCAAGTGCCTACCTAAAAGCCTCTTAAATGCCACTATCATATCTGCCTCCTCCGCCACTCCTAGCAATGTGATCCATACATAGAAACATAGAAAGTATGTGCAGGATGAGGCCATTCGGCCCTTCGAGCCAGCACCGCCATTCATTGTGATCATGGCTGATCGTCCACAATCAGTAACCCGTGCCTGCCTTCTCCCCATATCCCTTGATTCCGCTAGCCCCTAGAGCTCTATCCAACTCTCTTTTAAATTCATCCAGTGAATTGACCTCCACTGCCTTCTGGCGTAGAGAATTCCACAAATTCACAACTCTCTGGGTGACAATTTTTTTGTTCTCATCTCAGTTTTAAATGTTCTCCCCTTTGTTCTTAGATTGTGTCCCCTGGTTCCAGGCCCTCACCACCCTCTGCGTTAAAAATACTCCTTACACCTATGCTCTCTGATGTTGGGCATTTCAACCCAATTGCAAATTGGAGGAACGGCACCTCATATTTCGCTTGGGCAGCTTACAACCCAGCGGTATGAATATTGGTTTATCTTACTTCAAGTAACCCTTGCATCCCCTCTCACTCCGTCCCTCCCCCACCCTAGTCATCTGACTAGTTTCACTGTGGTCCCGCTTAGTTTCACTGTTTGAATCCACTTGTTATCACCTTCTCCACAGCCGACAATGGACCATTGTGGGCTCCACTTTCCCTTGATCATCTTTGCTGGCTTTGATTTGTTCCTTTCCGCCTTTCATTCATTTGTTCTTTGGATCTCTTCATATCTCTCGTTTCCCTCTCCCCCTGACTCTCAGTCTGCAGAAGAGTCTCAAACCGAAACATCACCTGTGCCTTTTCTCCAGAGATGCTGCCTGACCCGTTGAGTTACTCCAGCACTTTGCATCTATCAACCCATGTCAGAGAAACCTTCTGACTGTCTACCCTATCTATGCCTCTCACAATGTTCTATAATTCTATCGAGTCTCCCCTCAACCTCCGACGTTCTAATACTGGAATTCAAACCCAATATCTTGCAATATCTTGCGCTGCACGATGGCTGCCTCACCAATGGTCTGTCTTTGTCCATTTCCTTCTTTTGTGTTTTTAGTTTGTTGTAAAATGTATGTTTTAGCTTATATTTAGTTTTTGTATTTGTGGGTGGATGGTGGGCTGGGGGAAACTTTTCTTATCTCTTTCCTCGATGGAGATGCGACTTTTCCGTTGGCGGCCTCTTGTTCGGGACTTCGAGAGCTCTAAAACCGCGGAGCCTGCGGACTTTAACATCTTGAAGCGGGCGATCCCGTTGCCGGGGGTCAGCCTTTGGTGCTCCAACCTGCGGGAGCTGCGGACTATAACATCGTGGAGCTCGCGGCCCCTGGTTAGGGACCGATTTCGGGAACTCCAAGCCGCAGGAGGTTCGACCGCCCCGATGCGGGAGCTTAGACCGCCCTGAAGTGGGAGCACGATCGCCGGCTGCGGATGGTTCGACTCCCCCGACCGCAGGAGGAAAGGAGGAAAGGAGACAAGACTTTATAGTGGAATTCACTGCCTCAGAAGCAGTGGAGGCCAGTTCTCTGAATGCATTCAAGAGAGAGCTAGATCGAGCTCTTAAGGATAGCGGAGTCAGGGGGTATAGGGAGAAGGCAGGAACGGGGTACTGATTGAGAATGATCAGCCATGATCACATTGAATGGTGGTGCTGGATCGAAGGGCCGAATGGCCTACTCCTGCACCTATGGTCTATTGCCTTCCATCACAGTGGGGAAAGTGGAGGAGCCGTTGTGGTGGATGTTTATGTCAAATTTTGATGTAGTTGTGTGCCTTGTTGCTTTTTTGCTATGACTGTAGAGCAAACCAAATTCCCCATATTTCGCAAAACATACTTGTCTAATAAATGACGATTATGATTATTATGATGTGGGGCCACGACTCCGAACACCAACTGGATACAACCAATCATTCTAACTTAAGACAGACACAAAAAGCTGGAGTAACTCAGCGGGACAGGCTGCATCTCTGGAGAGAAGGAATGGGTGACGTTTCGGGTCGAGACCCTTCTTCAGACCCGAAACGTCACCCATTCCTTCTCTCCA
Source organism: Rhinoraja longicauda (assembly GCF_053455715.1). NCBI lineage: Eukaryota > Metazoa > Chordata > Chondrichthyes > Rajiformes > Arhynchobatidae > Rhinoraja > Rhinoraja longicauda. Next base: position 8,925,368 of record NC_135959.1, on the reverse strand, counting down.
GAGATGCTGCCCGTCCCGCTGAGTTACTCCAGCTTTTTGTGCCCATCTTCGGTTTAAACCAGCACCTGCAGTTCCTTCCAACACAGTCATTCTGACTTCAGTCCTTATCTTAAAATTATTCCAATACTCACCTTCCCTTGTGAACTGGCTGTCAGCCTTCCATGGGTGGACAACAGTGACCACACTGAGAGCAAGTATTAAGTTCATTCCTGTAAGTTGGAAAGATTTACAAGTCCAGCGTTCCTCACTTCTCCTGGGACTATTTGTTTGATTCATTGATTTGCTTTCTGTGGCTTGGCACCGGGTTCATTGAATGTCATTGTGCTTTTAATTTATAAACTGACGCAAGTCATGTTTCCTGAACTCACTTCCTGTCATAAGAACAAGCCGTCACCTCAATCATCTGGGCAACTGGTCTTATGCTTTCGTCATAGTTTCTGTCTTAGAAAACCTACAGCGGCCTTTGCGAACATGTGGCCAGAATGATTTACTTACAATTCTTTTCACGAGCACATGTTTTTTTTAGGAACAAACTCCATCACAACCTGCAGCTGCGGTAGTGAACCATAATCTAACAAATAGAACACGAGTTAAATAAGGATTAAGATTAGCCAAGTACTTGTGATATCATCAGAGTAAACAAGAATGTGTCGCTGTGTGTTTTGGGCGTAATGGTAGAACTGAAGATAAATTGAGCTTGAAAATGCACAGTTTTGTTTAGTTTAGTTTAGAGATACAGCCCTGAAACAGGCCCTTCGGCCCACTGAGTCCGCACCGATCAGCGATCCCCGCACACTATTCGCTATCCTACACACACTAGGGACAATTCTCTGCCTGAATGTGATCCATATCCCTCCATTCCAGCTATGTCCATGTGCCAAAAGCCCAAAAAAACCTTAAAATCCCCAAAATCTCAAAAGCCCCTTAAATGCCACTATCGAATCTGCCTCCATCATCACCCATTGCAGTGCGTTCCAGGCACCCAGCATTTTCTGTGTAATAATGGGTGGCACGGTGGCGCAGCGGTAGAGTTGCTGCCTTACAGCGCTTGCAGTGCCAGAGATCCGGGTTCGATCCCAGCTATGGGTAGGAAGGAACTGCAGATGCTGGTTTAAACCAAAGGTAGACACAAAATGCTGGAGTAACTCTGCGGGACAGGCAGCATCTCTGGAGAGAAGGAATGGGCGGCGTTTCGGGTCGAGCCCCTTCTTCAGACCTCTGGGTACTTGTCTGTATGGAGTTTGTACGTTCTCCCCGAGACAACGTGGGTTTTCCCCGAGAACTTCGATTTCCTCCCACACTCCAAAGACGTACAGGTTTGTAGGTTAATTGGCTTGGTGCACATGTAAAAAGTGTCCCTGGAGTGTGTAGGGTAGTGTTAATGCGCGGGGATCGCTGGGCAGTGCGGACTCGGTGGGCCGAAGGGCCTGTTTCCACGCTGTATCTCCAAACTAAACTAAACTAAAACTGAAAAAATAGTCCGTTTGTCGTGAAGGAAACAGTAACCATCGAACCCAAACAGTGACACATGCATCGTATGAATGAATAAAAACGTGCTGTGCAAACGTGTGAAGTTTCTGACAGCCTTTTTGAGTCAGCGACACTTGTAGATTCCTTTGATGGTGGAGAGGTTTGTAGGTTAATTGACTTGGTGCATGTGTAAATTGTCCCTAGTGAATGTAGGATAGTGATCGTGTCCGGGGATCATTGGTCGGCACAGACATGGTGGGCCGAAGGGCCAGTTTCCGCGTTGTATCTCTAAAACTGTGTCATAAGTTTTGGAGATACTTGTCCCTTTCACCTTAAAGCTTTGCCCTCCGGTAGTTTGTAAGTTTTCTTTGCCTTGTGAAAGTACGAGCTGTCCGCATTCAGGCAGCTCTGCTCGACAGGTCCAAGTAAAGGGGAGAACGTACCAATCCAGACAGCGTGTGAAGCCAGGGTTGAACATGAATCTGGGGTTGAGCATTAACTGCTGAGCTGCAATGCAGTCCTCAACACAAACAAAGACTACTCATAAATACAAGAGGATATTGATAAACAAAATATACAACGGAACATAGATCAGCTACAGATAGAGGTGGAGATAAGCAAGTCCATCCCAGACTGCAGGAATAGGCATAGCCTAGACAAAATACTGGTCCCTGCATCATCAACTCGCTGAGTTTCAATAAACTTTGCTACCAATATTCCCTTTACCCGAGGACGATAAGGGAATGGAATATGCTACCACCTAACACACACACTGCTCCCGATGTTCAGTCATTTAAAAAGGGGATTGAGCAACTAGATCCCCTCAACTTGGTCAAAAAGGCCCACTTCAAAATGTAATCACTACTCTACTCACTCCGACCCGCGCGGGATAACCACTTATGAGGTGTTTGCGCAGTAATCAACCAGAACCAGGACGATCACTCAAAAACCAACTTCCCTTCCATTGAATGGCTTTGTTCTGCATCTTCCCGTACCTGCTGTATCCCCCTTCCTGACCCTTAATCTGAAGGAGGGTCTCGATCCAAAACATCACCTGTTCCTTCTCTCCAGAGATGCTACCTGTCCCGTTGAGTTACTCCAGCTTTTTGCGTCTATCTCATTGTAACTTTTGGCTTTGAATGAATAAATAAACGAATGAACGAATTAATCAATCAATCAATTAATTAATTCATACTTTATTGTCACAAGTGAGAAGTCACAGTAAATTCTTTGTTTTGCATACGCAAGGTATGCAACGCGTCACCACCTAAAGGGCGCCGACAACGTTACAAAGTATCCCGCTCCAAGTCCTCCTTTGATCTCTCTCCCCCCTCCTCGCACCCCCCTCACGATGGTTCCTCCACGCCGGGTCCTCTGTTTCACTGCTTTGCGGGAAGTGGGGCTGCAGCAAAAATGATCCCAATGTTGGGCGAGTCCAGAACCAGGGGCCACAGTCTTAGAATACAGGGGAAGCCATTTAAAACTGAGATGAGAAAAAAACCTTTTCACCCAGGGAGTTGTGACTTTGTGGAATTCTCTGCCACAGAAGGCAGTGGAGGCCAATTCACTGGATGAATTTAAAAGAGAGGTAGATGGAGCTCCAGGGGCTAGCGGAATCAAGGGATATGGGGAGAAGGCAGGCACGGGTTACTGATTGTGGATGATCACAATGAATGGCGGTGCTGGCTCGAAGGGCCAAATGGCCTCCTCCTGCACCTATTCTCTATGTTCTTTGTTCTAAAGTCTAAAATTTGCCAGCCGGACACAATTCCATTTTAATAGTAATAATGAGATACGTTTTGGAGATTTACTTCAGATTACTTTCCAAGAAGTACACAGCGGAAACAGAAAAAGCTGAGAGAAAAATAATCAGTTTTTACTTGCCAGGTAATGCATCTTATCGCATCTCTCAAAAATCTTGCATAGCAAACACTTTCAGAATTCATTGAATTAGCAAAGCTACTATCTTTCACTCAGCATGTTCCCGCTTGTATTTTCCCCATCAAGGCAACCCTAGTTTTGCCTCCAGTTTCCCATTGGAGCTATTCCACATCCCATTAGAGAGAAATGTGAGGTGTTGCAATTTGGGAAGTCTAACATGGTTAGGACCTACGCAGTGAATGCTAGGGCTCTGGGGAGTGTTGTACAGCGGAGGGATCTTGGAGTGCAGGTGCATGGTTCCTTGAAGGTGGGGTCGTGGGTTGAAAGGGTGGTCAAAAAGGCTTTCGGCACATTGGTCTTCATCAGTCAGAGTATTGAGCATAGAAGTTGGGAGGTCATGTTGCAGTTGTATAAGATGTTGGTGAGGCCGCATTTAGAGTATTGTGTTGTCATGCTGGAAAGGGTGCAGAGAAGATTTACGAGGATGTTGCCAGGACTGGAGGATCTGAGCTGTAGGGAGAGGTTGAGTAGGCCGGGACTCTATTCCTTGGAGTTCAGGAGGTCAGGTGATCTTATAGAGGTATATAAAATCTTGAGAGGAATAGATCGGGTAGATGCACACAGTCCCTTGCCCAGAGTAGGTGAATCAAGGACCAGAGGAAATGGGTTTAAGGTGAAGGGGAAAGGATTGAATTGGAATCTGAGGGGTAACTTTTTCAAACAAAGGGTAGTGGGTGTATGGAACTAGCTGCCATAGAAGATGGTTGAGGCTGGGATTATCCCAACGTTTAAGAAACAGTTAGACAGATACATGGATAGGGCAGATTTGGAGAGATATGAACCAAACGTGGTCAGGTGGGATTAGTGTAACTGGGACATGTTGGCCGCTGTGGACAAGTTGGGCCGAAGGGCCTGTTTCCACTCTGTATCTATGACTCTACGACACTATTAGACATGAGATGAGGACAAATTTCTTTAGCCAGAGGGTGGTAAATCAGTGGAATTCATTGCCACAGATGGCTGTGAAGGACATCATTGTATATTTTTAAAGCGTAGATTGATAGGTTCTTGAATAGGGGTGCAAAGGTTATGGGGAGAAGGAGGGAAGTCGGGGGTTGAGAGGAAATGTAGATCAGCCATGATCGAAAGGCGGAGCAGACTCGATGAGCTGAACGGCCTAAATCTGCTCCTATCGCTTTATCATCTGATGATCTTGAGATGTGTTTGGATAAGAACAGGTGTGAATATTGCTCAGTTCAGTTCAGTTTCATATCAGTTTAGTTTATTGTCACGTGTACCGAGGTACAGTGAAAAGCTTTTGGGTTGCGCGCGAACCAGTCAGCAGAAAGACAATGCATGATTACAATCAAAGCATTTACAATGTATAGATACATGATAACTCAGAGGCAGGTGCAATAGTGGCATTGAAGAGGCATTTAGATGGATATGTGGATAGGCAGGGAACGGAGGGATATAAATTACGTGCAGGCAGAGGAGATTAGTTTAACTTTGGCGTTATGTTCGGGGCAGAAATTGTGGGCTAAAGGGTCTGTTCCTGTGATGTCTTGGAACGGGCCGGAATCCCCAGCGTCCACACCCTCCTACGGAAAGCCCAAGCCAGATGGGCAGGCCATGTCGTCAGAATACCCGAGAGTCGACTGCCAAAACAGCTTCTGTATGGAGAACTGTGTCAGGGCAAGCGCTCAGTAGGAGGACAGAAGAAACGGTTTAAGGACTGCCTCAAAATGTCCCTCAAAGACCTGGACATCAACCTCAGTACTTGGGAGTCTCTTGCTCTGGACCATCCAACCTGGCGTTGCAAGCTCACCACAGGAGCCCGTGCAGCAGAGAACAGACGCACTGCAGAGGCCCAGAGGAAACGCACCGCGCGCAAGGCCTGGGCTACCTCCACTTCCACCGCAGCACCCATCCACGTGTCCTACGTGTGGGCGTGCCTTCCGGGCCCGGATTGGCCTGACCAGTCACTTCCGGACCCACAGTCACCAATCCTCCAACTGAAAGTGAAGTCATGGTCATCTTCGAACCCGAAGGACGAACAACAACATTGTTGCTGAAGAAGGGTCTCGACCCGAAACGTCACCTATTCCTTTTCTCCAGAGATGTTGTCTGATCTGCTGAGTTACTCCACTTAACAGTTTACAGTTTGGTTTATTGCCAGGTGTACTGGGGTACAGTGAAAAGCTTTTGTTGCGTGCTCTCCAGCGTTTAGTATCTGTCTTCCATATTGCTCCATGTTATGTTCTATGTATGTTGTTTTACTACAAGAGTGGGACCATCAAACTTCATCTTTTCAGTTCCTCGAGATCAAGGGTGGCTGAAATGCAGCCTAACCAATGCTTTATACAGCTGCAATATGGCTTCCTAACTTCTATATTTGGTGCAAAATGAAGGAAAGCATCCCGTATGCCTACTTTACCACCCAAGCCACTGGTGTTGATACTTTTAAGGAGCTGTGGACTTGCACCCCAAGATCCCTGGATACATCAAAGCTCCTGCTCGTCCGACCATTAGCTTCACACATTCCTCTTGTTTTTGGACTACCAGAACACATCACCTCATTCTTGTGGGCCAATTCATAAGTTCCTAAGTAAAAGGGGCAGAACCAGGCCATTCGGCCCATCAAGGTTAATTCCCGGAATGGTGGGACTGTCATATATTGAAAGACTGGAGCGACTAGGCTTGTATACACTGGAATTTAGAAGGATGCGAGGGGATCTTATCGAAACGTACAAGATTATTAAGGGGTTGGACACGTTAGAGGCAGGAAACATGTTCCCAATGTTGGGGGAGTCCAGAACAAGGGGCCACAGTTTAAGAATAAGGGGTAGGTCATTTAGAACTGAGATGAGGAAAAACTTTTTTAGTCAGAGAGTTATGAATCTGTGGAATTCTCTGCCTCAGAAGGCAATGGAGGCAAATTCTCTGAATGCATTCAAGAGAGAGCTAGATAGAGCTCTTAAGGATAGTGAAGTCAGGGGGTATGGGGAGAAGGCAGGAACGGGGTACTGATTGAGAATGATCAGCCATGATCACATTGAATGTCGGTGCTGGCTCGAAGGGCCGAATGGCCTCCTCCTGCACCTATTGTCTATTGTCTATTGTCAAGGCGACCTTGCCATTCAATGATGGCTGATTTATCTTTCCCTCTCAACCCCATTCTCCTGCCTTCTCCCATAATCCCTGACACCCATACTAATCAAGAATCTATCTATCTCTGCCGTAAAAAGATCCATTGACTTGGGCTCCACAGCCTTCTGTGACAAAGAATTCCACAGATTCACCATCCTCTGACTAAAGAAATTCCTCCTCATCTGCTTCCTAATGGAGAATGTCCATTAATTCCGAGGCTTTGGCCTCTGGTCCTAGACTCTCCCACTGGTAGAAACATCCTCTCCACATCCACTCTATCCAGGCCCTTGGCTATTCAGAAAGTTTCAATGAGGTCCCCCCTCATCCGTCTACAGTCCAGCGAGTAAAGGCCGAGTGCCGTCAAACGCTCAAATGCAAACTATTCGAAAAGTCTGTCAGAAGGGTTAGCCATCATAGCTACGATTCAAAATCCACCCGGCTCATCATAATGACCTCAATATCATCTCATCAACCCAATATCTTCATCAATCTCATCATCCCGTGCAGTGAACCACAGTAATTTTGGTGATCACGAGATCAAAATCAAATGAATAGCATAAACCCTATCTCTTAGACTCAGTGAAATGCGTCTGAAACCTTTTTCGGCAAGACTCTGCACGCACCAAATTCTTTGAAACTCAAACGTTGCTGTTCACTTTAGGAACAGGGGACGTACAACGAGATCTGGGTGTCCTAGTGCATCAGTCACTGAAAGGAAGTATGCAGGTACAGCAGGCTGTGAAGAAAGCCAATGGAATGTTGGCCTTCATAACAAGAAGAGTTGAGTATAGGAGCAAAGAGGTCCTTCTGCAGTTGTACAGGGCCCTAGTAAGACCGCACCTGGAATACTGTGTGCAGTTTTGGTCTCCAAATTTGAGGAAGGATATTCTTGCTATTGAGGGCGTGCAGTGTAGGTTTACTAGGTTAATTCCCAGAATGGCGGGACTGTCATATGTTGAAAGACTGGAGCGACTAGGCTTGTAATATTGTCTATTATCTATTGACCTTAGTTCAGTTTTGTTTAATAGATACAGCACATAGACAGGCCCTTCGGCCCATCGTGTCCGCGCCGACCAGCAATCCCCGCACGCTAGCACTATCCTACACTCACAAGGGACGATTTACGTTTATTCCAAGCCAATTAACCTTCAAACCTGTACGTCTTTGGAGTGTGGGAGGAAACCGGAGATCACGGAGAAAACCCACGCAGGTCACGGGGAGAATGTACAAACTCCTTACAGACGGCGCCCGTAGTCAGGATTGAACCCGGGTCTCTGGCGCTGTAAGGCATCAACACAAATGCTGAGCCACCATGCTGCTCTGTCATTCACAGCAGTAAATAAATGGATTAAATTCCAAATTCGCAAATCATTAAATGTCTCTGATCAGAAATGTATTGAAATAATTGTATTTTTCTAATGCAAAAAATTTAAAGATAGTAAATCTGCCGCATACATATCTAAATCATGTAACTTCAGTAAAAAAGGTACAATGAAAATCACACTTAACTTTTAATTACCAATTAAATATTCTTGACTTTTGATTTTCCTGACTCTCTCCCCATTCAAATGAATGGCGGAGTAGACATGATGGGCCGAATGGACTATTTCTGCTCCTATAACTCGTAAACGCATGAACCAACTAGAGCTTGGTCCTGAGCTACCATCTATTTCTTTGAATACCTTTGGAGCATCTTTAATCAGACTTTGCTGGACTTTATCCTGCACTCTTCGTTATTCCCGTTATCCTGTATCTACACACTGTGAATGTCTTGATTGTAATCATGTATTGTCTTTCCGCTGAATAGATAGCATGCGACAAAAAGCTTTTCACTGTACCTCACTCGGTATGATAATTCAAGTTCTTTACCTTCAGTCTGAATATAATACACCGAATACTGGATGTATTGGAAGGCAGTGGAGGCCAATTCTCTGAATGCATTCAAGAGAGAGCTAGATAGAGCTCTTAAGGATAGTGGAGTCAGGGGGTATGGGGAGAAAGCAGGAACGGGGTACTGATTGAGAATGATCAGCCATGATCACATTGAATGGCGGTGCTGGCTCGAAGGGCCGAATGGCCTCCTCCTGCACCTATTGTCTATTGTGGCTGTATGGAATGGGCTTCCGGTGGAAGTGGTGGAGGCTGGCTCGATTTTATTATTTAAGAGTAAATTGGATAGGTATATGGATAGGAGGGGATTAGAGGGTTATGGTCTGAGTGCAGGTAGATGAGACTAGGTCAGGGAAAATGGTCGGCGTGGACTGGTAGGGCCGGACAGGCCTGTTTCCATGCTGTAGTTGTTATATATGTTATATGTCTATAGTACAACAGATTTATTCCACATTGTTTTTCTTCCCGTGATGATCTCCAGATACAATGCTAGTGTCTGAAATGATCCCAACTGGGGAGAGGGAAAGAACAACTTTTCCACGATTGATTACTTTTTGTACAGAAAGGAAAAAGGGGTGCAACAGATAAAATTAATAAACAATTACAATTCTAATACAATTCCCATGGTTATAGAGAAAACAAAACCATTAATACAGGTCACATGCTTTTGGGGAAACGCATCAAATCACCTAGAGCGGATTCAAAACTTTTCCTACTTTCACACACACCCATATAAGGAGTTGTTATTGTTGAAAGACTGGAGCGGCTAGGCTTGTATACACTGGAATTTAGAAGGATGAGAGGGGATCTTATCGAAACATATAAGATTATTAAGGGATTGGACACGTTAGAGGCAGGAAACATGTTCCCAATGTTGGGGGAGTCCAGAACCAGGGGCCACAGTTTAAGAATAAGGGGTAGGCCATTTAGAACAGAGATGAGGAAAACCTTTTTCAGTCAGAGAGTTGTAAATCTGTGGAATTCTCTGCCTCAGAAGGCAGTGGAGGCTAATTCTCTGAATGCATTCAAGAGAGAGCTAGATAGAGCTCTTAAGGTTAGCGGAGTCAGTGGGCAAGGCAGGAATGGGGTACTGATTGGGAATGATCAGCCATGATCACATTGAATGGCGGTGCTGGCTCGAAGGGCCGAATGGCCTACTCCTGTACCTATTGTCTATTGTCCATTGAATCAGACAAAGTTATCTATCCTCCCGCTGCTGCCTGACCTTGCTAATTGTTTCAATGCACAAGCTAATACTATAAAACAAGGGAGTAATTTAAGAACAAAGAACCCCTTTAGCGCCTGCCTATTCCCTATCACTCCTAGATGAACAAACACATTCCATCCCAATTATAACATATTCTGCAACAAACATCCATTTTACTGCTTTCTATTGAAAATAAGCATTCATTTATATTAGCTAAAACAACAACAAAAGTAACCATCTTCAACCATCTACAACAAAATATCAATATCTCTAAGTAACTATACCAGCTAATAGCATAGATTCTCCGGTACACGTACCCCACCATCTTCTAACCCACCACTCTGTCTCCAGGTCCCTCAGGTCGGCCGACTTGGGGCTACTCACTATCCCGCGGTCTAGGCTTAAGCTCAGGGGTGACCGCGCTTTTGCGGTTGCAGCTCCTAGACTGTGGAACAGCATCCCTCTCCCCATCAGAACTGCCCCCTCCATCGACTCCTTTAAGTCCAGGCTCAAAACCTATTTCTACTCCCTAGCGTTTGAGGCACTCTGAGGGGGCGCTGTGAACTGTTTATGTATGTGCTGTTATGTTTGTGTGCCATTGTATGTTCGTTTCTTAGTACCTGAACTGATGTACAGCACTTTGGTCAACGTGGGTTGGTTTTAAATGTGCTATACAAATAAAATTGACTTGACTTGACAATAAACTAAACTAAACTAAGTTTGCTCATATCTTTATGTAGGAAGGAACTTTTGATGTTGATTGATGCCAAAGATATTTGCCCTACCTCATCTCCATCTTTCAGTCTGAAGAAGAGTTCCGATCTGAAACGTCACCCATTCCTTCTCGCCAGAGACGCTGCCTGACCCGCTGAGTTACTCCGACACTTTGTGTCTGTCTTTGCTCAGATCTTCGACTCATTCCAAAGGGAGTGCATTCGACCGACGGCGATCTTAACCTGTTCGTTGTCCTTTCTTCCCCTCTCCCACCATCTGACTTCAAGCTTCGGCGCTTAATACATTCGAAACTATGCTTGCATCTTTGTGAAAGAGCAGCTCCCTTCGAAGTAAGTGAAAGGTCGCAGTTCAATCTCGGAGCCTCAGACAATCCCAATAAATCACCAAAGCCTCACTCCTGTCAACCTGGGACATGCAACCCAGCAGTATGAATATTGATTTCTCTAACTTCAAGTAACCCTTGCATTCCCCCCTCCCATCTCTCTCCATCCCTCCCCCCACCCACGTCGTCACCAGGTTCAAAGTCTCAATGTCTATACGCAATTTCACCTGGCAAACAACTAACAATGGCCTGTTTACTTTATCATCTTTACTTTTTTTGGTGTATCTTTCATTCATTTGTCCCATATCTCTCAACATCACCATCTCTTTCTCTCGTTTCCCGTTCCCCTGAATCAAGTAGCCCTTGCTTTCCCTCTCTCTCCATCCCCCCCCTCCCCCCCCAACTTTCCAGTTCTCCTACCAGTCTTACTGTCTCCGACTACATTTTTATTTCTGTACCCGCCCACTCCCCTGACATCAGTCCAAAGAAGGCTCTCGACCTATTCCTTTTCTCCGGAAATGCTGTCTGGCCCTCTGAGTTACTCCAGCTTTTTACAGACAATGGACAATGGGTGCAGGAGGAGGCGATTCTGCCCTTCGAGCCAGCACCTCCATTCAATGTGATCATGGCTGATCATCCACAATCAGTACCCCATTCCTGCCTTCTCCCCATACCCCCTGACTCCTCTACCATGAAGAGCTCCATCTAGCTCTCTCTCTTGAAAGCGCCCAGAACATTGGCCTCCACTGCCTTCTGAGGCAGAGAATTCCACGAATTTACAACTCTCTGAGTGTATTTTGCGTCTCTCGGTCGGTTTAAACCCGCATCTGCATGATTCCTTCCTGCAAGTCCTCTCGAAAGCTTGATTGCGTTATGATCTCTGCGTTGCAAATTTCATCGGGGCAATTTCTTATTGTGCGCTTTATACAAATGCAACCAATTTCACCGGAGAGAACAGGCATGTAACTGATCAGCCCTGAACCACCTCCCCGAGTCATTACTGGAGAATTCAACCCAGTGCTTTAATGGTAACAGGGAACAGCTGGAACACAATCTCAAAGCCATTGTAAGGAAATGATTCCACCATGACTTTAATTTAACATGCCCCAGGAGGTAAATCATTTGATGAATTACTGCAATTTTACATCATTTAACATATTTGTATTATAATTTGTATTTATATAGCCATTTAAATCCTTGTTTAATGCTACATTAGATAGATGTACTCTGTGTAACTGAACAGTCAACTCTCTGTTCATGTTCCGCTGGAAACAAGGATGGCAAGATTTATCTTGATAAAGATTACATTCTTTGCCTTGGGCTTGATGTGTTTAGTTTAGAGATACAGCGCGGAAACAGGCCCTTCGGCCCACCGAGTCTGTGCCGACCAGCGATCCACGCACGCTAACACTATCCTACACACACCAGGGACAATTTACACACACACCTAGCCAATTAACCAGCATATCTCTACATTTTTGGAGTGTGGGAGGAAACCGAAGATCTCGGAGAAAACCCATGCAGGTCATGGGGAGAATGCACAAACTCCGTAAAAACAACACCCCGTAGTCGGGATCGAACCTGGGTCTCTGGCGCTGCAAGCGCTGTAAGGCAGCGACTCTACCGCTGCGCCACCGTGCCACCCCCGACTTGAGTTAAGTTGAGTTTATTATCACGTGTACTGAGGTACAGTGAAAAGCTTTTGTCAGTGGAAAGACAATACATGATTACATTCAAGGCATCCTTACTGTACAGATATACACCGATCAGCCAAAACATTATGACCTGATAAGCCAAAACATTATGACCACCTGCCTAATATGCTGTTGGTCCTCCGTGTGCAGCCCCATACGCAACAGGGTGAGATGCACTGTGTATTGTGACACATTCCTCCCATGACCACCATTAAAATATTGTGTGACTTGTGCCACAGTAGACTTTCTGTCGGTTCGGACCACACGGGATAGCCTTCGTTGCCCTCGCGCATCGATGAGCCTTGGGCGCCCAACACCCTGTCACCGGTTTGTGGTTTGTCCCTCCTCGGACCACTGTCAGTAGGTACTCACCACTGCTGACCGGGAGCACCCCACAACCTTTGCTGTTTCAGAGATGCTCTGACCCAGTTGTCTGGCCATAACAATTTGGCCCTTGTCAAAGTCGCTCAGGTCTTTACTCCTGCCCATTTCTCCTGCATCCAACACATCAACTTCAAGAACTGACTGTTCACTTGCTGCCTAATCGATCCCACCCCTTGACAGGTGCCATTGTAACAAGATAATCAATGTTATTCGCTTCACCTGTCAGTAGTCATAATGTTTTGGCTGATAAAGGAGATAACGTGAATAATGTTTAGTGCAAGATAAAGTCCAGCAAGGTCCAATCGACGATAGGCCAGGTCTCTAATGAGGTAGATAGTAGCTCAGGACTGCTCTCCAGTTGTTAGTAGGATGGCTCAGATTTAATGTAGAGCTGTGAGTGTAAACATCAGGCCAGGCAGCATCAGTGTGGAGAATGGATAACACAAAATGCTCGAGTAAGGCTCCCATCCTGAAACGTCCCCTATCCACGCCTTCCATGGATGCTGCCGAACCTACTGAGTCTCTCTGGCACTCCCGTTCCTGCTTTTTCCCCATATCCCCATATCCCTTGATTCCTTTAGTGCTAAGAGCTATATCTATATCTAACTCCCTCTGGAAAACATCCAGTCAATCGGCCTCCACTGCCTTCTGTGGAAGAGAATACCACACAACTCTCTGGGTAAAAAGGTTTTTCCTTATCTCAGTCCTAAATGGCCTACCCCTTATTCTTAATCTGCGACCCCTGGTTCTGGTTCTGGGTGCCCCCAACATCGGGAACATTTGTCCTGCATCTACAAAGAGTAGGGATTAAGGGGCCCTTTAATGGCAGTCAGTGACTAGTGGGTACCACAAGGCTCGGTGCTGGGACCGCAGCTATTTACATCCATCCCCCACAAGACTCTACACTTCCATCCCCCACAAGGATGGTCTCGAAGCCTGTCCAGTCACTCTACACTTCCATCCCCCACAAGGATGGTCTCGAAGCCCTCCGTTTCTTCCTCGACCGTAGAACCAGCCAATCCCCATCGACCAACACTCTCCTCCGCCTAGCAGAGCTGGTTCTTACCCTCAACAACTTCTCCTTTGACTCCTCCCACTTCCTCCAAACCAGAGGCGTGGCTATGGGCACTCGCATGGGCCCTAGCTACGCCTGCCTCTTTGTTGGGTACGTCGAACAATCCCTGTTCCAGACGTACACTGGCCCCATCCCCGAACTCTACCTCCGCTACATCGACGACTGCATTGGTGCTAACTCTTACACCCATGCAGAACTCACTGACTTTATACACTTCACCTCCAATTTCCATCCTGCCCTTAAATATACCTGGACTATCTCTGACATCTCCCTCCCGTTTCTGGACCACACCATCTCCATCACAGGAGAAAAACTAGTGACGGACATTTATTACAAGCCCACCGACTCACACAGCTATCTGGACTACACTTCTTCCCACCCGGTCCCCTGCAAAAAGTCTATCCCCTACTCCCAATTCCTCCGTCTACGCCGCATCTGCGCCCGGGATGAGGTGTTTCACACTAGGGCTTCCGAGATGTCCTCGTTTTTCAGAAAACGGGGCTTCCCCTCCTCCATTATAGATGAGGCTCTCACTAGGGTCTCTTCTACATCCCGCAGCTCCGCTCTTGCTCCCCATCCCCACACTCGCAACAAGGACAGGATCCCCCTCGTTCTCACCTTCCACCCCACCAGCCAGCGGATCCAACATATTATCCACCAACATTTCCGTCACCTACAACAGGACCCCACCACTGGCCATATCTTCCCATCCCCTCCCCTCTCTGCGTTCCGCAGAGACCGTTCCCTCCGCAACTCCCTGGTCCACTCGTCCCTTCCTACCCAAACCACCCTAACCCCGGGCACTTTCCCTTGCAACGGCACGAGATGCAACACCTGTCCCTTTACCTCCCCCCTCAACTCCATCAAAGGACCCAAACATTCTTTCCAGGTAAGACAGAGGTTCACCTGCACCTCCTCCAACCTCATCTATTGCATCCGCTGCTCTAGATGTCAACTTATCTATATCGGCGAAACCAAGCGCAGGCTCGGCGATCGCTTCGCTGAACACCTGCGCTCGGTCCGCATTAACGCAACTGATCTCCCGGTGGCCCAGCACTTTAACTCCCCCTCCCATTCCCAGTCTGACCTCTCTGTCATGGGCCTCCTCCAGTGCCATAGTGAGGCCCGCCGGAAATTGGAGGAGCAGCACCTCATATTTCGCCTGGGCAGTTTGCGGCCCAGTGGTATGAACGTCGACTTCTCCAACTTCAGATAGCTCCTCTGTCCCTCCCTTCCCCTCCTCCTTCCCAGATCTCCCTCTATCTTCCTGTCTCCACCTATATCCTTCCTTTGTCCCACCCCCGACATCAGTCTGAAGAAGGGTCTCGACCCGAAACGTCACCCATTCCTTCTCTCCCGAGATGCTGCCTGACCTGCTGAGTTACTCCGGCATTTTGTGAATAAATTAATGACATAGATGAAGGGATTAAAAGTAACACTGGCAAATTTGCAGATGACACAAAGCTGGGTGGCAGTGTGAACTGTGAGGAGTATGATATGAGGATGCAGGGTGACTTGGACAGGTTGTGTGAGTGGGCGGATGCATGGCAGATGCAGTTTAATGTGGATAAGTGTGAGGTTATCCACTTTGGTGGTTAGAACAGGAAGGCAGATTATTATCTGAATGGTGTCAAGTTAGGAAATGGGGGACGTACAACGAGATCTGGGTGTCCTTGTTCATCAGTCACTTAAAGTTAGCACGCAGGTACAGCAGGCAGTGAAGAAAGCTAATGGCATGTTGGCCTTTATGACAAGAGGAGTTGAGTATAGGAGCAAAGAGGTCCTTCTGCAGTTGTACAGGGCCCTAGTGAGACAGCACCTGGAGTACTGTGTGCAGTTTTGGTCTCCAAATTTGAGGAAGGATATTCTTGCTATTGAGGGCATGCAGCGTAGGTTCACTAGGTTCATTCCCGGAAAGGCGGGACTGTCATGTGTTGAAAGACTGGAGTGACTAGGCTTGTATATGCTGGAATTTAGGATGAGGGGGACCTTATTGAAACATATAAGATTATTAAGGGATTGGACACGTTAGAGGCAGGAAACATGTTCCCAATGTTGGGGGAGTCCAGAACCAAGGGCCACAGTTTAAGAATAAGGGAGCACAAGGGACCCATTTAGAACGGAGATGAGGAAAATCTTTTTCAGTCAGAGTGTTATAAATCTGTGGAATTCTCTGCCTCAGAAGGCAGTGGGGGCCAATTCTCTGGATGCCTTCAAGAGAGAGCTAGATAGAGTAATGGTAGTGGAGTCAGGTGGTATGGGGAGAAGGCAGGAACGGGGTACTGATTGTGGATGATCACATTGAATGGCAGTACTGGCTCGAAGACAGAATGGCGTACTCCTGCACCTATTGTCTATTTTCTATTGTCTATCTAGCCTGTCCAATCCTTTAAAGATTTTATATGTTTCCAGAAGATCCCCTCTCATCCTTCTACATTCCAGTGAATACAAGCCCAGTCGACCCATTCTTTCAGGGGCTGGCTCCATGATAGCAAGGACAAAAAAAGAATTCACTCTCACGGCAACAAGGAAACAAAACTCCCAAACTTACAGAAAGAGAAAGAGACTGCGATAAAGGGGATGCAATCAACGGTTGGGATGGTGGTGGGGATGGTGGTGGGGGTGGGAGCATATAAGTTACTACTTGTGATTTTTGGACTCTAAAACAAGGAGGATTCAAGGCAAACATCAGCAAAGTGCAAGGAAGCTGCAAGTTGGATTGACAAACGCTCATCATAGGTTAACCTACTCATTCCTGGGATCACTCTTCTAAACCTCCTCTGGGCCCTCTCCAGAGCTAGCACACTCTTCCTCATAGACACATAGAAACATAGAAACATTTTAAAAAAAATAGGTGCCTGTAGTCAGAATCAAATACACAACATTGAAAATAACCTGTAGTATAAGAAAATAACTGCAGATGCTGGTACAAATCGATTTATTCACGAAATGCTGGAGTAACTCAGCAGGTCAGGCAGCATCTCGGGAGAGAAGGAATGGGTGACGTTTCGGGTCGAGACCCTTCTTCAGACTGATGTCAGGGGGGCGGGACAAAGGAAGGATATAGGTGGAGACAGGAAGATAGAGGGAGATCTGGGAAGGAGGAGGGGAAGGGAGGGACAGAGGGACTATCTAAAGTTGGAGAAGTCGATGTTCATACCACTGGGCTGCAAACTGCCCAGGCGAAATATGAGGTGCTGCTCCTCCAACTTCCGGCGGGCCTCACTATGGCACTGGAGGAGGCCCATGACAGAAAGGTCAGACTGGGAATGGGAGAGGGAGTTAAAGTGCTCGGCCACCGGGAGATCAGTTTTGTTAATGCGGACCGAGCGCAGGTGTTCAGCGAAGCGATCGCCGAGCCTGCGCTTCGTTTCGCCGATGTAAATAAGTTGACATCTAGAGCAGCGGATGCAATAGATGAGGTTGGAGGAGGTGCAGGTGAACCTTTGTCTCACCTGGAAAGACTGTTTGGGTCCTTGGATGGAGTTGAGGGGGGAGGTAAAGGGACAGGTGTTGCATCTCGTGCGGTTGCAGGGGAAAGTGCCCGGGGTTGGGGTGGTTTGGGTAGGAAGGGACGAGTGGACCAGGGAGTTACGGAGGGAATGGTCTCTGCGGAACGCAGAGAGGGGAGGGGATGGGAAGATATGGCCAGTGGTGGGGTCCCGTTGTAGGTGACGGAAATGTTGGTGGATGATACGTTGGATCCGCTGGCTGGTGGGGTGGAAGGTGAGAACGAGGGGGATTCTGTCCTTGTTGCGAGTGGGGGGAGGAGGAGCAAGAGTGGAGCTGCGGGATGTAGAAGAGACCCTAGTGAGAGCCTCATCTATAATGGCGGAGAAAAAGCCCCGTTTTCTGACGAACGAGGACATCTCGGAAGCCCTAGTGTGAAACACCTCATCCCGGGCGCAGATGCGGCGTAGATGGAGGAATTGGGAGTAGGGGATAGACTTTTTGCAGGGGACCGGGTGGGAAGAAGTGTAGTCCAGATAGCTGTGCGAGTCGGTGGGTTTATAGTAAATGTCCGTCACTAGTCTGTCTCCTGTGATGGAGATGGTGAGGTCCAGAAACGGGAGGGAGATGTCGGAGATAGTCCAGGTATATTTAAGGGCAGGATGGAAATTGGAGGTGAAGTGTATGAAGTCAAAATAACCCATTTGGCCCACTGTGCTTATGACTATGAGCCTAATCCCATTTTCCAGCAATTATCTCATAACCTTCTATTCCATAGACTCGATTGCACTCGTGCATTGATGTTCCTGCTGACTGGTTAGCATGCAATAAAAACTTTTCATTGTAGCTTGGTGCAGGTGACAATAAACGAAACGAAACGAAACGAAACGAAACGAAACGAAACGAAATGAAATGAAACGAAACTAATCCCAAGTGGGTGGCAGAGTGGCGCAGCAATAGCGTTGCTGCAATACAACGCTTACAGCACTGGAGATCCAGGTTCGATCCCGGCTGTGTGCTGACTGTACGTTCTCCCCCTGACCCTGTGGAACTTCTCTGATATCTTCAGTTTCCTCCCACGCTCCAAAGACCTACAGGTTTGTAGGTTAATTGGCTTGGTATAAATGTAAATTGTCCCTTGTGTGCGTAGGATAGTTTTAATATGCGGGGATTGCTGGTCGGTGCGGACTGGTCGGGCATTGTATCTCTAAACTAAAAGATATTGTCAAGCTTGAAAGGGTTCAGAAAAGATTTACGAGGATGTTGCCAGGACTAGAGGGTGCGAGCTATAGGGAGAGGTTGGGTAGGCTGGGTCTCTATTCCATGGAGCGCAGGAGGATGAGGGTATATATTGTATATATAGACATATACGATATCTATTGTATATATAGACATATACAAAATCATGAGTGGAATAGATCGGGTAGATGCGCAGAGTCTTTTGCCCAGAGTAGGGGAATCGAGGATCAGAGGACATAGGTTGAAGGTGAAGGGGAAAAGATTGAATAGGAATCCGAGGGGTATCTTTTTCACACAGAGGGTGGTGGGTGTATGGAACAAGCTGCCAGAGGAAGTAGTCGAGGCTGGAGAAACAGTTAGACAGGTACATGGATAGGACAGGTTTGGTAGGATATGGACCAAGCGCAGTCAGGTCCTCCACCACTCCATGCTGGCGCTGTGAGGCAGCAACTCTACCGCTGCGCCACCATGCCATCTATTGTATGCAACATAGAAACATAGAAACATAGGTGCAGGAAGAGGCCATTCAGCCCTTCGAGCCAGCACCGCCATTCATTGTGATCATGGCTGATCGTCATCAATCAATAACCCGTGTCGGCCTTCTCCCCATATCCCTTGATTCCACTACCCCTAGAGCTCTATTTAACTCTCTCTTAAATCCATCCAGTGATTTAGCTTCCATTGCCCTCTGCGGCAGAGAATTCCACAAATTCACAACTCTCTGGGTGAAAAAGTTTCTTCTCACCTCAATTTTAAATAGCCTCCGCTTTATTCTAAGACTGCGGCCCCTGGTTCTGGACTCGCCCAACATTGGGAACATTTTTCCTGCATCGAGCTTATCCAGTCCTTTTATAATTTTATATGTTTCTATAAGATCCCCTCTCATCCTTCTAAACTCCAGTGAATACAATCCTAGTCTTTTCAATCTTTCCTCATATGACAGTCCCGCCATCCCAGGGATCAATCTCGTGAACCTACACTGCACTGCCTCAATTACAAGGATGTCCTTCCTCAAACTAGGAGACCAAAACTGTACACAATACTCCAGATGTGGTCTTACCATGGCCCGATACAACTGCAGAAGAACCTCTTTACTCCTATGCTGAAATCCTCTTGTTATGAAGGCCATGAAGATGTATCTAGAATTTGTGGGCACAGGTTTAACATGAGAAGATAGAAATTTAAAGGGGATCTGAGGGGTTAGTTTTTCACACAGAAGGCGACACAGTGGCGCAGCGGTAGATTTGCTGCATTTCAGCGCCAGAGACCCGGGTTCGATCCTGTCTGCGGGTGCTGTCTGTCCGGAGTTTGTACATTCTCCCCGTGACCTGTGCCGCTTTACTCCGGGATCTCCAGTTTCCTCCCACACCCCAAAGATGTGCAAGTTTTATAGGTTAACTAGTCCAAGTGGACCCGTTGGGCTCAAACCTCTCCTGCATTGGTGCAGCACCCTCTCCTCCCCCCTCCACTTCCCCCCCTCCCCCCTCCCCCTCCCCCTCCCCTCTCTCCCCCTTCCCGCCTCCCCCCTCCCTCCCCCTCCCCCCCTTTCCCTCCCCTTTCCCTCCCCCTTCCCCTCCCCCCTTCCTCTCCCCCCCACTCCAACCCCCCACTCCATCCCCCTTATCCTCCCTCCCCCCACCCCCCCCTCTCCCATCCTCCCTAGGAGATAGATTTAAGCTTTAAAATGTGAATAACTTAAAAAATATAACACCGATTTCAATGAAACTTCTTCCATTAGCACCAATGGGATGACGGTGAGTGAGGTGGGCCTAAAATTGTCACGCTATCGTGTGCCGCTTTGGCTGCAGTTCAGGAACAAACAAACAAATGAGAGTTTTAGTATTTGGATGGGCTTGGTATGATTGTAACTTGTCCCTAGTGTGTGTCGGATAATGTTAATGTGCGGGGCTGCTGGTCGGCTGGGACTTAGTGGGCCGAAGGGCCTGTTTTTTCCGCGCAGTATCTCTAAAACTGAAACTGAAAAAAAGTAGCGATTGTATAGAACAGCCTGCCACATGAAGTATTAAAGGCAGATAAAACCACAACCTTTAAAAGGCATTTAGAGAGGTGTCTGGATAGGAAAGGGGAAGAAGGATGATCCTAATGCAGGCAAAAGGGATAAGACAAGGTGGGTTGAGGGACTTTTTCTGTGCTGTGCAACTCATATCACTCTGTAACACTTCTGATCCCTGGAAATGTAACAGTGAAATCGAAGCTTTCACTTGTTTTAACATGATTAAGATCAGTCAAATTGGCAGTTTGCTTGTTTGTACAATTTCCAGTTGATACTGACTCTTATCAGACTGTGCCTCTGTTGTTTGCGACACAAAACATACTCAGTAGCGCACAATCTGTGGCCCGCATTAGATATCGATCAGAGTTGTGTTGATGTGCTATTTGGACCTCTGTAAATTATTGATATTGTGGTCTGACGAAGGTTATCTCACTCTCGCTTCCCAAATGCAAACTATCTGAAACAAATTCTGCTGACATTTGGTTGAAGCATTTCTATGTCCTTGCAGTGAGGGTTACATTTCATTGACTTAACTGTAGAGATACAGCATGGAAATAGACACCCTCAGCCCACCGAGTCCGCGCCGACCAGTGAACATCCCGTATACCAGCACTGTTCCACACAATAGGGATAATTTTTACAATTTACAGAAGCCAACTAACCTACAAAACTTTAGACTTTAGACTTTAGAGATACACCTTTGTCCCCCCTAGTCCATGTCGATCCGCGATCACCCTGTAAACTAGCACGATCCTGCAAACTAGGGACAGTTTACAATTTACAGTAGCCACCTACACTACAAACCTGTAGACTTTTGACTTTAGACACACAGTGGAGAAACAGGTCCTTCGGCCCACCAAGTCCACGCCGACCAGGGATTACCCTGTACAATAACACTATCCCACACACATTAGGGGCAATTTACAATTTACAGACGCTAATTAACCAACAAACCTGTACGTCTTTGGAGTGTGGGAGGAAACCGGATCACCCGGGCAGAAACCCACGTGGTCACGGGAAGAACGTGCAAACTCCACACAGACAGCACCCACTGTCAGGATCGAACCTGTTATCCCTTGCGCTGTAAGGCAGCAACTCTACCACTGCGTTACTGTGCGGCCCTATGTTTAGCTACACTAAAAATATACCTGTTTTGTCCTCGTTCTTTGAAGGATAGAAACATAGAAACATAGAAACATAGAAAATAGGTGCAGGAGTAGGCCATTCGGCCCTTCGAGCCGGCACCGCCATTTAATTTGATCATGGCTGATCATCCAGCTCAGTAACCTGTACCTGCCTTCTCTCCATACCCCCTGATCCCTTTAGCCACAAGGGCCACATCTAACTCCCTCTTAAATATAGCCAATGAACTGGCCTCAACTACCTTCTGTGGAAGAGAATTCCACAGACTCACCAATCTCTGTGTGAAGAAATGTTTTCTCATCTCGGTCCTAAAAGACTTCCCCCTTATCCTTAAGCTGTGACCCCTGGTTCTGGACTTCCCCAACATCGGGAACAATCTTCCCGCATCTAGCCTCTCCAACCCCTTAAGAATTTTATATGTTTCTGTAAGATCCCCCCTCAGTCTTCTAAATTCCAGCGAGTATAAGCCTAGTCTATTCAGTCTTTCTTCATATGAAAGTCCTGCCATCCCAGGGATTAATCTGGTGAACCTTCTCTGTACTCCCTCTAAGGCTAGAATGTCTTTCCTCAGATTAGGAGACCAAAACTGTACACAATACTCCATTGTTTGAAACCCTAGGTAAAGGGCAGATTTTGATTCTGTGCATTGGTGTAAAGTAGGTGATAAAGGTGCTCAGGGGTCTATGCTCCGGGGAAGAAGATGGAGGGAATTAATATGGGGTTATGGGGAGAAGGCAGGAGAATGGGGTTAGGAGGGAGAGATAGATCAGCCATGATTCAATGGCGGAGTGGACTTGATGGGCCGAATGGCCTAATTCTGCCAATATTACTTATGAACTTATGAATATACTTCAGTTCAGTTTAGTTTATAGTCTCATGTACCGAGGTACAGTCAAAAGCTTTTGTTGCGTGCTAACCAGTCAGCTGAAAGACAATACGTGATCACAATCGATCCATTTACAGTGTGTAGATAGATGATAAGGGAATAACGTTTATTGCAAGGTAAAGCTAGCAAAGTCCGATCAAGGATAGTCCGAGGGTCACCAAAAAGGTAGATAGTAGTTCAGGACTGCTCCCTGGTTGTGGTAGGATGAATCAGTTGCCCGATAACAGCTGGGAAGAACGTGTCCTTGAATCTGGAGGTGTGCGTTTTCACACTTCTGTACCTTTTGCCCGATGGGAGAGGGGAGAAGAGGGAGTGGCTGGGGTGCTTGGCTGTACAGAGTTTGTATGTTCTCCCCGTAACCTGCATGGGTTTTCACTGAGAACTTCGGTTTCTTCCCGCACTCTAAAGACGTACAGGTTTGTAGGTTAATTGGCTTAGTATCAATGTAAAAATTGTCCCTAGTGTAGGATAGTGTTAATGTGCGGGGATCGCTGGTCGGTGCGGACTCGTTGGGCCGAAGGGGCCTGTTTCCGTGCTGTATCTCTAAACTAAACTACAGCTCTTTTCTAACCAGAGTTACATCAGGGGGTCCATTTCTTTGCTTTTTCGTTGGAAGTCAACATAACGTTAACATCTTGAATTATTTTTTGAGTTGACTAACGTTCAGAGATTTCAGTTCTGTTCTTTCATAATGCCGACATTTTCACCATTTGGAAAATGTTTTTAACCTTTCTCTCCTTGGTCCAGAGCTCATGAACACAAAGCTTTCCTTCATTTTCCTCAGTAAGGTCTCGACCCGAAACGTCACCCATTCCTTCTCCCCCAAAATGCTGCCTGACCCGCTGAGTTACTCTAACATTTTGTGTCTCCCTTCGATTTAAACCAGCATCTGCAGTTTTTTTTCCCCACACAAGAAACTTTTTGAGATCTCCTGAAAGGGGGGAAATGTTTATGTACCTAGCCCGCGTGCTATTATTAGGATGGGAAATAACACATTCCACATTCTGTTCCACTTTGATAACTAGGCCAGTGAGCTTTGTTCACTTCAGATGGATTCCTTTGCATTCGGGAAGAATAGAATTAATTCAAAGGCCCTGACTCTTTCAGTCATCTGTGGAATTTGGTTTGGCTGCTCTTGGGAAATCTATATTCTCTTATTCTCATCCTTAATTTAGTAGCATCACCCAACATACTTTGAACTGTGATTTATATCTTGCAGCAAACTCTGCTTATTTGTTTCAAACATTTATAAGCAGCATCTTATGCACTCAGATGCAGGCAATAATTAACAGGTCTTCCAGGTTCTTCTCCCCAACAATGAAGGTTTAAGAGCCTGTCCCACTTAGGCGATTTTAAGGCGACTGCCGGCGACTAGGCTGTCGCCGAACGTTGGCCGGGGTGTCGCGGGCATGATCCCGAGGAGTCTTCAATGAATCGTAGCAGATCTCGGCACATCGCTGAAACAAAATCCAGATATAAATTTCTCGGCGACAGCTGGCTTGTCGCCAGGTATCGTAGCTTATTGCGGGCGCTGTCGCATGCTGTCCCCAGGTTTGCTAGGTTGTCGCAGATGCATTTGGAAGCACGTAATATTAAATTAAGTAAAGGCATTTGAAGATACCAGAAGATAGTTTTGTTTAACCAAATATATTTACCGTCAGGACATTTGACAGGTGGATTGGAGGCGACAGTTTGGCGGTCAGGTAAGCGTGGGAATTTTGCGATGTTTCCGAAGACGGTGTAATCTCTTAGCCAGGTGCTAGTTTCACAAAAAAAGTAACTTGTATCGACCTGACTGGGCATTGTCGTGGTCATTGTCGTAGGGTAAAATAAAATTTCGGCGGTCTGCTACGACTTTGACAGTCGCCTAAAAAATTGCGTAACTGGGACAGGCCCTTTAAGCTCTTCTGGCCAACAAGCATCAGGCTCTTGAACACCAGAAAGAGGTTTTAGTACCCGATCCATCAAGGGTACTGACCACCCCACCATCGAAGGGATCTACAGGAGAGAATTCACTGCCTGAAAGAGGGGGCCCAGTGGTCGAGTTGCTGCCTTACCACGCCTGAGACTCGGCTTCGTGCTGACCAGTAATCCCCGTATACGATCCCTCACACTAGGGACAATATACAAAGCTAATTAGCTAACAAACCTGTATGTCTTGGTGGCAAGAACAGGAAAGCAGACTATTATCTGAATGGTGGCCGATTAGGAAAAGGGGAGATGCAACGAGACCTGGGTGTCGTGGTACACCAGTCATTGAAAGTAGGCATGCAGGTGCAGCAGGCAGTGAAGAAAGAGAATGGTATGTTGGCATTCATAGCGAGGGGATTTGAGTATAGGAGCAGGGAGGTTCTGCTGCAGTTGTACAGGGCATTGGTAAGACCACACCTGGAGTATTGCGTACAGTTTTGGTCTCCTAATCTGAGGAAAGACATTCTTGCCATAGAGGGAGTACAGAGAAGGTTCACCAGATTGATTCCTGGGATGGCAGGACTTTCATATGAAGAAAGACTGGATAGACTCGGCTTGTACTCGCTGGAATTTAGAAGATTAAGGGGGGATCTTATAGAAACTTACAAAATTCTTAAGGGGTTGGACAGGCTAGATGCAGGAAGATTGTTCCCGATGTTGGGGAAGTCTAGAACAAGGGGTCACAGTTTAAGGATAAGGGGGAAGTCTTTTAGGACCGAGATGAGAAAGTTTTTTTTCACACAGAGTGGTGAATCTGTGGAATTCTCTGCCACAGAGGGTAGTTGAGGCCAGTTCATTGGCTATATTTAAGAGGGAGTTAGATGTGGCCCTTGTGGCTAAAGGGGTCAGGGGGTATGGAGAGAAGGCAGGTATGGGATACTGAGTTGGATGATCAGCCATGATCATATTGAATGGTGGTGCAGGCTCGAAGGGCCGAATGGCCTACTTCTGCACCTATTTTCTATGTTTCTATGTTTCTATGTCTTTGGAGTGGTGGGAAACCCCATGCGGTCATGGGGAGAACGTACACACTCCGTACAAACAGCGGCGGCAGTCAGGATCGAACCCCGGTTTGGTTTAATTTAGTTAAGAGATATGGAGCAGAAACAGGTCCTTTGGCCCACCGATTCTGCATCGACCAGCGATCCCTGCGCACTTACACTATCCTACACACACTAGGGACAGTTTATATTTATACCATGCCAATTAACCCACTAACCTATATGAAAGAACAGCAGATTCTGGTTTACACAGCTGAGTTACTCCAGCATTTTGCGTCAACCTACAAACCTGGACGTTTTTTGGAGTGTGGGAGGAAACCGGAGCACCCGGGGAAAACCCACACGGTGAAGGGACAAACGTGCTAACTCCGCGCAGACAGCGCCCGCAGTCAGGGTCGAAGCCCGTTTTTTTGGCGCTGTAAAGCAGCAAATCTACCACAAGACCACCGTGCCGCCCTTCAGAGGTCCTGACTGACCTATTCTTGATTCAGATCTTAAAGCCAGTTCGGGGAGAATTTAATCACAAAATGCTGGAGTAACTCAGCAGGTCAGGCAGCATCTCGGGAGAGAAGGAATGGATGACGTTTCGGGTCGAGACCCTTCTTCAGACTGATGTCAGGGGGGCGGGACAAAGGAAGGATATAGGTGGAGACAGGAAGATAGAGGGAGATCTGGGAAGGAGGAGGGGAAGGGAGGGACAGAGGAACTATCTAAAGTTGGAGAAGTTGGAGAAGTCGATGTTCATACCACTGGGCTGCAAACTGCGCAGGAGAAATATGAGGTGCTGTTCCTCCAATTTCCGGTGGACCTCACTATGGCACTGGAGGAGGCCCATGACAGAAAGGTCAGACTGGGAATGGGAGGGGGAGTTGAAATGTTCGGCCACCGGGAGATCAGTTTGGTTAATGCGGACCGAGCGCAGGTGTTCAGCGAAGTGATCGCCGAGCCTGCGCTTGGTTTCGCCGATGTAAATAAGTTGACATCTAGAGCAGCGGATGCAATAGATGAGGTTGGAGGAGGTGCAAGTGCACCTTTGTCTCACCTGGAAAGACTGTTTGGGTCCTTGGATGGAGTTGAGGGGGGAGGTAAAGGGACAGGTGTTGCATCTCGTGCGGTTGCAGGTGAAAGTGCCCGGGGTTGGGGTGGTTTGGGTAGGAAGGGACGAGTGGACCAGGGAGTTACGGAGGGAACGGTCTCTGCGGAACGTAGAGCGGGGAGGGGATGGGAAGATATGGCCAGTGGTGGGGTCCCGTTGTAGGTGACGGAAATGTTGGTGGATGAATTTAAGCTGGCTTTCTGACACTGGGCTATCTCAATCAGAGGGCAAAGAACTGTCCAGGTATCTTTTCTTGCGTTGGCCTCGTCATGAGTGCTTGGCTTTCAAGGCTTTGTTAGCTTACAGCAACTGATAGAATTCCTCATTTCTTTGATCATCGGATCAAAGCAGCATTTTTTTCCTGCTTGTACGGTAATTATGTGCACCCAGGTTTCTCAGTATTCGACAGCATTTCATAAAATCATGGCCTGCTTACATTTAAACATTGATTTCACTCAAGTTAAATGAGTTTGTTTGCTGCAATTAAGAAACAGATTTCTCCCAAACTGATGCATATATTTGTTGACTGAATGTCACGATACTGAACAAGCTGTTGAAATCTCTTAAAGAGATCTGTGGGGAGCTTTGCACAAGTACAGGCAGTAGAATCTGAACAAGGTCTTGACAGCTCGAACAATAACACTATTTGCATTTCTATTTGCAGGCATCTCTGCTTGGAAATTTACAATCCTTTCTTTTCTAAATACCCATATATTAAGTTGGATTTGTTTGACTCAAAGAAACATAGAAACATAGAAAATAGGTGCAGTAGGAGGCCATTTGGCCATTCATTGTGATCATGGCTGATCATCCACAATCAGTAACCCGTGCCTGCCTTCTCCCCATATCCCTTGATTCCGCTAGCCCTCTAACGCTCCATCTAAACCTCTTTTAAATTCATCCAGTGAATTGGCCTCCAGTGCCTTCTGTGGCAGAGAATTCCACAAATTCACAACTCTCTGGGTGAAAAAGTTTCTTTTCACCTCAGTTTTAAATGGCCTCCCCTTTATTCTTAGACTGTGGCCCCTGGTTCTGGACCCCCCCCAACATTGGGAACATTTTTCCTGCATCTAGCTTGGCCAGTCCTTTTATGAATTTATACGTCTCTATAAGATCCCCTCTCATCCTTCTAAACTCCAGTGAATACAAGCCCAGTCTTTCCAATCTTTCCTCTGCAGGGGCGTGGCTGTGTTCTGCAGCTGTGGCTCACCGGCAGTCTCTCCGTTTTTTTTTGGTGTTTTTTTGTCATTGTTGATGTTAAATGTACGTTTTGTTTTATTTTTAATTCTGTGTATGTAGGGGGGTGGTGGGGGGGTTGGGGGAAACCTTTTTTTAAATCTCCTCCTCAACGGAGATGCGACCTTTACCGTGTCGTATCTCCGTTCGCGCAACGGCCTAACATCGTGGAGTCGGCGGCCTCCAGCTGGGATCGACCTCGAAGACTCCGGTCGCAGGGCCTGGACTTACCATCTCGGAGGCTTCGGCCGTGGGCCCTGCAGACCGCAACATCGGGAGCTCGCAGGTCCCTGGCTGGCGACCGGCGTTTGGGGGCTCCAGCCGTAGCAGCTTCGACCGCCCCGAAGCACGCGGCACGATCAACCCGCCCGCAGGCCCTTCATCACCCTGCGTGGCTCGGCCGCAGCACTTTACATCGCCCGGTGGGGGCTCAGGACTCTCATCGCCCTGCGTGGCTCGGCCGCGGCATTTTCCATCGCCCGGTGGGGGCTCAGGACTTTCATCGGCCTGCTCGGCTCGACCCTGGGACTTTCCATAGCCCGGTGGGGGCTTCAAGGGGTTGGGAGCCTCGATCGCCTCGTGGCGCCACGGGAGAAGAACGAGGAGGAGATAAGACTTTGCCTTCCATCACAGTGAGGGTATGCCTAGAGCAATCACTGTGATGGCTGTTTTGTGTAAAAAATTGTATCTGTGTGTCTTGTGTTCTTTAATGACTACTGCCGGACCCTGACGTGAGAGGACGCTGGCGTTGAGTATTCGCCGCTTTTCCGTCAGGATAGTTTGTCTGTTTGTCTGTTTGTTTCTATGTTAATTGTATTTGTAAAGCGCTTTGTGCATGTGTTAAGGCGCTATATAAAATAAATATATTATTATTATTATTATTATATGACAGTCCCGCCATCCCGGGGATTACCCTCGTGAACCTACGCTGCACTGCCTCAATAGCAAGGATGTCCTTCCTCAAATTAGGAGACCAAAACTGCACATAATACTCCAGATGTGGTCTCACCTGCATACAATACTCCAGATGTGGTCTCACATCTCATAGAAGGTTAAGATTTGCCAGGGATGCTGCTTGTCCTGCTGAGTTACTCCAGCTTTATGTGTCTACCTTCGGTGTAAACCAGCATCTGCAGTTTCTTGCTGCACAGAAAGTTAAGATTTGTCTGAGCTAGGTGAAATCTCGCCTTCACGTCATCAACAAATTCCATTCTTAATATCTGCGGACACAAGGAACTGCAGATGCTGGCTTACAAAAAAAAAAGATGCAAAGTGCTGGAGGAACTTAGCGGGTCAGACGGCAAATCTGGAGAGGTCATGGAGTCTGCAGAAGGGTTCTGAGCAGCAACATCACCTATCCATGTTCTCCAGGGATGCTGCCTGACCTGCTGAGTTACTCCAGCACTTTGTGTCTTTCAGTATCTGCAGAACTAGTTTTCCAATATCTTGCAGATTAGCTCAATGGTGTGCTAACTTCCGCTATTCCTTCTAATTTCAGGTCGTTTTTATTCAGCTTGTTTTACACTCCACTGTTGTTCTCTCCTGCCTGACAATGGGATGAACTGGGACTGCAGTTATAACAATGCAGCCAATATTTTGGACACAATTGCCATGCCTTGCATCTTTCTTCATTTAGTTGAGTGAGTTAAGTTGAGTTGAGTTTAGTTAAGATGAGTTGTGTTGAGTTGATTTGTTTAGTTTAGTTGAGTTGAGATGAGATGAGATGAGTTGAGTTGAGTTGAGTTGAGTTAAGTTGAGTTGAGTTGAGTTGAGTTGAGTTGAGTTGAGTTGAGTTGAGTTGAGTTGAGTTGAGTTGAGTTGAGTTGAGTTGAGTTGAGTTGAGTTGAGTTGAGTTGAGTTGAATTGAGATGAGATGAGATGAGATGAGTTGAGTTGAGTTGAGTTGAGTTGAGTTGACTTGACTTGACTTGACTTGACTTGACTTGACTTGACTTGACTTGACTTGACTTGAGTTGAGTTGAGTTGAGTTTGGTTGAGTTTAGTTGAGTTTAGTTTGGTTTACTTTAGAGATACAGCATGGAAACAATCCCTTCAGCCCACTGAGTCCACGCTGACCATCAATCGCTAGTTCACACTCGTTCAATGTTATCCCACTTTCCCATCCACTTCCCACACACTTGGGCCAATTTTACCGAGGCCAATTAACCTACAAATCCACGTATTTGGCATGTTGGAGGAAACCTGAACACTCGGAGGAAACCTACACTGCAACAAGCACAATGTGCAAACTCAAAGACATAAACCCAAGTTCAGGATCCAACCATTGCCTCTGGAGCTGCGAGACAGCAGCTCTACCTGCTGCTCCACTACTCTGGCCTCACTCGGGACTTGGGACCTAGACATGACTGGCAAGGATGGCATTTAGATGGTACCAAGGATGGTATTGGAGATAGACACAAAAATGCTGGAGTAATTCAGCGGGACAGGCAGCATCTCTGGAGAGAAGGAATGGGTGACGTTTTGGATCGAGACCCTTCTTCAGCCCTTCAGACCCTTCTTTTCCTTTGTGTCCTTTTAAAAAAATGAAAATCGGAGTCTGTAGAAGGGTCTCGACCTGAAACATCACCCATTCCTTCTCTCCAGAGATGCTGCCTGTCCCGCTGAGTTACTCCAGCTTTTGTGTCTATCTACGATTAAACTGGCATCTGCAGTTCCTTCCTACATTTGTTATTGGATAGCCATCTTCTTGAATCACTGCCAAGCTTGTCCTCCTGCCCATGCTGCTAGATAGGCAAGATGCAAGGAACTCGGTGAAATGACAATGAAGGAAGCCTTGAGAAGACAGTGTTCCTATGTTCCTATCCTAAAGGATAGTAGCTCTGGCTGTTGCCAATGAGGAAAGAAAAAAATGCCCTTATACGGTGCCTTCCAGAGCCTCTCAAAATTGATTAGAGTCATAAGGTCATAGAGTGATCGATACAGTGTGGAAACAGGTCCTTCAGCCCAACTTGCCCACACTGGCCAACATGTCCCAGCTACACTAGTCCCGCCTGCCTGCACTTGGTCCATATCCCTCCAAACCTGTCTTTTCCTAATTTTAAGTTTTGGAGAAAAGGAATAGGTGATGTTTCGGGTCGAGACCCTTCTTCAGACTTTGAGTCAGGGGGAGAGGGAAACGAGAGATATAGACGTGATATAGAGAAATATAGAACAAATGAATGAAAGATATGCAAACAAGTAATGATGATAAAGGAAACAGGCCATTGTGAACTAGGTGAAAACACGTTGCAGCCAATGAGATTCAACAAGATGACTTTGAACCTAGTACAACATCTTGCTTCGGGGAGGGACGGAGAGAGAGGGGATGCAAGGGTAACTTGAAGTTCGAGAAATCAATATTCGTACTGTTGCGTTGTAAGCTGCCCAAGCGAAATATGAGGTGCTGTTCCTCCAGTTTGTATTTGGCCTCACTCTGACAATGGAGGAGGCCCAGGACAGAAAGGAGAGTGTTGGAATGGGATGGAGAATTAAAGTGTTACCAGAAACATCACCCGTTCCTTCTCTCCAGAAATGCTGCCTGTCCCGCTGTGTTACTCCAGCTTTTCGTGTCTATCGAAAGTGTTTGGCAACCGGGAGATCAGGTAGGTCCAGGCAGACTGAGCGAAGGTGTAGCTGAAGGGCCTGGTTTCATGCTGCATGGCTCTACGATTCTGAAATGTATGTGCTGCACCTCTTGAATTGCACTCTGCTTGAATATCCAGTCCGTCTCTAATAACCCTAAGTAGTGCGGCACGGTGGCGCAGCGGTAGAGTTGCTGCCTTACAGCGAATGCAGCGCCGGAGACCCGAGTACGGGTGCTGTCTGTACGGAGTTTGTACGTTCCCCCGTGCCCTGTGTGGGTTTTCTCTGAGATCTTTTTGGTTTCCTACCACACTCTAAAGACGTACAGGTATGTAGGTTAATTGACTTGGTAAATGTAGAAATTGTCCCTAGTGTGTATAGGGCAGTGTTAATGCGTGGGGATCGCTGGCCGGCGCGGACCCGGTGGGCTGAAATGGCCTGTTTCCGCGCTGTATCTCTAAACTAAACTAAACTAAACTAAACTAAACTAAACTAAACTAAACTAAACTAAACTAAACTAAACTAAACTAAACTAAACTAAACTAAACTAAACTAAACTAAACTAAACTAAACTAAACTAAACTAAACTAAACCATTGCATACTTCAAAGCCCAAACCCTGTTAAGGGCTTACTTGCTTTTAAAATGGCAAACATACATAAAACTCCCTTTTATTGTGCTCCGTCTTATGAAAGATCTGATATATATTTTGTGGATTCACTGCAATAACGTTTTTATTTACTTTAATACATTTCTATGAGGTCGCTATGCACTAATCTCGTTGGAACAATGTAATAAGAAATTTTCAGAGCCACAAAAATCTTGCGTTCCTTTCAAGTAATAAATTGATCCACTCCTGGAGTAGATAGAATCATGTTTAGAGTTCCTTCCAACTTATATGTGCGTAGCAACTTTGATTTTCATTTTTAATAAAAAGGACACAAAGTGTTGGAGTTACTCAGCTGGTCAGACAGCATCTGAGGAGAACATAGGTAGCTAATAGAACATGGACAGGTGATGTTTCGGGCCGATCTCAAGCCCAACCCCAAAGTGCTGGAGTAACTCAGGAGGTCAGGAGGCATCCGTCCCCACCCACATATCCACGCTCTCCACAGGCGCGGCATGGCGGCGCAGCGGTAGAGTTGCCGTCTTTCAGCGCCAGAGACCCGGGTTCGATCCTGACCACAGCTGCAGTCCGCACAGAGTTTATACATTCTCCCTGTGACCTTTCTCCAGGTGCTCCGGCTTCCTCCCTGACTCCAAAGATGTACAGGTTTGTGGGCTAATTGGCTTGGTAAAAATTGTAAGTTGTCCCTAGTTGTGTGTAGGATAGTGGTTGGTGGTCGGTGCGGACTGGGTGGGCAGAAGAGCACGTTTCCGCGCTGTGTCTCTAAACAAACTATATTAAACATAGATGCCTCCTGACCCGTTAAGTTACTCCAGCACTTTTTTGTCTTTTTATTGTCCCAACCCCAGACGACACCTATCCGTGAATTCCACTGATGCCTCCTGACCCGCTGAGTTACTCCAGCACTCTGCATCTTTTTTTTGCAAAGCAGCATTTGAAGTTCCTTGTTTCCACACATTGATTTTCATTAAGTGCTTCAGATCTCCAGATGCGTAACAATGAGTGGAAATCATGCATTTATATATCGACTTTCAACAGACAATAGGCAATAGACAATAGGTGCAGGAGGAGGCCATTCGGCCCTTCGAGCCAGCACCGCCATTCAATGTGATCATGGCTGATCATTCTCAATCAGTACTCCATTCCTGCCTTCTCCCCATACCCCCTGACTCCGCTATCCTTAAGAGCTCTATCCAACTCTCTCTTGAATGCATTCAGAGAATTGGCCTCCACTGCCTTCTGAGGCAGAGAATTCCACAGATTCACAACTCTCTGACTGAAAAAGTTTTTCCTCATCTCATTTCTAAAGCCCTTATTCTTAAACTGTGGCCCCTTGTTCTGGACTCCCCCAACATTGGGAACATGTTTCCTGCCCCTAACGTGTCCAACCCCTTAATAATCTTATACGTTTCGATAAGATCTCCTCTCATCCTTCTAAATTCCAGTGTATACAAGCCTAGTCGCTCCAGTCTTTCAACATATGATAGTCCCGCCATTCCGGAAATTAACCTAGTAAACCTATGCTGCACGCCCTCAATAACAAGAATATCCTTCCTCAAATTTGGAGACCAAAACTGCACACAGTACTCCAGGTGTGGTCTCACTAGGGCCCTGTACATATCTTCCATGAGGTGCAATGCCCTCCACAGCCAATGAAGCTCTTTTGAAGCGTGGCCAATGTCATAGAACATTAAATTGTCACCTATCCAAGAGAAAAATGTTTAGTTTCAATTCTGGGAATTTTGAAATCTATGCTGCCTATTTATTTAATTTAGTTTAGTTTAGGGATACAGTACGGAAACAGGCCCTTCGGCCCACCGGGTCCGCGGTTAAAGGATGTCGCTTTAGGAAGGAGATGAGGAGGAATTTCTTTAGTCAGAGGGTGGTGAATCTGTGAAATTCATTGCCACAGAAGGCTAAGGAGGCCAAATCAATGCATATTTTTTAAGGCAGAGATAGATAGATTCTTGATTAGTATGGGTGTCAGGGGTTAGGGTGAGAAGGCAGGAGAATGGGGTTAAGAAGGTTTCAAGGCTTCAAGGTCAAGGTCAGTTTATTGCCACATTTACCAATTAAGGCACAGTGAAATTTGAAGGAAAGATAGATCCGCAATAATTGAATGGTGGAGTAGACTTGATGGGCCAAATGGCCTCATTATGCTCCTAACACTTATGAATGCATGAACCTGTGAAGAAGCATCCTGACTTGAAATGGCATCAATCCATTACCACCACGGATGCTGACTGACCTGCTAAGTTTATCTCCAGCAGTTTGCTGTTCTATACTCGCTAATCTAAATTGGCCCTCGTATGTAGAGAGTGGATGAAGAAGAGGGTGAAGAACTGATGTGTAGGAAAGAACTGCAGATGCTGGTCTAAACTGAAGATAGACACAAAATGGTGGAGTAACTCAGCGGGACAGGCAGCATCTCTGGATAGAAGGAATGGGTGATGTTTTGGGTTGCGACCCTTCTTCAGACTGAGTCAGGGGAGAGGGAGAGAGCAGGAGGACTCACAGAGGGGGGGGGGGCAGCGAGAGAGGGTGTTGCTGAACTCACGTCGGAGAGAGGAGGAGAACTTCTTCAAAGTAGACATACCTTGAGAAGATTTCGCTGTGGACCAGACGAAACGTGTAGGAAGGAACTGCAGATGCTGGAACGCGTGATCGATGGTCAGCATGGACGCGGTGTGCCGAAGGGTCTGTTTCCATGCTGTTTATTTCAACCAATACAATTTCTCACGGGCTTTGAAGAATTGGCAATAAATGCTGAACTTGGTAGCAATGCCCATAGTTTAGTTTAGTTTAGTTTCGAGATACAGCGTGGAAACAGGCTCTCCGGCCCACCGAGTCCATGCCGACCAGCGATCGCCCGCACACTAGCTCTACCCTACAAACTAGGGACAATTTACAGGAGCCAATTAACTTACGAACCTGCATATCTTTGGAATATGGGAAGAAACCGGAGACCTTGAAGAAAAGGGCAGTACGGTGGCGCAGAGGTAGAGTTGCTGCCTTTCAGTGCCAGAGGCTCGGGTTTGATCGGGTTAGAACGGAGATGAGGAAGAACTTTTTCAGTCAGAGAGTGGTGAAGGTGTGGAATTCTCTGCCTCAGAAGGCAGTGGAGGCCAATTCGTTGGATGCTTTCAAGAGAGAGCTGGATAGAGCTCTTAAGGATAGCGGAGTGAGGGGGTATGGGGAGAAGGCAGGAACGGGGTACTGATTGAGAGTGATCAGCCATGATCGCATTGAATGGCGGTGCTGGCTCGAAGGGCTGAATGGCCTACTCCTGCACCTATTGTCTATTGTCTATTGTCTATTGACAGGCGCTTGTCTGTACAGAGTTTGTCCGTTCTCCCCGTGACCTGTGTGGGTTTTCCCCAGGAGCTCCGGTCTCCACCCACGCTCCAAAGACCTATAGGTTTGTAGGTCAACCGGAGAGCAGTGCTGAACTACTATCAACCTCATCAGGGACCCTCGGACTATCCTTGATCAAACTTTGCTGGCTTCACCTTGCACTAAACGTTATTCCCTTATTATGTATCTATACACTGTAAATGGCTCAAATGTAATCATGTATTGTCTTTCTGCTGACTGGTTAGCACGCAACAAAAGCTTTTCACTGTACCTCCTCGGTACACGTGACAATAAACGTAACTAAACTAAATTGGCGTGGTAACATTGTAAATTGTCCCTCGTGCGTGTAGGATAGTGTTAATGTGCGGGGATCGCTGGTCGGCGCGGACTCGATGGGCCGAAGGGCCCGTTTCCGCTCTGTATCTCTAAACCAAACCACGCTAAACTAAAACCGAAGCGGTCACAGAGAGAACGTACAAACTCCGTAAGGACAGCGTGTTTTTTTTTTTACAAATACTTTATTCCAAAACCAAAACAAACATACAAAGTGGTAAAGTGATTAAATCAAAAGCCGCCTGTATCGGCAGTTTACAAAACCAACAGTTATCAAATTAAAATCCCGCCAACTTTGTCAACTGTACAATCGACCTCCCGCGGCGACCAGCGTTCACGGAAGGCCTCCAGAGTCCCCGTGGGCACCGCGTGTTCCCTCTCCATGGACGCGTGGGCACGGACGTAAGACCGGAAGAGGGGCAGGCAGCCGACCTCTGTGAGGCCGTTGACTACACGCTGCCTGGACCCGCGGATGGCCATCTTGGCCAGGCCCAAGGAAACCTCCTCCTCCCTCCCGACCCTCCCCCCTCTGTACCGGGTGCCCAAAAATCAGAAGCGCAGGACTAAAATGGAGCCAAAACCTGAGGAGCAGCCCCTTCTGATACTCGAACAGGGGCTGTAACCTCTCGCACTGTATATACAAATGTACACGGTCTCTTCCTCATCGCAGGGGTGACAGGCGAGTCCGTGAACCAGCTCAAGTACCTGTTGCAGGCCACGTCTCTGTGCAACACTCTCCACCTCAGGTACCCTGTGTAAAGGGGGAGGACTCCCTTGTAGAGAGACCTCCACTGGGGACTGCTCCCACTGCCAGGCGGTAACACGGACCGCCAGGGAGTGTCCGGATGGAAGACCAGTGCGAGGAAGTGGAGAGTGTGCAGGAGCAGCAGCAATAAGGATCGAACCCAGGCCTCTATCGCTCTGGGGCTGCTGAAATAAAAGAGACAAATATTGAATTCGAATGCATCGGGGCCCACCAAGACCGGATACGGCTGGAAATTAAATAGGTTGTAGTGTGCTGATTCCATAGAGGTGATAATGATGGTGATAGCCAGTCCCCACGCAATGATGAGATGCCCTGAGATTTAAGTAGAAATTGGTTAGTTACCACACTTTCCATCTCTTTGCAGTTGTTCACTCTGCATTATATCTGTCTAAACCACTAACGGTGGAACAATGATGTTTGAAGAACCCATCTCCATGTGTAGGAAGGGACTGTGGTAGCTGGTTTGCTCCGCTTACAGACACAAAATGCCGGAGTAACTCAGCGTGTAGGAAAATAACTGCACATGCTGGTACAAATGAAAGGTATCACAAAATGCTGGGGTAACTCAGCGGGTCAGGCAGCATCTGTGGAGAGAAGGAATGGGTGACGTTCAGGGTCGAGTCACTTCTTCAGACGGGTTAGGCGGCATCTCCGGAGAGAAGGAACGGGTGACATTTTTGGGATGACACCCTTCTTCGGACTGAGAGTCAGGGGAGAAGGTGTCCAGAGATATAGACGGGTGAGGTGTGGGAAACGACAGATCAAAGCGGAAATAGACGCAAAATGCTGGAGTAACTCAGCGGGACAGGCAGCATCTCTGGATAGAAGGAATGGGTGACATTTCGGGTCGAGACCTTTCTTCAAACTAGATCAAAGCAGATGACGATAAGGAAATGTACAATGGATCACTAGGCTTGTATACACTGGAATTTAGAAGGATGAGAAGAGATCTTATCGAAAAGTATAAGATTATTAAGGGGTTGGACACGTTAGAGGCAGGAAACATGTTCCCAATGTTGGGGGAGTCCAGAATAAGGGGCCACAGTTTAAGAATAAGGGCCATTTAGAACTGAGATGAGGAAAAACTTTTTCAGTCAGAGAGCTGTGAATCTGTGGAATTCTCTGCCTCAGAAGGCAGTGGAGGCCAATTCTCTGAATGCATTCAAGAGAGAGCTGGATAGAGCTCTTACGGATAGCGGAGTCAGGGGGTATGGGGAGAAGGCAGGAACGGGATACTGATTGAGAGTGATCAGCCATGATCACATTGAATGGCGGTGCTGGCTCGAAGGGCCGAATGGCCTCCTCCTGCACCTATTGTCTATTGTCTATTGTTGGCTGAGGGGAAGGTGGCAACGCGGCAGACAATCAGTAATATTTAATCAGGAGGACAGTAGAACCAGTCAGAGAACTAGTCCATCTCCATAATTATTTGACCTGTATTTTTCTGGGGTTTTAGTTTAGTTTAGAGATACAGCGTGGAAACAGGCCCCCTCGGCCCACTAAGTCTCTGCCAACAAGCAGTCACCATTGATGCCAGATTTGCTTCCCCCATACTCTGGACAATTGACCATTTTCAGAAGCCAATTAACCTACAAACCTGCACATCTTTGGGATGCGGGAGGAAGCCGGAGCCACCCGGAGAAAACCCACGCCGTCACGTACAGGGGGAACGTACAAACTCCACACAGACAGCACCCGTAGTCAGGATCGAACCTGGGTCTCTGGCGCTGTAAAAGGCAACAACTCTACCGCTGTGCCACTGTGTTTACCTCATTCTTGAAAGTCCTGAGGCGAATAAAGGTGATAGAGAGTTCAGTTTTGTGGCAAGCAGTTGCCGTAAAGAAAAAAATTGATATTGGTGGGCAGTTGTCAATAGAAAACTAGGGAACGGGGCTACAGAGAATCATGGGGTCTTTGGTAAGAAAATTGGATGGGTAGGATCATTGTAAATGAGTGCTTTCAAAAGGCTACATGCAACGCTTTTCACAGATAGAATACATAGCGAATAGTGAACTTACCGAATAGTGAAGAGAGAAAGGCCTGGATAGTGTGACTGAAGGAGTTAACTATTAACAACTAGTTGCGTAGACAGAAGCTTTATTCATTGCACATTTATGGGTGCGTCCCTAGGGGAAGGTTCTGAAGGTATCGCCAGGAAAGGTTTACACAAATGATTCCTGGGGTGAGACTCAACAGTGTAGAACATTACAGCACAAGGAAACAGAGTAAACATTGAAAATAGATGCAGTAGTAGGCCATTCGGCCCTTCGAGCCAGCACCGCCATTCAATATGATCA
The DNA here is from genome assembly GCF_053455715.1 of Rhinoraja longicauda. Classification (NCBI taxonomy): domain Eukaryota; kingdom Metazoa; phylum Chordata; class Chondrichthyes; order Rajiformes; family Arhynchobatidae; genus Rhinoraja; species Rhinoraja longicauda. The sequence continues at coordinate 8,886,565 of NC_135959.1, read as the reverse complement.
TGGCAGATCATCCAGAATCAGTACCCCGTTCCTGCTTTCTCCCCATATCCCTTGTTTCCGTTAGCCCTAAGAGCTAAATCTAACTCTCTCTTGAAAACATCCAGTGAATTGGCCTCCACTGCCTTCTATGGCAGAGAATACCACAGATTCACAACTCCCTGGGTGAAAAGGTTTTTCCTCATCTCAGACCTAAATGACCACTGGGTGGCGCCGTGAGAGGCAGTCTCGCCAACAGCCTGTCTAGCCCCTTTTTTTGTTGTTTTTAGTCCTTTTTATTTGTATGTTTTAGTTGAAGGGCCCTAGTGAGAACACACCTGGAGTACTGTGCAGTTTTGGTCTCCAAATTTAAGGAAGGATATTCTTGCTATTGAGGGTGTGCAGCGTAAGTTCACTAGGTTAATTCCCGGAATGGTGGGACTGTCATATGTTGAAAGACTGGAGCGACTAGGCTTGTCTACACTGGAATTTAGAAGGATGAGACGGAATCTTATCGAAACATATAAGATTATTAAGGGGTTGGACACGTTAGAGGCAGGAAACATGTTCCCAATGTTGGGGGAGTCCAGAACCAGGGGCCACAGTTTAAGAATAAGGGGTATGCCTTTTAGAACGGAGATGAGGAAAAACTTTTTCAGTCAGAGAGTTGTGAATCTGTGGAATTCTCTGCCTCAGAAGGCAGTGGAGGCCAATTCTCTGAATGCATTCAAGAGAGAGCTCTTAAGGATAGCTCGTCCCCCCGACAGAGATGCAACTTTTTCCGATCGTTTCTCTCCGGCCTTAACATTGTGGAGCTGGCGGTCCCTTTGTTAGGGATTGACTTGGGGAACTCCAGCCGCAGGAGCTTCGACTGCCCCGATCGTGGGAGCCTCGATCGCCCCGTTGCGGGGTAGCCTTCGATCGACTGCCGGAGCTTCGATCGCCCCGACTGCAGGAGAAAAGGAGGTGGAAGGTAAAGTTTATTCGTCTTCTGTCTCAGTGGGGAAACCAAGATGGACGCAGCCTGCGCCGCGGGGACTCAGAGGGATTGCCGTGAGTGCCCTGGGGATTCTCACACGCAGCTGTGTGGCTGTTTATGGTTAATTTTTTATGTAATACTGTGTCTTCCAAGAGAGAGTTAGATAGAGCTCTTAAAGATAGCGGAGTCAAGGGATATGGGGAGAAGGCAGGAACGGGGTACTGATTGTGAAAGATCAGCCATGATCATGGTGAATGGCGGTGCTGGCTCGAAGGGCCGAATGGCCTACTCCTGCACCTATTGTCTATTGTCTATTGGCTTGGTGCTTTTTTTTTGGTATTAGTGTATGGTAAATCAAATGTAATTGCACCTATAATATAATATAATATTCATTTGTTGTCAGTGCAACGAGTACAACGAAATTAAAAAAATAGCCAATCCTGACGGTGCGTAAAAACATATATGCAATAAATGCAAAAACAAGCTTAGGCTACACGTGACAATAAAGGATTATTGAACTATTGAACTAAATGATCTACCCCTTATTCTTAAGCTATAACCCCTGGTTCTGAACCCCCAACCTGTGGAGCAGGCCCTTCAACCCACAATATCCATACCTAACATGATGCCAACTAAACTAATTTCCTCTGCCTGCATGTGATCCATATCCCTCCATTCATGACGCCTTTAAAGTAATCTCTGTCTGCACATGATCCATATCCCCCCATTCATGACGCCTTTAAAGTAATCTCTGTCTGCACATGATCCATATCCCCCCATTCCCTGCATACCCATGTGCCTATCTAAAAAACTTCCTTAAGTACCCCTATCATATATGCCTTAACCACCTCGCCTGGCACCATGATCCAGGTACCCACCATTCTCTGTATAATAAACTTGCCCAGCACCTCTCCTTTAAACTTTGTGTTCTGGGCACTCACATTTCGGAGGACCTAACATGGTCCAATAACACTGCTGCGCTGGTCAAGGAGGCACAGCAACGACTCTTCTACCTAAGAACACTGAAGAAGTCTGGTCTACCCCAACAGCTGCTGACGACCTTCTACCGCTGCACCATAGAGAGCATCCTAACGCATGGCATCCCTGTGTGGTACCTCAGCTGCACGGAGGCAGAAAGGAAAGCTCTTCAGCGGGTGGTCCATAGAGCTCAGAGGACCATCGGAACACAGCTACCAGCCTTGGAGGGCATCTACAACACACGATGCCTCAGAAAAGCCACCAGCATCCACAAAGACTCTTCACACCCCTGCAACAGTCTGTTCGAACTCCTTCCATCGGGCAGACAATACAAGGCATTCTACGCCCGCACCTCCAGACTCAGGAACAGCTTCATCCCCAGGGCCATAGCTGCTATGAACCAGTCCTGCTGAGCCGGATGGCCACATCGCACAGTGATCCGGCACAGACCTACTTGCACTTTATTCTGTCTTAAAACTGTTACAATTTGTTTCGTTGGGTTGTTGTTGTTTAAATTAATTAAATTATTGCATCGTATGGGAGGAACATCCCAATCTCGTTGTACCCCTGTACAATGACAATAAAGATATATTGTATTGTATTGTATTGTATTTGGCTTTTCTATCCTGGAAAAAAGGTTCTGACTGTCTATCCTGTGAACATGGGTTTAACCTGGTTTAGTTTAGTTTAGTTTAGTTTAGTTTAGTTTAGTTTAGTTTAGTTTAGAGATACAGAGCGGAAACAGGTCCACCGAGTCTGTGCCTACCAGCGATCACCAAACATTAACACTATCCTACACACACTAGGGGCAATTTACAATTATACCAAGCCGATTAACCTACAAAGCTACACGTCTTTGGAGTGTGGAAGGAAACCGGAGATCTCGGAGAGAACCCATACAGGTCACGGGGAGAACGTACAAACTCCGTACAGACAGGCACCCGTACTCAGGATCAAGTCTGGGTCTCTGGTGCTATAAGGCAGCAACTCTACCGTGCCACCATGAGCCTATCTTTACAGATACAGTTTAGAGATACAGCGCGGAAACAGGCCCTTTTGGCCCACTGGGTCCGCGCTGACCAGCGATCCTTGCATATTAACACTCTCCTATACCCACTAGGGACAATTTTTACATTTGCCAATCCAGTTAAACTACAAACCTGTACGTCTTTGGAGTGCGGGAGGAAACCGAAGATCTTGCAGAAAACCCACGCAGGTCACGGGGAGAACATACAAACTCCGTACAGACAGCGCCCGTAGTCGGGATCGAACTTAGGTCTCTGGCGCTGCATTCGCTGTAAGGCAGCAACTCTACCGCTGCGCCACCGTGCCGCCCACCGTACCTGAACCTAGTGTGATGCAGCAAAGAAAGCCTCGCAAATTTGTTTTTTTAATCTGTATACCAAATATATCTATTTCCAACACAGAGAAAGATAATTTTGTAAAGCGAAGCTCTAATCTTAAAAGCTAAAGCATTTGTCTGCAAAAAAACCCATTTGTCTCCAATATTGCAGAGCTCAGTCGCAAATATTGCATTCAACGGTGCCATCTGGTGGCGGAAGCGCAAACCTTCACGTTATTCTTTAAAAAATCTGCCAATCTGGATCGCTTTGTTTATATCATTGTTTGCTGACCCTCCATGATTGGCTTCATAAGCACATTTTAAAATATTACTCTGCACCCCAACATTCAACATGGTGGTGCAGCAGTAAAGTTGCTGCCTTACAGTGCCAGAGACCCGGGTTCGATCCTGACTATGGGTGCTGTCTGTACAAAGTTTGTACTTTCTCCCCGTCACCTGCTTGGGTTTTCCCTGGGAGTTTCGGTTTCCTCCCACACTCCAAAGGCGTACAGGTTTAAAGGTGAATTTGCTGGATTAAAAATTGCAAATTGTCCCTCGTGTGCAGGATAATTTGCGTTAATTTTGCGGGGATCGCTGGTCGGTGCAGACTCGATGGGCCGAAGGGCCTGTTTCCGCGCTGTAAGTCTAAACTAAATTAAAAGACTTTTAGCCCACCGAGTCCACGCTGCCATTGATCACCCACTAACACTAGTTCTATGCTGTCCCACTTTAGCATCCACTCCCCACCAACAAGGGACAATTTACAGAGGCCGATTAACCTACAAAAATTCACACATCATTGGGTGTGGGAGGAAACCGGAGCATCCAGAGGAAACACAGGGAGAACGGGCGGCACGGTGACGCAGCGGTAGAGTTGCTGCCTTACAGCGAATGCAGCGCCGGAGACTCAGGTTAGATCCTGACTACGGGCGCCGTCTGTACGGAGTTTGTACGTTGTCCCCGTGACCTGCGTGGGTTTTCTCCAAGATCTTCGGTTTCCTCCCACACTCCAAAGATGTACACAGGTATGTAGGTTAATTGATTGGGTAAATGTAAAAAAATTGTCCCTAGTGTGTGTAAGATAGATGGTGTTAATCGCTGGGCGGCGCGGACTCGGTGGGCCGAAGGGCCTGTTTCCGCGCTGTATCTCTAAATCTAAAAACAAAATCTAAAAAACTCCACACAGACAGCACCCAAGGTCAGAATCAAACCTGGGTCTCTGACGCTGTGAGGCAGCAGCTCTACCAGCTGCGCCACTGTGCCACCCTGAAGAACCTGAACTTCTTATAATGACTTCATAATTCTAAATAATGAATAATATGGGGAAAAATATTATCGGAATTCAAAAATATGTACTGTAATATTAGTCTTCATTTGCCAATTTGAACACATGATTCAAATACTTAATCACACTAATCACAAGATAACATTTATTAGTGGTTACGGCTGGAAAAATATGAAATGTCATCTTGAGATTAGTGTAATTAAGTGATGAATCGTATCTTCAAATTAGCAAATGGAAACTGACTATTTTTTTCCTGTAATATTATAGTACATATTTTTTAATTCTGCTAATATTTTTTCCTCAGATTATTCATTATTTAGAATCATGAAGGTATTATGAGAAGTTCAAGTTCTTAAGGGTGGCACAGTGGCGCAGCTGGTCGAGCTGCTGCTTCACAGTTCCAGAGACCCAGGTTTAGAAACATAGAAAATAGGTGCAGGAGGATGCCATTTCGACCTTCGAGCCAGCACCGCCATTCATTGTTATCATGGCTGATCATCCACAATCGGTAACCCGTGCCTACCTTCTCCCCATATCCCTTGATTCCACTAGCCCCTAGAGCAAAATCTAACTCTCTCTTGAAAACATCCAGTGAATTGGCCTCCACTGCCTTCTATGGCAGAGAATACCACAGATTCACAACTCTCTGCGTGAAAAAGTTTTTCCTCATCTCAGACCTAAATGACCACTGGGTGGCGCCGTGAGAGGCAGTCTCGCCAACAGCCTGTCTAGCCCCTTTCTTCTTTGTTGTTTTTAGTCCTTTTTATTTGTATGTTTTAGTTGATCTTTAGTTTTTGTATTATGTGGGAGTTGGGAGGGGTGGTGGGGTGGTGGAAACTTTTTAAATCTCTTCCCCCGACGGAGATGCAACTTTTTCCGATCGTTTCTCTCCGGCTTTAACATTGTGGAGCTGGCGGTCCCTTTGTTAGGGATTGACTTGGGGAACTCCAACCGCAGGAGCTTCAACCACCCCGATCGCGAGAGCCTCGATCGCCCCGTTGCAGGGGAGCCTTCGATCGACTGCAGGAGAAAAGGAGGTAGAAGGTAAAGGTTATTCGTCTTCCGTCTCAGTGGGGAAACCAAGACGGACGCCGTCTGCGCCGCGGGGACTCAGAGGGATTGCCGTGAGTGCCCTGGGGATTCTCACACGCTGCTGTGTGGCTGTTTATGTTTAATTTGTAATATGTAATACTGTGTCTTCCAAGAGAGAGTTAGATAGAGCTCTTAAAGATAGGGATATGGGGAGAAGGCAAGAACGGGGTACTGATTGTGAAAGATCAGCCATGATCACAGTGAATGGCGGTTGCTGGCTCGAAGGGCCGAATGGCCTACCCCTGCACCTATTGTCTATTGTCTATTGGCTTGGTGCTTTTTTTTGGTATTAGTGTATGGTAAATCAAATGTAATTGTACCTTAGGCTACACGTGACAATAAAGGATTATTGAACTATTGAACTAAATGACCTACCCCTTTTTCTTAAGCTATAACCCCTGGTTCTGAACCCCCAACCTGTGGAGCAGGCCCTTCAACCCACAATATCCATACCTAACATGATGCCAACTAAACTAATTTCCTCTGCCTGCATGTGATCCATATCCCTCCATTCATGACGCCTTTAAAGTAATCTCTGTCTGCACATGATCCATATCCCTCCATTCCCTGCATACCCATGTGCCTATCTAAAAAACTTCCTTAAGTACCCCTATCATATATGCCTTAACCACCTCGCCTGGCACCATGATCCAGGTACCCACCATTCTCTGTATAATAAACTTGCCCAGCACCTCTCCTTTAAACTTTGTGTTCTGGGCACTCACATTTCGGAGGACCTAACATGGTCCAATAACACTGCTGCGCTGGTCAAGAAGGCACAGCAACGACTCTTCTACCTAAGAACACTGAAGAAGTCTGGTCTACCCCAACAGCTGCTGACGACCTTCTACCGCTGCACCATAGGAGCATCCTAACGCATGGCATCCCTGTGTGGTACCTCAGCTGCACGGAGGCAGAAAGGAAAGCTCTTCAGCGGGTAGTCCATAGAGCTCAGAGGACCATCGGAACACAGCTACCAGCCTTGGAGGGCATCTACAACACACGATGCCTCAGAAAAGCCACCAGCATCCACAAAGACTCTTCACACCCCTGCAACAGTCTGTTCGAACTCCTTCCATCGGGCAGATGATACAAGGCCTTCTACGCCCGCACCTCCAGACTCAGGAACAGCTTCATCCCCAGGGCCATAGCTGCTATGAACCGGTCATGCTGAGCCGGATGGTCACATCGCACAGTGATCCGGCACAGATCTACTTGCACTTTATTCTGTTTTAAAACTGTTACAATTTGTTTCGTTGGGTTGTTGTTGTTTAAATTAATTAAATTATTGCATCGTATGGGAGGAACATCCCAATCTCGTTGTACCCCTGTACAATGACAATAAAGATATATTGTATTGTATTGTATTGTATTTGGCTTTTCTATCCTGGAAAAAAGGTTCTGACTGTCTATCCTGTGAACATGGGTTTAACCTGGTTTAGTTTAGTTTAGTTTAGTTTAGTTTAGTTTAGTTTAGTTTAGAGATAGAGTCCACCGAGTCTGTGCCTACCAGCGATCACCAAACATTAACACTATCCCACACACACTAGGGACAATTTACAATTATACCAAGCCGATTAACCTACAAAGCTGCACGTCTTTGGAGTGTGGAAGGAAACCGGAGATTTCGGAGAGAACCCATACAGGTCACGGGGAGAACGTACAAACTCCGTACAGACAGGCACCCGTACTCAGGATCAAATCTGGGTCTCTGGTGCTATAAGGCAGCAACTCTACCGTGCCACCATGAACCTATCTTTACAGACACAGTTTAGAGATACTGCGCGGAAACAGGCCCTTTTGGCCCACTGGGTCCGCGCCGACCAGCGATCCCTGCATATTAACACTCTCCTATACCCACTAGGGACAATTTTAACATTTGCCAATCCAGTTAAACTGCTCGGCGGGGGCTTCAATGTCGGGAGCCCCGACCGCCCCGACTTGCAGCGGGGCTTGGGTCGGCCCGTTGCGGACATTTCACCGTCCGGCGCAGCCTGGAACATGGCAACGACAACAGCCTGACCGCAGGAGAAGACGGCAGGGGAAGAGAAAAAGACATTCTGGCCTTCCATCACAGTGAGGAGGGGACTGGAGGAGACTCACTGTGATGGATGTTTCTTTTTGGGGGGTTTTGTGTTGGTTGGGGTTGTGTAATTTGCTTATTTTATTGCTCTTATTGTTGGACTGTGGGTGACGAAATTTCGTCCAAAAAACTTGTTTTTTGGATGACAAATAAAGATATCTTGAATCTTGAATCTTGAATCTTGAAACCTGTACGTCTTTGGAGTGCGGGAGGAAACCGAAGATCTTGCAGAAAACCCACGCAGGTCACGGGGAGAACGTACAAACTCCGTACAGACAGCGCCCGTAGTCGGGATCGAACTTAGGTCTCCGGCGCTGCATTCGCTGTAAGGCAGCAACTCTACCGCTGCGCCACCGTGCCGCCCACCGTACCTGAACCTAGTCTGATGCAGCAAAGAAAGCCTCGCAAATTTTATTTTAAAATCTGTATACCAAATATATCTATTTCCAACACAGAGAAAGATAATTTTGTAAAGCGAAGCTCTAATCTTAAAAGCTAAAGCATTTGTCTGCAAAAAACCCATTTGTCTCCAATATTGCAGAGCTCAGTCGCAAATATTGCGTTCAACGGTGCCATCTGGTGGCGGAAGCGCAATCCTTCACGTTATTCTTTTAAAAATCTGCCAATCTGGATCGCTTTGTTTATATCATTGTTTGCTGACCCTCCATGATTGGCTTCATAAGCACATTTTAAAATATTACTCTGCACCCCAACATTCAACAGGGTGGTGCAGCAGTAAAGTTGCTGCCTTTCAGTGCCAGAGACCCGGGTTCGATCCTGACTATGGGTGCTGTCTGTACAAAGTTTGTACTTTCTCCCCGTCACCTGCTTGGGTTTTCCCTGGGAGTTTCGGTTTCCTCCCACACTCCAAAGGCGTACAGGTTTAAAGGTGAATTTGCTGGATTAAAAATTGCAAATTGTCCCTCGTGTGCAGGATAATTTGCGTTAATTTTGCGGGGATCGCTGGTCGGTGCAGACTCGATGGGCCGAAGGGCCTGTTTCCGCGCTGTAAGTCTAAACTAAATTAAAAGACTTTTAGCCCACCGAGTCCATGCTGCCATTGATCACCCACTAACACTAGTTCTATGCTGTCCCACTTTAGCATCCACTCCCCACCAACAAGGGACAATTTACAGAGGCCGATTAACCTACAAAAATTCACACATCATTGGGTGTGGGAGGAAACCGGAGCACCCAGAGGAAACACAGGGAGAACGGGCGGCACGGTGACGCAGCGGTAGAGTTGCTGCCTTACAGCGATTGCAGCGCCGGAGACTCAGGTTCGATCCTGACTACGGGCGCTGTCTGTACGGAGTTTGTACGTTCTCCCCGTGGCCAGTGTGGGTTTTCTCCGAGATCTTCGGTTTCCTCCCACACTCCAAAGACGTACAGGTATGTAGGTTAATTGACTGGGTAAATGTAACAAAAATTGTCCCTAGTGTGTGTAGGATAGATAGTGTTAATGTGCGGGGATCGCTGGGCGGCGCGGACTCGGTGGGCCGAAGGGCCTGTTTCCGCGCTGTATCTCTAAATCTAAAAACAAAAATCTAAAAAACTCCACACAGACAGCACCCAAGGTCAGAATCAAACCTGGGTCTCTGACGCTGTGAGGCAGCAGCTCTACCAGGTGCGCCACTGTGCCACCCTGAAGAACCTGAACTTCTTATAATGACTTCATAATTCTAAATAATGAATAATATGGGGAAAAATATGTACTGTAATATTAGTCTTCATTTTCATAACTATTGTTCGTAGTGGTCCAAATAGAGCACTTCAACTCCCCCTCCCACTCCCAGTCTGACTTTTCTGTCATGGGCCTCCTCCAGTGCCATAGTGAGGCCCACCGGAAATTGGAGGGACAGCACCTCGTATTTCGCTTGGGCAGCTTGCAGCCCAGCGGTATGAACATTGACTTCTCCAACTTTAGATAGTTCCTCTGTCCCTCTCTTCCCCTCCCCCTTCCCAGTTCTCCCTCTGTCTTCCTGTCTCCACCTATATCCTTCCTTTGTCCCTCCCCCCCCTGACATCAGTCTGAAGAAGGGTCTCGACCCGAAACGTCACCCATTCCTTCTCTCCTGAGATGCTGCCTGACCTGCTGAGTTACTCCAGCATTTTGTGAAATAAATACCTTCGATTTGTACCAGCATCTGCAGTTATTTTCTTACAGGTCCAGATAAAAAGTTATTTGTAACCAATAGAGGTAATTTATCTCCAAATCTGCAGTTAGTAGATACTTAAGGTGTCTTAAGTTTCCATTTGCCAATTTGAACACATGATTCAAATACTTAATCACACTAATCACAAGATAACATTTCATATTTTTCCAGCCGCAACCACTAATATCGTCAAAAAAACCACAAAAATGTAATCAGCGACATTTATTAGCTTCTTTATCACAAGGGAATTTAAGCTGAGGTAACATGATCATTGTAAGTGGAAGAAGCTTTTTTGATGAATCGGTCAATAAACATACCTTTACCTCCACTGTTGCAACATCCAGTGATTCATTCAGCTGGACAAGCAGCGTGTCTGGAGAGAAGGAATGGGTGACGTTTCGGGTCAAGACCCTTCTTCACCCGAAATGTCACCCATCCCTTCTTTCCAGAGACGCTGCCTGTCCTGCTGAATGAATCACTGGATGTTGCAACAGTGGAGGTACAGGTATGTTTATTGACCGATTCATCAAAAAACCTTCTTCCACTTACAATGATCATGTTACCTCAGCTTAAATTCCCTTCAGGTAAAAAAATGAATAAATGTCGCTGATGACATTTTTGTGTTTTTATGACGATATTAGTGGTCACGGCTGGAAAAATATGAAATGTCATCTTGAGATTAGTGTAATTAAGTGATGAATCGTGTCTTCAAATTAGCAAATGGAAACTGACTATATTTTTTCGGTAATATTATAGTACATATTTTAAAATTCTGATAATATTTTTTCCTCAGATTATTCATTATTTAGAATTATGAAGGTATTATGAGAAGTTCAAGTTCTTAAGGGTGGCACAGTGGCGCAGCTGGTAGAGCTGCTGCCTCACAGCTCCAGAGACCCAGGTTTAGAAACATAGAAAATAGGTGCAGGAGGAGGCCATTTCGACCTGCGAGCCAGCACTGCCATTCATTGTGATCATGGCTGATCATCCACAATCGGTAACCCGTGCCTGCCTTCTCCCCATATCCCTTGATTCCACTAGCCCCTAGAGCTCTATCTAACTCTCTTTTAAATTCATCCAGTGAATTGGCCTCCACTGCCCTCTGTGGCAGAGAATTCCACAAATTCACAATTCTCTGGGTGAAAAAGTTTTTTCTCGTCTCAGTTTTAAATGGCCTCCCCTTTATTCTTAGACTATGGCCCCTGGTTCTGGACTCCCCCAACATTGGGAACATTTATCCTGCATCTAGCTTATCCAGTCTGTTTTTAAATAATTTTTATACATTTCTATAAGATCCCCTCTCATCCTTCTAAACTCCAGTGAATACAAGCCCAGTCTTTCCTATCTTTCCTCATATGACTGTCCCTCCATCCCAGGGATCAACCTTGTGAACCTACGCTGCACTGCCTCAATAGCAAGGATATCCTTCTTCAAATTAGGAGACCAAAACTGCACATAATACTCCAGATGTGGTCTCACCAGGGCCCTGGACAACTGCAGAACTTTACTCCTATACTCGAATCAAATTTTGATCCCGACCTTTGCTCTGTCTGTGTAGAGTTTGTACATTCTCCCTGTGACTGCCCGGGATTCCTCCGGGTGCTCCGGTTTCCTCCCACAATCTAAGATGTGTGAATGTGTAGGTTAATTGGCCTCTGTAAATTGTTCTTGTCGGTAGGGAGTGGATGCTAAAGTGGGATAACATAGAAGTGGGTGATCAGTGGTTGGCATGGACTTGGGTGATCAGCGGTCTGTGTGAAAAAGTTGCCCCTCAGGTTCATATTAAATCTTTCCCTCTTACCTTAAACCTATATCCTCTGGTCCTTAATTCCTCCACTCATAAGTTCATAAGTTCATAAGTGAGAGGAGCAGAATTAGGCCATTTGGGTCATCATATCTACTCCGCCATTTAATCGTGGCTAATCTATTCGCTCCTCCTAACCCCATTCTCCTGCCTTCTCCTCCTGACACCCGTACTAATCAAGAATCTATCTATCTCTGCCTTAAAAATATCCATTGACTTGGCCTCCACAGCCTTCTGTGGCCATGAGTTCCACAGATTCACCACCCTCTGACTAAAAAGTGCGTACTCTGTGTACTCCGGGTAAAGCCTCTGTGCATCTACCCTCTGTATTCCCCTCCTGATCTTTTACACATCTATAAGATCACCCCCTCATCCTCCTGCGCTCCAGTGAATAAAGCCTTTGCCTGCCCAACCTCTCCCTGTAGCTCTAGGCCCTCAAGTCCTGGCAACATCCTCGTAACTTCTCTGATGATCTTTCTTGGATTCAGCACATTGGTGCCATCACAAAGAAAGCTTTCTCTACTTCCTTAGACGTTTGCGGGGATGTTTTAGTGCCCAAATACTCTATCGCCATTCTACCGGTGTATGGTGGAGAGGTTGCCTTATGGCCTGGTCCAGTCATTGAAATGCTGAAGAATGCAGGAGGCTTTAGAAAATGGTGGACATTGCGTGGTCCACCATGAGTCTTGACTTCCCCCACCGTCAAAGATATCTATAGAAAGTGCTGTCTCAAGAAAAGGAGCACGTTGAATCACAAGAAGGAATTTCTTTACACAAGAGGGTGGTGAATCTGTGGAATTCATTGCCACACAAGGCTGTGGAGGCCAGATCAAAGCATATTTTTAAGGAGGAGATAGATTGATTCTTGATTAGCACGGGTGTTAGGGATTATGGGGAGAAGGCAGGAGAATGCTATTGAGGGCGTGCAGCGTAGGTTTACTAGGTTAATTCCCGGAATGGCGGGACTGTCATATGTTGAAAGACTGGAGCGACTAGGTTTCTATACGCTGGAATTTAGAAGGATGAGAGGGGATCTTATCGAAACATATAAAATTATTAAGGGGTTGGACACGTTAGAGGCAGGAAACATGATCCCAATGCTGGGGGAGTCCAGAACCAGGGGCCACAGTTTAAGAATAAGAGGTAGGCCATTAGAACAGAGACGAGGAAAAACTTTTTTAGTCAGAGAGTTGTGAATCTGTGGAATTCTCTGCCTCAGAGGGCAGTGGAGGCCAATTCTCTGAATACATTCAAGAGAGAGCTAGATAGAGCTCTTAAGGATAGCGGAGTCAGGGGGTATGGGGAGAAGGCAGGAACGGGGTACTGATTGAGAATGATCAGCCATGATCACATTGAATGGCAGTGCTGGCTCGAAGGGCCGAATGGCCTCCTCCTGCACCTATTGTCTATTGTCTATAATGGGGTTGAGAAGGAGGCATAGATCACTCGTGGGTCTGAGGAAGGGTCTCGACCCGAAACATCACCCATTCCTTCTCTCCAGTGATGCTGCCTGTCCTGCTGAGTTACTCCAGCATTTAGTGTCCATCTTTGATTTAAACCAGCATCTGCAGTTCCTTTATACATAGATCACTCATGAATGGGTGGTGCAGTGGTAGAGTTGCTGCCTTTCAGCGCCAGAGACCCGTGTTCGATCCTAACTTATAGGTGGTGGCTGGATGAAGTTTGTACGTTCTCCCCCTGACCTGCGTGTGTTTTCCCCAGGAGCTCCGTAGTCCCACATTCCAAAGACATGCAGATTGGTGGGTAAATTGGCTTGGTAAAATTGTAAATTGTCCCTGGTGTATGTAGGATGGTGTTGATGTGCGGGGATTGCTGGTCGGCGCGGACTCAGAGTAGGGGAATCGAGGACCAGAGGACATAGGTTTAAGGTGAAGGGGGAAAGATTTAATAGGAATCTGAAGGTACCTCTTCAACACAAAAGTCGGTGGGTGCATGGAACAAGCTGCCAGAGGAGGTAGTTGAGGCAGGGACTATTCCAACGTTTAAGAAACAGTTGGACAGGTACATGGATAGGACAGGTTTGGAGGGTTATGGGCCAAGCGCAGGCAGGCGAGACTAGTGTAGCTGGGACATGTTGGCAGGTGTGGGCAAGTTGGGCCGAAGGGCCTGTTTTCACAATGTATCACTCTATGACTCAATAAAGAAAAAGCTTTTCCTGCGTATGTACGTGCAGACTGCAAAGCCAAGTACACATTTTGTACAGGATGTCACGATGGATAAAGAAATTATCTTTCTGTGATCAGAAATGTGTAATGCTTTCTCATCTGAACAACATGTTCTGATCTCTACTTTGCAAGGGAGTGCTGCCTCAATAAGGCAGCTAATATCATCATAGACCCACACCACCCTGGCCACATTCTCACCTTGCTGCTACCATCAGGCAGCACATACAGGAGCCACATACAGGAACTGGTCAAAGAGCAGCTGCTTCTTATCAACCACACTGCGCAATCCTACCTCAGCAATAGACTACTGGGGACTAGTTTGACTCAGCGGGTCCCCACCCTCTTTAGTCAAAGGGTGGTGAACCTGTGGAATTCTTCGCCACAGAAGGCTGTGGAGGCCAAATCAGTGGATGTTTTTAAGGCAGAGATAGATAGATTTTTGATTAGTACGGGTGTCAGGGGTTATGGGGAGAAGGCAGGAGAATGGGGTTAGGAGGGAGAGATCGATCAGCCACGATTGATCCACCGAAGATAGACACAAAAAGATGTAGCAACTCAGACAGCATCTCTGGACTTGATGGGCCGAATGGCCTAATTCTGCTCCTATCTCTTATTATTTCATATTTCATATTTTCATATTTCAGATACAGCGCGGAAACAGGCCTTTTCGGCCCACCAAGTCCGCACCGCCCAGCGATCCCCGCACATTAACACTATCCTACACACACTTATGATCTTATGAGACAGCATCACTGGAGAAAAGGAATATGTGATGTTTTGTCCAGAGATGCTGTCTGAGTTGCTACATCTTTTTGTGTCTATCTTCGATTTAAACCAGCATCTGCAGTTCCTTCTTACACATGTGGACTAGTTTAGTTTAATTTAGTTTAGTTTAGTCTAGAAACATAGAAGCATAGAAAATAGCTGCAGGAGGAGGCCATTTGGCCCTTCGAGCCAGCACCTCCATTCATTGTGATCATGGCTGATAATCCACAATCAGTGACCTGTGCCTGCCTTCTCCCCATATCCCTTGATTCCCTCGAGCTCTATCTAACTCTCTTTTAAATTCATCCAGTGAATTGGCCTCCACTGCCTTCTGTGACAGAGAACTCCACAAATTCACAACTCTAGTTTAGTTTAGTTTAGTGTCACATGCGCCAAGGTGCTGTGAGAAGCTTTTCAGGAAGACTATAGATGATTAAAATGAAGCTGTTCACATTGTGTAGATACAGGATAAAGGGAATAACGTTTAAGGCAAGATAAAGTCCAATAAAGTCCGATTAAAGATAGTCCGAGGATCTCCAATAAGGTAGATGGCAGCTCAGGGTCGCACTCTGGATGGTGATAGGATGGTTCAGTTGCCTGATAATAGCTGGGAAGAAACTGTCCCTGAATCTGCAGGTACGCATTATCACACTTCTGCACCTCTTGCCTGATGGGAGAGGGGAGAAGAGGGAGTGGCCAGGGTGCGACTCATCCTTCATTATGCTGCTGGCCTTGCCGAGGCAGCACGAGGTGTAAGTGGGGGTCAATGGAAGGGAGGTCGGTTTGTGTGATGGTCTGGGCTGCGTCCACAATCCTCTGCAATTTCTTGCGGTCTTGGATGGAGCTGTTCCCAAACCGTGCTGTGGCGCACCCCGATAAAATGCTCTCCACGGCTCATCTGTTGGTGAAGTTGGGAGGTCATGTTGCAGTTGTATGAGACCGTATTTAGTGTATCGTGTTCAGTTCTGGGCAGCATGTTATGGGAAAGATATTGGTCAAGCTTGAAAGGGTTCAGAGAAGATTTACGAGGATGTTGCCAGGACTAGAGTGTCTGAGCTATGGGGAGAGGTTGAGTAGGCTGGGACTCTATTCCTTGGAACGCAAGAGGATGAGGGGTGATCTTATAGAGGTGTATAAGATCTTGAGAGGAATAGATCGGATAGGTGCACAGAATCTCTTGCCCACAGTAGGGGAATCGAGGACCAGAGGACATAGGTTCAAGATGAAGGGGAAAAGATATAATAGGGATCTGAGGGGTAACTTTTTCACACAAAATGGGGTGGGTGTATGGCACAAGCTGCCAGAGGAAATAGTTGCGTTTGGGGCTATCCCCACATTTAAGAAACCGTTGGATAGGACAGGTTTGGAGGGGTATGCATCAAAACGCAGGCAGGTGGGACTAGTTGGCCGGTGAGGGCAAGTTGGGCCGAAGGGCCTGTTTCTACATTGTATCACTCTATGACACTATGAGAGTTGTTGAGGGCATGCCGAACTTCCTAAGGCTTCCAAGGAAGTAGAGGCGTTGGACAGTGCGGCACGGTGGCGCAGCGGTAGAGTTGCTGCCTTACAGCGAATGCAGCGCCGGAGACTCAGGTTCGATCCTGACTACGGGCGCCGTCTGTACGGAGTTTGTACGTTCTCCCCGTGACCTGCGTGGGTTTTCTCCGAGATCTTCGGTTTCTTCCCACACTCTAAAGACGTACAGGGTATGTAGGTTAATTGGCTGGGCAAATGTAAAACAAAATAAAAAATTGTTCCTAGTGTGTGTAAGATAGTGTTAATGTGCGGGGATCACTGGGCGGCATGAACCCGGTGGGCCGAAAGGCCTGTTTCCAAGCTGTATCTCTAAATCTTTCTTAGCCAAGGCCGGTCCATGACAAGTTGCTGGTGATATTGACTCCTAGGTATTTATTTATTGCGCTGCTGTGATAATGTGCCAATATAAACTGCAGCAAATAAGAATGTAATTTGTCCAGTCTCGATGCATATTATACATTCTAAACTCAAGAGTCAAGAGTTATCAGTTATCAGTTTATAGACAATAGACAATAGACAATAGACAATAGGTGCAGGAGTAGGCCATTCAGCCCTTCGAGCCAGCACCGCCATTCAATGCGATCATGGCTGATCACTCTCAATCAGTACCCCGTTCCTGCCTTCTCCCCATACCCCCTCACTCCGCTATCCTTAAGAGCTCTGTCACGTGTACTGAGGTACAATGAAAAGCTTTTGTTGCATGCCAACCAGTCAGCAGAAAGACGATACATGATTACAATGAGCTCACTTCAGGTGGCCCCAGCATTCCCCCTCTCTCTATCCCTTATCCCTCCCTCACCCAAGTTGCACTAGCTTCTCATTTTCACCCAACAACCAGCTTATAATGACCTGTTTCCTTTATCATTGTTACTTTTTTGTACATCTTTCATTCATTGTTATTTATCTCTCCACAACACTGTCTTTGCCTCTCATTTCCCTTATCCCTAACCAGTCTGAAGAAGAGTCTTGACCCGAAACGTCACCCAGTCCTTCTCTCCAGAGAGTATAAGAAGATAACTGCAGATGCTGGTACAAATCGAAGGTATTTATTCACAAAATGCTGGAGTAACTCAGCAGGTCAGGCAGCATCTCGGGAGAGAAGGAATGGGTGACGTTTCGGGTCGAGACCCTTCTTCAGACTGAAGAAGGGTCTCGACCCGAAACGTCACCCATTCCTTCTCTCCCGAGATGCTGCCTGACCCGCTGAGTTACTCCAGCATTTTGTGTCCATCTACAGCACAGGTGTCAAACACAAGGCCCGCGGGCCGAATGCGGCCCGCCACGTCATTTTATGTGGCCCGGGAGAGCTTAATTGTCATTGGTCGTATATCTTTTAAGTTACAGACATTTTTAACTTTCAAACTTTCATTTCTAAACACATTTTTTTCCAAGTGCTGTGCGTCTGACGTCACCAGCACGACACGGCCGCTCCTCACTCGCACAAACAAGATGGCCGCCGTTAGCGGAGCTGGCCGCCCGCAATCACCGCCTCCCATCCCCGCTCTCTCACACCCGGGGGACACTCCCGAGCAGGAGGGAGATGGTCGGACTGATGGTCCTCATCCTTCCCTTCCGTCCCTTTAACCCACGCACGGCGTCCTCGAGTCCCCCCTTCCACCGATGGCGGCGTCGACGAGGGCCGTCGCGACTTCAGACTGCGCGCCTCCCGCATTGCCTCTCTCCTCTCTCCCCCGCTTCTCTCCCCTCCCGACGCTCCCAGACCGGCCCCGCCCGCCTCGAGTAGTCCCACCTCCGCTGCCCGACTCCAGTAGTCCGGGGCTCCCTCCTCCCTGCACGCTCGGTAAGTGCCTTTCGCCGCCAACGGCTCCACGGAGGGGAGGGGAGTGGACGTGTGGCCGAGTGGGGGGAGGGAAGTGTGGGGGTAGGAGGGGGGGAAGAGAGAATGGAAATATGGGGGTGGGGGAGGAGAGAGTGGGGGAAACGGGGTGGGGAGAGTGAGAGTGGGTGTGGAGAGAGTAGGGGGAGAGTGGGACTGGGGAGGGGGGACAGCGGGGGTGGTTGGGGGAAGAGAGAGTGGGGGTGGGGGGAAGGGGGACAGTGGGGGTCAGGGAAGAGGGGGGGGAGAAAAGGGGGAGAAGGTGGGTGGGGGAAGGGGACAGTGAGAGTGAAAGGGGGAGGAGGGAAGAGGGAGGGGTGAGGAAGGAGGGGGAGGAGAGGGGGTGTGGGGGGAGGGTGGTGGTGGTGGGGGGAAGAGAGAGTGGGGGTGGGGGGAAGGGGGACAGTGGGGTCAGGGAAGAGGGGGGGAGCAAAGGGGGAGAAGGTGGGTGGGGGAAGGACAGTGAGAGTGAAAGGGGGAGGAGGGAAGAGGGAGGGGTGAGGAAGGAGGGGGAGGAGAGGGGGTGTGGGGGGAGGGTGGTGGTGGTGGGGGGAAGAGAGAGTGGGGGTGGGAGGGAAGGGGGACTGTGAGGGTCAGGGAAAAGGGGAGAGTGGGGGAGGGAGGGAAAGGTGGGTGATGGGGAAGGGTACAGTGAGAGTGAAAGGAGGGTGGGGGGAGGAGAGAGGGAGTGTGGGGGGAAGGGGGTGGTGGTGGGGGGAAGAGAGTGGGGGGTTGGGGGACAGTGGGGGTAGGGGAGAGTGGGGGGGAGGGGGACGGTGAGAATGCAGGTGGGGCAAGTGGGTTGAGGGGAGGGTAGGGGTGGGAGGGGGTGAGGAGAGAGTGGGGGAGGCGGGGGTGGGTGAGGAGGGGTGGAGGAGAGAGTGGGGCTGGGGAGAGTGGGGCTGGGGAGGAGAGAATGGGGGGTGGAGAGAGTGGGGAGAGTGAGAGTGGGGCTGGGGAGGAGAGAATGGGGGGATGGGGGGAGGAGAGAGTGGTGGAATGGGGGGTGGAGGAGAGTGCGAGTGGGGGTGGGAGGGAGAGTGCTACTGGGGAGGAGGGTGGGGTGGGGAGGAGGGAAGAGTGCGGGTGGGGAGGAGGGGTGGGGGGAAGGGGACAGCAGGGGAGGAGGGGGTGTTGGTGGGGGATGAGAGAGTGGGGGTTGGGGAGAAAGGGGACAGTGGGGGTCAGGGAAGATGAGAGAGTGGGGGGTAGGGAGAGGAGGGATAAGGAGGATTGAGTAGGGGGTTGAGGGTGCTACACCAATACAGGAGAGGCTTTGGGTCCAAGGCTCCTCGGTCACACCCTCTCCCCTTCCCTGTACCGCCTTTAATTGCGCTCCCCCTCCCCTGGAGGAGCACGGCACCACAGTGAAGGAGAAAGAAGATGGCCGCTGGCAGGACGATGTCAGAGGCTCCCTCTCCCCTTCCCCTTCCTCACCCACCCCTCCCCTCTCCCACCTCCCATCCTCCCCCCCCCCCCCCCCCCCCCCCCCCTCCCGATTTCCCCAGGTCGTAATGGAAACCCTACGAGGAACGGGCCCAATTTGTCAATGTGCTTACATATATTTTTACATTTATGTTAATGCATGTACAATATTTGTTCATTTCAATAAATAATAATCAAATGCAGACAGTTATTTAACAATATGTTAAGGATTAGTTACATTTATACAGTCTTACAGTTACAACCGGCCCTTTGAGGGCAACCATAATGCTGATGTGGCCCGGGGTGAGATGTGGCCCGGGGTGAAAATGAGTCTGACACCCCTGATCTACAGTGTATAGATAGATAGATGATAAGGGAATAACATTCAGAGCAACAAAGTCCGAACAAGGATAGTCCAAGGGTCACCAAAGAGGTAGATAGTAGTTCAGCGCTGCTCTCTGGTCATAGTAAGATCATTCAGTTGCCTGATAACAGCTGGGAAGACCCTGTCCCTGAATCTGGAGGTTTGTGTCCATAGTGTTTTAGTATCATACTGAAAGGGAACAATTAAATTCTTACTTGCAGCAGCATTACAGCTTTGTAAACACAGATAATACAAACTTGGATGTATAAACATAGAGTTCATTAAAAAAACGTTAAATAAATAAATAACCCACTATATAAATGAATGAAGAATGAATAAGTTTATTGGCCAAGTATGTACACATACAAGGAATGTGCTTTGGTGCTCCGATCACAAGTAACAACACGAACGTACAGTAAACAATTAAGAATAAAGCATAAAACATTTTTTAAAAAACAAAGTCCTCAGTGCAAATTAGGCGGTTCATAGTTCAGGATTTAGTTGGAGTCGTGCGTTCAGTAGCTGGGTGGTTGTTGGGAAGAAGCTGTTTCGTGAACCTGGACTTTACAGTTTTCGGACTCCTACACCTTCTATACCTGAAATGAGAGCGTTTCCTGGGTGGTTCTTCGTGGTCCTTGGTTCTTGGTCCTCCAAAATATTCCAAATGGAATTTAAACTGGAGGTGGCGGAGTATGGACTTAAGCAAGAAGGGCTTCTTGGAGAAGAAGAGCTGCCTTAAATTGAGTTGCGTCTGGCTGAGTAACAATAGTAGGGTGAAGACTATTCCATGTTTTAATTGTGCGAGGGAAGAATGGATCGCTATACACATCTGTCTTGATAACTGGCATCCCAAATTGAATCGAATGCCCTCGTCTACTCCTGATAGGTTTGGGTTTGGTGTAGATGTGGTAATCTATGTCGAGCTGACCATTTAACATTTTGTAAAAACAGGTGAAGCGGTGGGCTTTTCGTCTGTCTTGGAGAGTGTTCCACCCCAATGAATTAAGAAGTTCGGTAACACTCGCTTCTCTCTCATAGGTATTTGTAACAAAACCAGCTGCCTGTCTTTGGACACGTTCGACGGAAGAAATGTTTTTATTTGTGTATGGATCTTTGTTGATCTTTGATGATGCTGGCTGTCTTTTTGAGGCAGCGACTCCTGTAGATCCCTTCGATGGTGGGGAGGTCAGTGGCCGTGATGGACCAGGCACCTTTTTGTAATCTCCTTCGTTCTAGCTGTTCATGGCTTCAACATTGTGGAGGACCACCAATGTGACTAAAACATCAATGTTGGGATGACTTTTTTTTCATCCATATTTGGGGATCTGAGTTTTTCTGCAGCTTACCAACAATTTCACAGCTAGGTCATGAGATCATAAGTGATCGTGTCAGAATTAGACCATTCGGCCCATCAAGTCTACTCCGCCATTCAGTCATGGCTGATCTATTTCTCCCTCCTCACCCCATTCTCCTGCCTTCTCCCCACAACCTCTGACACCCGTACTAACCAAGAATCTACCTATCTCTGCCTTAAATATAACCGCTGACTTGGCCTCCACGGCCTTCTGCGACTTCCTTTTGGATATCAATCCGACCAACTTTGCCAAGGTTTACCTGAGGGCTGCTCTTGATGAAAGCCATTGTTAACGTTAAAATAAATACAATGAAGGTTGTGATTTTCAGACCCTGAATTACAGATACTTCCCAACCTACGCTGTCGGTAACTCACGTAAACTCGCACTTATGAAAAACAATTCTGTACTCAGCTTCTAGTGCAATCAAGTGGCGCAGGGGTAGAGTTGCTGCCTTACAACGCCAGAGACCCGGGTTCCATCCTGACTGCGATGCTGTACAGCAGGCAGTGAAGAAAGCCAATGGAATGTTGGCCTTCATAACAAGAGGAGTTGAGTATAGGAGCAAAGAGGTCCTTCTGCAGTTGTACAGGGCCCTAGTGAGACCGCACCTGGAGTACTGTGTGCAGTTTTGGTCTCCAAATTTGAGGATGGATATTCTTGCTATTGAGGGCGTGCAGCGTAGGTTTACTAGATTAATTCCCGGAATGGCGGGACTGTCATATGTTGAAAGACTGGAGCGCCTAAGCTTGTATACACTGGAATTTAGAAGGATGAGAGGGGATCTTATCGAAACGTATAAGATTATTAAGGGGTTGGACATGTTAGAGGCAGGAAACATGTTCCCAATGTTGGGGAAGTCCAGAACCAGGGGCCGCAGTTTAAGAATAAGGGGAGGCCATTTAGAACGGAGATGAGGAAAAACATTTTCAGTCAGAGAGTTGTGAATCTGTAAAATTCTCTGCCTCAGAAGGCAGTGGAGGCCAATTCTCTAAATGCATTCAAGAGAGAGCTAGATAGAGCTCTTAAGGATAGCAGAGTCAGGGGGTATGGGGAGAAGGCAGGAACGGGGTACTGATTGAGAATGATCAGCCATGATCACATTGAATGGCGGTGATGGCTCGAAGGGCCGAATAGCCTACTCCTGCACCTATTGCCTATTGTCCATTGTCTATCATAAGTGATCGTATCAGAATTAGGCCATTTGGCCCATCAAGTCTACTCCGCCATTCAGTCATGGGTGATCCTTTTGGATAACAATCCGACCAACTTTGCCAAAGTTTACCTGAGGGCTGCTCTCGATGAAAGCCATTGTTAACGTTCAAATAGATACAATGACGGTTGTGATTTTCAGACCCTGAATTACAGATACTTCCTGACCTACGCTGTCGGTAACTCACGTAAACTCGCACGTATGACAAACAATTCTGTACTCAGCTTCTAGTGCAATCAAGTGGCGCAGGGGTAGAGTTGCTGCCTTAAAGCACCAGAGACCCGGGTTCCATCCTGACTACGGATGCTGTATGTACGGAGTTATAGACAATAGACAATAGATAATAGGTGCAGGAGTAGGCCATTCAGCCCTTCGAGCCAGCACCGCCATTCAATGCGATCATGGCTGATCACTCTCAATCAGTACCCCGTTCCTGCCTTCTCCCCATACCCCCTTACTCCGCTATCCTTAAGAGCTCTATCCAGCTCTCTCTTGAAAGCATCCAACGAACTGGCCTCCACTGCCTTCTGAGGCAGAGAATTCCACACCTTCACCACCCTCTGACTGAAAAAGTTCTTACTCATCTCCGTTCTAAATGGCCTACCCCTTATTCTCAAACTGTGGCCCCTTGTTCTGGACTCCCCCAACATTGGGAACATGTTATCTGCCTCTAATGTGTCCAATCCCCTAATTATCTTATATGTTTCAATAAGATCCCCCCTCATCCTTCTAAATTCCAGTGTATACAAGCCCAATCGCTCCAGCCTTTCAACGGAGTTTGTCCGTTCTCCCCGTGACCGCGTGTGTTTTCTCCAGGTGCTCCGGTTTCCTTGCACATTCTAAAGACGTGCAGGTTTGGAGGCTAATTGGCTTTGGTAAAAAATTGATAATCTATGCACCTGGCTGCCCCTTTATCTTTTAACACTTTCTTTGTTGGAGACTACCCCACCAGTGGAAACTCATGTCTCTTTCCCCTTATCTAACGTATTTTCAAAGTATTTGACTAGTCTACCTTGATTTGTGAATTAAGATATTGATGCAAGGCACTCCCTTAGCAAACACTCCCTTACACAGACCAGTCGATGAATCTGATTTTATTTCTGGATTATCACCTCTTTTAATTGTTCAGTGTTTTCAACTGAGCAGCAGAGGGCAGCATCTCACTTATTTTAACTGCAGACCAGCCAATACTACACATGGTACATAAGGAATCCACGTCAAACAAGCTATCAAGATATTTGCAAAAAGCCTCAGTGAATAGAAGCACAAGAATAGGATTCTGTCCATGCTCATTACACTTTATGTCAATGCCTATATCGTATCTTCATCTACAAGAAGAGTTCTAAAGTGGTTTGCAAAGCCTAGCAGTGATACTCAGTTCATAGCTTGGAGATACAGCATGAAAGCAGTCCCTTCAGCCCATCGAGTCAATGACGACCAATGACATGTGTTATGTTAGCCCAATTTTGGATCCTGCACACTAGGGGAAATTTACAGAAGCCAATTAACTTACAAAAGTCTAGTTTAGTTTAGTTTAGAGATACAGCGCGACAACAGGCCCTTCAATAGTCAATCAATAGTCAATAGTCGTTTATTTGTCACATACACATAAATGTGTAGTAAAATGAAACATTACCCGCAGTTGAACAATAAGACCAATAAGATTAATCAATAAAAATGCAATAACACCTACAATCACAACTAACACCAAACAAAAAGAAACATCCATCACAGTCCCTGCATCACATCCAAACATCCTCCAGTCCCTCCTCACTGTGATGGAAGGCCAGAATGTCTTTTTCTCTTCCCTGCCGTCTTGTCCCGCGGTCAGGCTGTTGGAGTTGCCACGTCGGGGCGGTCGGTGCTCCCGATATTGAAGCCCCCGCTGGGCGGTGAAAAAAAATCCCGCGGCCTATTTCAGGCCGCGCCGGACGGTGAAAGGTCCGTGGCGGGCCGACCCAAGCCCCGCGATTCGGGGCGGGCGGACACGTTGCCTCTGCCGCTGCCGGAGTTCCCGATGTCGGCCCCCATCCAGGGGCCTGCGGGCTTCCGACGTCCACGCAGCCCGCGCCGGAGCCTCCGGAGACGAGTCGCAGCCGTTCCCGCAGCATTCGCAGGCAGCCAGCGCCGCAGGTGGTGAGTCCGGACCGCGGGCTCTGCGAACCAGAGCCCCAGGTGGTCCCAGGTGCATGGCCGGTGGTAGGCCGCAACGGGAACGGAGACACGATACAGAACAAAGGTCGCGTCTCCGTTCTGGAGAGAGAATGTTACAGTTACAGTTCCCGTTCCCTCCCACCCCCCCCCCCCCAAAACATAACATACAACACTACATCATATTAACACTACAATTGAGACAAAAACAACAAAAAACACAAAAGACAGACGGACTGCAGGCAAGCCGAGCCCACCGAGCCTGCGCTAACCAGCGATCCCCGCACATTAACACTATCCTACACCCACTAGGGACAATTTTTACAATTACCAAGCCAATTAACCTACATACCTGCACGTCTTTGGAGCGTGGGAGGAAACCGAAGATCTCTGAGAAAACCCACACAGGTCACGGGGAGAACGTACAAACTCCGTACAGACAGCACCGGTAGTCGGGATCGAACCCGGGTCTCCGGTGCTGCAAGTGCTGTAAGGCAGCAACTCTACCGCTGCGCCACCGTGCCGCTCAGAAAGTGCATGGCATTGGAATGTGGGAGGAAACTGGAGCACCCAGAGAATATAGACAATAGACAATAGGTGCAGGAGGAGGCCATTCGGCCCTTTGAGCCAGCACCGCCATTCAATGTGATAATGGCTGATCATTCTCAATCAGTACCCCGTTCCTGCCTTCTCCCCATACCCCCTGACTCCGCTATCATTAAGAGCTCTATCTTGCTCTCTCTTGAATGCATTCAATATGTGTGGGAAAGAACTGCAGATGCTGGTTTAAATCGACATAGCAGTCAAAGGGCGACTTCTGAATCCAACGAGAGACACAAAATGCTGGAGTAACTCAGCGGGACATCAGGCAGCATCTTTGGAGAGAAGGAATGGATGACGTTTCGGGTCAAGACCCTTCAGACTCTGACTTCTTCAGTCTGAAGAAGGGTTTCGACCCGAAACGTCACCCATTCCTCCTCTCCAGAGATGCACCCAGAGAATACTCAGTCGGTCACAGGGAGAACGTACAAACCCCATACAGACAGCACCAGAGGTCATGATCGAACCCGGGTCTCTGGCGCTGTAAGGCAGCAACTCTACCGCTGCGCCACCGCGCTGCTTGTATTGGAGGCACAAGGAACTGCAGATGCTGTAATCTTGCAAAGAACACACAGCAGTGATGTTATGGTACTATGTATGTACGAGGGTTCACAGGAGACCACTAGGTGGATTAATCCATGCCTGACTTTCGTATTTGTCAAGTCAAGTCAAGTCAAGTCAATTTTATTTGTATAGCACATTTAAAAACAACCCACGTTGACCAAAGTGCTGTACATTTGATTAGGTTCCAATAGAAAAAAAATGAAAACATACAGTAGCACGCAAACAGTTCACAGCGCCTCCTCAATGAGCCTCAAACGCTAGGGAGTAGAAATATGTTTTGAGCCTGGACTTAAAGGAGTCGATGGAGGGGGCAGTTCTGATGGGGAGAGGGATGCTGTTCCACAGTCTAGGAGCTGCAACCGCAAAAGCGCGGCCACCCCTGAGTTTAAGCCTAGACCGCGGGATAGTGAATAGCCCCAAGTCGGCCGATCTGAGGGACCTGGAGTTAGAGAGGGGGGTTAGAAGATTTTTGATGTAGGGGGGGAGTGTCCATTTGTAGATCAATCCCCTAGGTGGATTGATCCATGCCTGACTTTCGTATTGCTGACCTGATCTATGGTCCATGCCTAACTTTTGTAGTGTTATCTGTATTATGCTGCTAATTAAATTAGTTTAACTTCTATATAAGCGTTTTATTACAAATACAATGCAGAGAGCAAGTGAGAAATATACAGATAACACTACAAAAGTCAGGCAAGGACCATAGATCAGGTCAGCAATACGAAAGTCAGGCATGGATCAATCCACCTAGGGGATTGATCTACACTGGCTACTTGAAAGCGTCTTCTGATTCGGAAGGCTCTTTTAAAACCTATCGTACGCAACATTGTGCTCCATGATTTCAGGTGCAGGAGTAGGCCATTCAGCCCTTTGAGCCAGCACCACCATTCAATATGATCGTCTAAAATCAGTACCCCATTCCTGATTCTTCCCCACATCCCTTAATTCCGTCAGCCCTAAGAGCTAAATCTAACTCTCTATTGAAAACATCTGGTGAATTGGCCTCCACTGCCTTTTGTGGCACATATTCACAACTCTCTGGGTGAAAATGTTTTTCCTCATCTCAGTCCTAAATGGCCTACCCCTTATTCTTAAACTGTGACCCCTGGTTCTGGACTCCCCCAACATGGGGAACATTTTTTCCTGTTATGGTACTATATGTGTACGAGGGTTCCTGCTTCTAGCCTGTCCAATCCCTTCAGAATTTTATATGTTTCTATAAGATCCCCTCTCATCCTTCTATATTCCAGTGATTCCATTGAGGTGTAGGAAGGAACTGCAAATGCTGGTTTAAACCAATGAGAGAGCCAAGAAGTAATGCAAGGAGAACGTGCAAACTACACATGGACAGCACCAACGGTTGGGATTGAACCCGGGTCTCTGGCGCTCGTCTTTGCTATCCGAGACAACCCTACACGTCTTTGGGATGTGGGAGGAAACTGGAGCACCCGGGGGAAACCCACGTGGTCACGGGGAGAACGTGCAAACTCCGCGCGGACAGCAGCCTTGGTCATGATCGAAGCCGGGTCTCTGGCACTGCAAGGCAGCAAATCTACCGCTGCGCCACCGTGCCGCCCCATTCTCACTATGTATCGGTTGAAGTAGACGAGTAAAATTAGCTTTGCAATATGGAAGTTATGATTATCACTTCCTTGTACGGGCACCATTCAATTCATTTCAGAACCTTGTCGAAGAAAACCTCAATATAATATGTTCCCCGAAAAGCAAACTAATTATGACCATAAAATGAGAAAAACTTATCATTTCACAATCTTTGTGCCTCACGTACTTGGTGTATGCTGGCCTGCATTTCCATGAAATCTTCTCTTCTGCCAGTCTTACTGAGACAGAAGAGCCTCAGACTTGCCCTGGTCACTCAGTTTTAGCCTCCGTTAGAGGCACTGGCTGTGTAGGGCTTCTTCCCGGCAGTCCAGTCTTGTCCACACAGTGGCGCTGGTGTTCTCGGATTAGTCCCAATGGCTCCGCCTTCTTTAGCGGAAAAGTGTGGCAAGGAACTGCAGATGCTGGTTCACACTGAAGATAGACGCAAAATGCTGGAGTGACTCAGTGGGACGGGCGGCATCTCCGGAGAGCCGGAATGGGTGACGTTTCGGGTCGAGACCCTTCTTCAGACTGAGTCAGGGGAGAGAGTGAGACATAGAGGTATGGAAGGGTAAGGTGTGGAAACGAGAGATCAAAGAGGACGACGATCAAGGAAAATGTAGAATGGATCATTGTTAGCTGAGGGGAAGGTGACGACGAGGCGTACAATCAGACAGGGGAACACTTCATCTCTCTTCCATTTCTCTTTCTCTTTCTCCTCCTCCTTCCTCTCCCCCTCCTTTTTCCCCTTCCTTCGTATCCCCTCCATCTCCTCCTCCCTCCCCTTCTCCTCCCCTTCTCCTCCCCTTCTCCTCACCCTTCTTCCCCTCCCCCTTCACCCCCCCCCCCTCTTCTCCTTGAATGAGAATGCACATAATCTAATTAGTCTGAAGAAGGGTCTCGACCCGAAACGTCACACATTCCTTCCCTCCAGAGATGCTGCCTGTCCCGCTGAGTTACTCCAGCATTTTGAGTCTACGTTCGATTTAAACCAGCATCTGCAGTTCTTTCCTACACGTCTAATTACTAAGTATGCACGTGAAAGGAAAATTGCCATATCTGTAGATAGTGAAGACGGTTTTTTTGCAGAGCATTTGGTGGGGCTTAGATCAACTGGAAAATTGAGTAGACAGATAGTAGACAATAGACAATAGACAATAGACAATAGGTGTAAGAGGAGGCCATTTGGCCCTTCGAGCCAGCACCTCCATTAAATGTGATCATGGCTGATCATTCTCAATCAGTACCCCGTTCCTGCCTTCTCCCTATACCCCCTGACTCCGCTATCCTTAAGAGCTCTATCTAGCTCTCTCTTCAATGCATTCAGAGAATTGGCCTCCACTGCCTTCTGAGGCAGAGAATTCCACAGATTCACAACTCTCTGACTGAAAAAGTTTTTCCTCATCTCAGTTCTAAATGGCCTACCCCTTATTCTTAAACTGTGGCCCCTGGTTCTGGACTCCCCCAACATTGGGAACATGTTTCCTGCCTCTAACGTGTCCAACCCCTTAATAATCTTATACGTTTCGATAAGATCTCCTCTCATCCTTCTAAATTCCAGTGTATACAAGCCTAGTCGCTCCAGCCTTTCAACATATGACAGTCCCGCCATTCCGGGATAGTAGATGGAATTTAATTTAGTTTAGTTTAGTTTAGAGATACAGCGCAGAAACAGGCCCTTTGGACCACCGGGTCCGTACCGACCAGCGATCCCCAAACACTAACACTATCGTACACACACGAGGGACAATTTTACAATGATACCAAGCCAATTAACCTACAAACCTGTACGTCTTTGGAATGTGAGAGGAAACCGGAGCGCCTGGAGAAAACCCACGTGGGTCACGGGAGAAGGTACAAACTCCGTACAGACAGCACCCTTAGTCGGGTCCCCCTTACACTTTAAACTGATTCCTCCCGCATCCTTTATTCTGTGTAAAAGCCTCTGTGCATTCACATATCTGCACCTCTCTGTTCCCCCTCTGTCCTCCTGCGGTCTCAGGCTTTGGGAGTGCACTTTAGGAAATCATCCTGGGAGGGGATATGTACAGGAAATGGCAAGGTCTTTCACAGGCAAATTATGGTTCTGAAAGACGCATGGTCCTTGCGCCAAAGTCCAGGAGGACTAACGTTGTGGTGCAGTGCTCATGCAAGAGCTGCAAGCAATCAATAAATTACAATGACTCACTTGGGCGCTGTTTATTCACAAAATGCTGGAGTAACTCAGCAGGTCAGACAGCATCCCGGGAGAGAAGGAATGGGTGACGTTTCGGGTTGAGACCCTTCTTCAGACTGATGTCAGGGGGGCGGGACATAGGAAGGATATAGGTGGAGAGAGGAAGATAGAGGGAGATCTGGGAAGGAGGAGGGGAAGAGAGGGACAGAGGAACTATCTAAAGTTGGAGAAGTCAATGTTCATACCACTGGGCTTCAAGCTGCCCAGGCGCAATATGAGGTGCTGTTCCTCCAATTTCCGGTGGGCCTCACTATGGCACTGGAGGAGGCCCATGACAGAAAGTTCAGACTGGGAATGGGAGGGGCAGTTGAAGTGCTCGTCCACCGGGAGATCAGTTTGGTCAATGCAGACCGAGCGCAGGTGTTGAGCGAAGCGATCGCCGAGCCTGCGCTTGGTTTCGCCGATGTAAATAAGTTGACATCTAGAGCAGCGGATGCAATAGATGAGGTTGGAGGAGGTGCAGGTGAACCTTTGTCTCACCTGGAAAGACTGTTTGGATCCTTGGATGGAGTTGAGGGGGAAGGCCTTGGATGAAGTTGAGGGGAAATGGAAATCATATAAGATTTGAGAGTGTTAAAAATTAGTTAATTAGTTTAGTTTAGTTTATTTTCACGAGGTGCAATGAAACGCTCTTGTTGCGTGCTAACCGGTCAGCAGAAAGACAATACGTAATTACAATCGAGCCATTTGCAGTGTACAGATAATGATTAGGGAATAACTTTTAGTGCAAGATAAAGTCAGCAAAGTCCGATAAAGCATAGTCCATGGGTACAAAATCAACTTTTGATGTGTAAATGGTTAACCTTCTCAACATTGCCGAATTGTAAGCAACATTGTGAAAAGTTCTGCACGTAGAGGCATACAAAACCAAACCCCAGAGGAAACGTCCATGCTAAATTTAGCATGGGAATCTCCATGACAAGTGGTGGCATAGTTCAAGGCTAAGTGACATAAGCTGAGGACTAAAGTACTTAAGAGGAGCATTTTATCACCAAAAACTCCATGGATTGTTTTTTCAGTGGACAGTTGCAAGGCAGTGTGATAATTTAGTTTTAGTTTAGTTTAGTTTTGAGACACAGCAAGGAAACAGAACCTTCAGCCCACCGAGTCCAGGCCGACCAGCGATCCCTGAACATTAACACTATCCCACATACCTAGGGACAATTTACATTTATACCAACCCATTTAATCCTACAAACCTGTACATCTTCGGAGTGTGGGAGGAACCGAAAGCTCTCGTAGAAAACCTACGCGAGACTCTTACACTAGTCGAAACAGCCTCTCCACATCAACTCTATCCAAGCCTTTCACTATTTTGTACAATTTAATGTTCCCCCTCATTCTTCTAATCTCCAGCGAATGCAGGTCCATTACTGTCAAAAGCTCATCATATGTAGTCAGATGGGTTTTGTGACGTGACCTGCGTGGGTTTTCTCCGAGATTTTCGGTTTCCTCCCACACTCCAAAGACGTAAAGGTATGTAGGTTAATTGGCTCGGTAAATGTAAAAATTGTCCCTAGTGGGTGTAGGATAGTGTTAATGTGTGGGGATCGCTGGGCGGCACGGACTTGCTGGGCCGAAAAGGCCTGTTTCCGGCTGTATATATATGATATGATATGATATGATATGATATGGGGAATTAGGGGTGGGCACCAGTTAATGGGGAATTAGGGGTGGGCACCAGTTAGAAACATAGAAAAAAGGTGCAGGAGGAGGCCATTTGGCCCTTCCAGCCAGCACCGCCATTCATTGTGATCATGGCTGATCATCCACAATCAGTAACCTGTGCCCAACATCTCCCCATATCCCTTGATTCCACTAGCCCCCAGAACTCTATCTGACTCTCTCTTAAATTCATCCAGTGATTTGGCCTCCACTGCCCTCTGTGGCAGAGAATAACACAAATTCATAATTTGGGTGAAAAAGTTCCTTCTCACGGTTTTAAATGTCCTCCCCTTTATTCTAGGACTGTGACCCCTAAAGGGGTGGGCACCAGTTAATAGGGAATTAGGGGTGGGCACCAGTTAATGGAGAATTAGGGGTGGGCTCCAGTTAATGGAGAATTAGGGGTGGGTACCAGTTTATTGTTTAGTTTTAGGTTTATAGACAATAGACAATAGACAATAGGTGCAGGAGTAGGCCATTCGGCCCTTCAAGCCAGCACCGCCATTTAAAGCAACATTCCAGAGCGGTCTCGTGCTGTCTCTGGTTACCGGTTTTTAAATCGGCACCATTGTCTCGCTCCTCATCTCCCTCCTGCTCCAACGTCCTTTAATTACGAGGCTGTGACCGTGACCCCTGGTGGAAACGTCCTCTCCATACCCACTCTATCCAAGCTGTAGGAGCCATTTTGCATTTATTATTTATTTTTGCATATTATTATTATTACCTTGTATCCTGCTTCGGGTTGGACAGAGAAAAATAGAGACATAGAAAATAGGTGCAGGAGTAGGCCATTCGGCCCTTCGAGCCTGCACCGTCATTCAATATGATCATGGCTGATCATCCAGCTCAGTAACCTGTACCTGCCTTCTCTCCATACCCCCTGATCCCTTTAGCCACAAGGGCCACATCTAACTCCCTCTTAAATATAGCCAATGAACTGGCCTCAACTACCTTCTGTGGCAGAGAATTCCGCAGACTTACCACTCTCTGTGTGATGAAATGTTTTCTCATCTCGGTCCTAAATGACTTCCCCTTTATCCTTAAGCTGTGACCCCTGGTTCTGGACTTCCCCAATATCGGGAACAGTCTTCCCGCATCTAGCCTCTCCAACCCCTTAAGAATTTTATATGTTTCTATAAGGTCCCCCCACTAGAGAGGTAATGCGAAGCTTATGTATGGGCTTGGTGAAGCTAGAGTTATGGGAGTTTGGGACGTGCTGCCAGTGTGAGCCGAAAAGGTGCTGACAGAGGTTCAACCAAAGTTTCCGCCAAAAGATTCATTAGCCAAGATGTAGTCGGTTGTAGATCATATTGACAAGAAGATTAATACAGATTTCCGCCGAAGATAAATCTGGCAGTTCGTATCGATCGCTTGGACTTTGGTAATATATGGAATTTTATCGAGCAAATCAATAACCAGTCGATGACAAGAGATATGCCAATATGTTTATTGCGACTTCAAATTAAAAAAACGTCTGACTCAAACGTCGAGAAGGTCTCTGTTATTTTTATATGCTCCAGTCATAAAGCTTATCATTTCACCCGATCTATACAAGTGGCAGCTTGGGAGCTAATTGATAGTCGAGAAGCTGGCCGCTACACAAGCCTTTCACTATTCGTGATCCACACATGATCCATATCCCTCCATTCACTGCATATCCATGTGTCTATCTCAACTGCCTTACCTTCCGAGCTACTCCAGCATTTTCAGAAGATTAGTCAAGCATGATTTCCCCTTCGTAAATCCATGCTGACTCGAAACGATCCTGTTACTGCTATCCAAATGCTCCGCAATTTCGTCTTTTATAATTGACCCCAGCATCTTCCCCACCACTGATGTCAGACCAACTGGTCTATAATTTCCTGTTTTCTCTCTCCCTCCTTTCTTAAAAAGTGGGATAACATTAGCTACCCTCCAATCCACAGGAACTGATCCTGCCTCCCTCAATAGAATGTCCTTCCTCAAACTAGGAGACCAAAACTGCACACAGTACTCCAGGTGCGGTCTCACCAGGACTCTGTACAACTGCTGTAGGACATCTCCAGCTCTTTGTGTCCTTTTGTGTCAGTCGGCAGAAGGGCCTCGATCCGAAATGTCGCCTGTCCATGTTCTCCAGAGATGCTATCTGAGTTAGTCCATGTCCTTTTCTATATTATTTCCCACACCGGTTAGCTTTCCCCATCTACACTCGACCCCATCTGTAATCTACATGCTACAGTCTGAAGAAGGGTCTCGACCTGAAACGTCACCCATTCATTCTCTCCAGAGATGCTGCCTGTCCCGCTGAGTTACTCCAACATTTTGTGTCTATCTTTGATTGAAACCAACATCTGCAGTTCCTCCCTACACAGCAGGTTTGTAAGTTAAGCGGGCCACTCCTGAATCTAGTCCCTATGTTGTAATCGAGCGGCTGAGTGAGTCAGAACCTTCAAAATTTGCCAGCCCTTCCGCTTGGTACAGAATGTGGTTTGAAGATGCCGGCTGGTTGACTCTTACGGTTAGCCACAAATCCTGTTGTAGTTCTTTATTTTCTTTTGCCATTTGACATTTGAACAAATAACATAGCCTTCTACCGTGGATATTTTCAATACTTCTCTTTTCCAGGACTGACGTAAGAGTCCAAATTTTGAATCTGTCTTTTCCTCCAAATGTTTGAAGTAGCCATTAACTCATGTTTAAGTCGCATCTCTGGATGGAAGGAACGGGTGGCATTTCAGATCTTCCCAAAACGTCACCCATTCCATCTATCCAGAGATGCTGCCTGTTCCGCTGAGTTACCCCAGCATTTTGTGTCTGTCTGCTGTGTAAACCAGCATCTGCAGTTCCTTCCCACACATTAACTCGTGTTTAGTTTAGTGTAGTTTAGTTTTATTGTCACGTGTACCGAGGTACAGTGAAAAGCTTTCTTGCTGCGTGCCATTTAGTCAGCGGAATGACCATTTGTGATTAAAATAAAGCTTTTAGTTTTTTAGTTTCACTTTTAGAGATACAGTGCGGAAACAGGCCCCTCAGCCCACCGAGTCCGCGCCGACCAGCGATCCCCGCACATTCACACCACCCTACGCACATGAGGGACAATTTCACATTTTATATCAAGCCGATTAACCTCCAAATCAGTTCATCTCTGGAGTGTGGGAGGAAACTGAATATCTTAGGGAAAACCCACGCAGGTCACGGAGAGAACGTGCAAACTCCGTACAGACAGCCCCCGTAGTTAGCATCGAGTCCGCATCTCTGGCGCTTCAAGGCAGTAGCTCTACCGCTACATCACCATGCCCCCCTTTATTTTATTGTCACTTGTACAGTGAAAAGCTTTCAGTTGCATGCCAGCGAATTGACCGTACATGATTAAAATAAAGCCATCCACAGTATACAGATACAGGATAAAGGGTATGATGCTTAGTGGTTCAGTTTCAGTTTAATTTTTTGTCACCTGTACCGAGGTACAGTGAAAAGCTTTTGTTGTGCTGCTAACCAGTCAGCGTAAAGCCAATACCTGGTTACAATCGATCCATTTACAGTGTACACATACATGATAAGAGAATAGTGCAAGGTAAAGCCAGCAATGTCCGATCAAGGATAGTCCAAGGGTCATCAAAGAGGTAGATAGTAGTTCAGCACTGCTCTCTGGTTGTGGTAGGATGATTCAGTTGCCTGATAACAGCCGGGAAGAAACTCTCCCTGAATCTGGAGGTGTGCGTTTTCACACTTCTGATGGTCTTTAGCCTGATGGGAGAGGGGAGAAGAGGGAGTGGCCAGGTTGCGACTCGTCCTTGATTATGCTGCTGGTCTTGCTGAGGCAGCGTGAGGTGTAAATGGAGTCAATGGAAGGGAAGGTTGGTTTGTGTGATGGTCTGGGCTGCTAAAAGTCCAGTGGAGGATATTAAGAAGAGCATAGATGGCGTAACATAGAAACATAGAAAATAGGTGCAGGAGTAGGTCATATGGCCCTTCGAGCCAGCACCGCCATTCAATATGATCATGGCTGAGCATCCAAAATCAGTACCCCGTTCCTGCTTTTTCCCCGTATCCCTTGATTACGTTAGCCCTAAGAGCTATATCTAACTCTTGGAAACATCCAGTGAATTGGCCTCCACTGCCTTCTGTGGCAGAGAATTCCACAGATTCACAACTCTCTGGGTGAAAAGGTTTTTCCTCTTCTCAGTCCCAAATGGCCTACCCCTTATTCTTAAACTGTGACCCCTGGTTCTAGAGTCCCCCAACATGGGGAACATTGTTTTCCTGCATCTAGCCTGTCCAATCCCTTAAGAATTTTATATGTTTCTTTAAGATCCTCTCTCATCCTTCTAAATTCCCAGTCTACCCTTTCTTTCATCACATGTCAGTCCCGCCATCCCGGGAATTAACCCGGTAAAAGTCCAGTAGAGGAGATTAAGAAGGGGTAGGCCATTTAGAACTGAGATGAGGAAAAAACTTTTTCAGTCAGAGAGTTGTGAATCTGTGGAATTCTCTGCCTCAGAAGGCAGTGGAGGCCAATTCTCTGAATGCATTCAAGAGAGAGCTAGATAGAGCTCTAAAGGATGGCGGAGTCAGGGGGTATAGGGAGAAGGCAGGAACGGGGTACTGATTGAGAATGATCAGCCATGATCAAATTGAATGGTGGTGCTGACTCGAAGGGCCGAATGGCCTACTCCTGCACCTATTGTCTATTGTCTATTGACATTGTGTGTCGATGAAATCCGCAGATTCACCACCCTCTAACTAAGGAAATTATTTCTCATCTCCTTTCTAGAGATACGCCTTTTTATTCTGAGTTGGTGCCCTGGCCCGAGACTCTAGTGGAAACATCCTCTCCACATCCACTCTATCCAAACCTTTCATGATTCTGCATGTTTCAACGAGGTCCCCCTTCATTCTTCTAAACTCCAGCGAGTCCAGGCCCGGTACCGACAAACGCTCATCATAGGTTAACCTACTCATTCCTGGGATCATTCTTGTAAACCTCCTCTGGACCCTCTACAGAGCCATCACACCCTTCCTCAGATGCCTTTATTCCTACTACCAAAATGTATGACTCCACACTTTGCTACACTATATTCCATCTGCCACTTCTCTGCCCACTCTTCCAACCTGTCCAAGTCCTTCTGCAGAGTCCCTGCTTTCTCTACACTACCTGCCCTTCCACCTATTTTCGTATCGACATACCCCATTACAGACATTGGACCATGTTTAGCGATACAGTACAGAAACAGGCCCTTTCGGCCCACCGGGTACCTGAAACGTCACCCATTCATTCTCTCCAGAGATGCTGCCTGTCCCGCTGAGTTACTCCAACATTTTGTGTCTATCTTTGATTGAAACCAACATCTGCAGTTCCTCCCTACACAGCAGGTTTGTAAGTTGAGCGGGCCACTCCTGAATCTAGTCCCTAAGTTGTAATCGAGCGGCTGAGTGAGTCAGAACCTTCAAAATTTGCCAGCCCTTCCGCTTGGTACAGAATGTGGTTCGAAGATGCCGGCTGGTTGACTCTTACGGTTAGCCACAAATCCTGTTGTAGTTCTTTATTTTCTTTTGCCATTTGACATTTGAACAAATAACATAGCCTTCTACCGTGGATATTTTCAATACTTCTCTTTTCCAGGACTGACGTAAGAGTCCAAATTTTGAATCTGTCTTTTCCTCCAAATGTTTGAAGTAGCCATTAACTCATGTTTAAGTCGCATCTCTGGATGGAAGGAACGGGTGGCATTTCAGATCTTCCCAAAACGTCACCCATTCCATCTATCCAGAGATGCTGCCTGTTCCGCTGAGTTACCCCAGCATTTTGTGTCTGTCTGCCGTGTAAACCAGCATCTGCAGTTCCTTCCCACACATTAACTCGTGTTTAGATTAGTGTAGTTTAGTTTTATTGTCACGTGTACCGAGGTACAGTGAAAAGCTTTCTTGCTGCGTGCCATTTAGTCAGCGGAATGACCATTTGTGATTAAAATAAAGCTTTTAGTTTTTTAGTTTCACTTTTAGAGATACAGTGCGGAAACAGGCCCCTCGGCCCACCGAGTCCGCGCCGACCAGCGATCCCCACACATTCACACCACCCTACGCACATGAGGGACAATTTCACATTTTATATCAAGCCGATTAACCTCCAAATCAGTTCATCTCTGGAGTGTGGGAGGAAACTGAATATCTTAGG
Source organism: Rhinoraja longicauda (assembly GCF_053455715.1). Classification (NCBI taxonomy): domain Eukaryota; kingdom Metazoa; phylum Chordata; class Chondrichthyes; order Rajiformes; family Arhynchobatidae; genus Rhinoraja; species Rhinoraja longicauda. The sequence continues at coordinate 8,849,220 of NC_135959.1, read as the reverse complement.
GAAAACCCACGCAGGTCACGGAGAGAACGTGCAAACTCCGTACAGACAGCCCCCGTAGTTAGCATCGAGTCCGCATCTCTGGCGCTTCAAGGCAGTAGCTCTACCGCTACATCACCATGCCCCCCTTTATTTTATTGTCACTTGTACAGTGAAAAGCTTTCAGTTGCATGCCAGCGAATTGACCGTACATGATTAAAATAAAGCCATCCACAGTATACAGATACAGGATAAAGGGTATGATGCTTAGTGGTTCAGTTTCAGTTTAATTTTTTGTCACCTGTACCGAGGTACAGTGAAAATCTTTTGTTGTGCTGCTAACCAGTCAGCGTAAAGCCAATACCTGGTTACAATCGATCCATTTACAGTGTACACATACATGATAAGAGAATAGTGCAAGGTAAAGCCAGCAATGTCCGATCAAGGATAGTCCAAGGGTCATCAAAGAGGTAGATAGTAGTTCAGCACTGCTCTCTGGTTGTGGTAGGATGATTCAGTTGCCTGATAACAGCCGGGAAGAAACTCTCCCTGAATCTGGAGGTGTGCGTTTTCACACTTCTGATGGTCTTTAGCCTGATGGGAGAGGGGAGAAGAGGGAGTGGCCAGGTTGCGACTCGTCCTTGATTATGCTGCTGGTCTTGCTGAGGCAGCGTGAGGTGTAAATGGAGTCAATGGAAGGGAAGGTTGGTTTGTGTGATGGTCTGGGCTGCTAAAAGTCCAGTGGAGGATATTAAGAAGAGCATAGATGGCGTAACATAGAAACATAGAAAATAGGTGCAGGAGTAGGTCATATGGCCCTTCGAGCCAGCACCGCCATTCAATATGATCATGGCTGAGCATCCAAAATCAGTACCCCGTTCCTGCTTTTTCCCCGTATCCCTTGATTACGTTAGCCCTAAGAGCTATATCTAACTCTTGGAAACATCCAGTGAATTGGCCTCCACTGCCTTCTGTGGCAGAGAATTCCACAGATTCACAACTCTCTGGGTGAAAAGGTTTTTCCTCTTCTCAGTCCCAAATGGCCTACCCCTTATTCTTAAACTGTGACCCCTGGTTCTAGAGTCCCCCAACATGGGGAACATTGTTTTCCTGCATCTAGCCTGTCCAATCCCTTAAGAATTTTATATGTTTCTTTAAGATCCTCTCTCATCCTTCTAAATTCCCGGTCTACCCTTTCTTTCATCACGTGTCAGTCCCGCCATCCCGGGAATTAACCCGGTAAAAGTCCAGTAGAGGAGATTAAGAAGGGGTAGGCCATTTAGAACTGAGATGAGGAAAAAACTTTTTCAGTCAGAGAGTTGTGAATCTGTGGAATTCTCTGCCTCAGAAGGCAGTGGAGGCCAATTCTCTGAATGCATTCAAGAGAGAGCTAGATAGAGCTCTAAAGGATGGCGGAGTCAGGGGGTATAGGGAGAAGGCAGGAACGGGGTACTGATTGAGAATGATCAGCCATGATCAAATTGAATGGTGGTGCTGACTCGAAGGGCCGAATGGCCTACTCCTGCACCTATTGTCTATTGTCTATTGACATTGTGTGTCGATGAATTCCGCAGATTCACCACCCTCTAACTAAGGAAATTATTTCTCATCTCCTTTCTAGAGATACGCCTTTTTATTCTGAGTTGGTGCCCTGGCCCGAGACTCTAGTGGAAACATCCTCTCCACATCCACTCTATCCAAACCTTTCATGATTCTGCATGTTTCAACGAGGTCCCCCTTCATTCTTCTAAACTCCAGCGAGTCCAGGCCCGGTACCGACAAACGCTCATCATAGGTTAACCTACTCATTCCTGGGATCATTCTTGTAAACCTCCTCTGGACCCTCTACAGAGCCATCACACCCTTCCTCAGATGCCTTTATTCCTACTACCAAAATGCATGACTCCACACTTTGCTACACTATATTCCATCTGCCACTTCTCTGCCCACTCTTCCAACCTGTCCAAGTCCTTCTGCAGAGTCCCTGCTTTCTCTACACTACCTGCCCTTCCACCTATTTTCGTATCGACATACCCCATTACAGACATTGGACCATGTTTAGAGATACAGTACAGAAACAGGCCCTTTCGGCCCACCGGGTCCGCGCCGACCAGCGATCCCCGCACATTAACACTATACTATAACCACTAGGGACAAATTTTACATTTACCAAGCCAATTAACCTACAAACTTGTACGTCTTTGGAGTGTGGGAGGAAACCGAAGATGTCGGAGAAAACCCACGCAAGTCATGGGGAGAATGTACAAACTCCGTACAGGCAGCACCCGTAGTCGGGATCGAACCCGGGTCTCCGGCGCTGCATTCGCTGTAAGGCAGCAGCTCTACCGCTGCGCCACCCTCATTCTGAGGCTATATCTATGGAACTGATGTTCTACAGTGTAGAGAATTATATTCTGCATCCTTCTACCATGAGAGTAGTTTGGACAAGCTGGAGTTGTGCTTCTTTGAGAAAAGAAAAGTTTAGAGCAGATTCAATCAACGTGTACCAGAGCAACATGGGTTCTGATGGGGTAAATAGAGGGAAGTCGTTCTCATGAGATAATGGCTGGTGGATCTAGGCCACAGACTTACAGTAAAATATCAGGCAAACGTTACAATGAGGAAGTGAGGACATTTTTTTCCCACAAATATTTTCCCATGAGATTTGGAATTCACTGCCCTGTGAAAGTGATTGCGTCATAACTACTGTGTTCCTTCAAATGGAATTTGATCTGCATTATTTTTTTAAAGGATTTAATTATAGGAATTAACTAATCACTAAAGCATTTAGAGAAAGGCCTGGATAGAGTGGATGTGGAGAGGATGTTTCCACTAGTGGGAGAGTCTAAGTGGGAGAGTGGGAGAGTCTAAGTGGGAGAGTGGGAGAGTCTAAGACTAGTGGGGGAGTCTAAATGGCCTTTCCCAGTTACACGATCTTTAAGTATAAGAAAATAACTGCAGATGCTGGTACAAATCGATTTATTCACAAAATGCTGGAGTAACTCAGCAGGTCAGGCAGCATCTCGGGAGAGAAGGAATGGGTGACGTTTTGGGTCGAGACCCTTCTCAGTCTGAGGAAGGGTCTCGACCCGAAACGTCACCCATTCCTTCTGTCCCGAGATGCTGCCTGACCTGCTGAGTTACTCCAGCATTTTGTGAATACACAATCTTTAAGGCGACTGCCGGCCACTGTCAAAGATCGCCGAAAAACTTTAAATGTTTTTTTACCCTACGACAATGCCTACAACAATGACCACGACAATGCCCGCGACAAGCTACGACAACCTACCGCCTAGGCGATGGCAAGCTGCCGACGACAGGAGACCCAGTCTTCGCGACCTGGAACGTCCACTACGACAGGGACCACGACAACCTACGGCAACCTCCACTTAAACACTCCATGTAATTATGTGCAAAAGATGCAAGGCTGTCGATATCCTTAACCTAGTCCCTATCAGATGTAATGGGCCATTTCAAAAGCAGTTCTACAATCACCAGGCACTCACAATGCTTGCAGTCTGTGGGTGAATGCCAAACTTACACCACAAAAATTGCTGGTTACTAATTTATTACATTGACTTGGACTTGAGCTAAAATTGACGCAGTGGAGTAAAGGGATAATTATGAGTGTTAGGATTTTGTTTGGAATCGATGCTCGCAGCTGAGGCTGAGGTTGAGGTTGGGTGGGAGATGCGGGGGAAAGGGGATTCGATGCGATGCCGCTAGAATTTGACATTTGTAATAAACATTTTGAAAATGTGGAGATCTTGACCTGTCGCGCCATGAAGCCTCCCATTTTGCCGAGGATATCTTTTCACTTTTAGAAATGACATACAGAGCTTTATTTGTCATTCGGTACCGAGGTACCGAACGAAATTACATTGCAGTCACACACAAAAAAAAAAAGAACACAAGACACATGACCCCAACACAAACATCCATCACAGGTACTCCAAACACCCCTTCACTGTGATGGAGGCAACAAAACTTCCACTCCCTTCCCCACGCCCACGGACAGACAGCTCGTCCCCGACCGACCCGCACAGTCCCCGCAAGGGGATGGAAGTCCCCGCGGCCGAGCCGCACCAGGCGCTGAAAAGTCCCGCGGCCGAGCCGGGCGATTGAAGGCCCCGCGGCCGAGCCGTACCGGGTGCTGAAACGTCCCGTGACCGAGCCGGGCGATGGAAGGCCCCGCGGCCGTACCGTGCGCTGCTAAGTCCCGCGGCCAAGCCGCGCCGGACGATGTTAGGTCCCGCAGCCGAGCCGCACCAGCGGTGTAAAATCCAGCGGCCGAGCCGCACCGGGCGATGAAAGGCCCCACGGGCGATGGACGGCCCGCGGCCGAGCCGCGCCCCGCGAGGAAGAGATCTAAAAAGGAAAGGTTTCCCCCACCACCCCCCACCCCACCCCACCACACCCCCCACCCCACCCTCCCACACATACACAGCCAAAAAACAAAAACAAAAACCATCCCAACACCGACACACAACAAAAAAAAGGAAAAAAGACGAACAGACTGCCAGCGAGCCGCAGCCGTTAGGCGCCGCCACACGAATACAAGGCGGAGTGTCAATAGGGAACGAAGGAACGAGGCACCAATCTGGTAAGGAGTCTGCTAAGGAGACTCGGGTCCTTTGACGGGTGTTCACGGTTTAACTGGAAATCCTAAATTCAATAAATTATAATTGGGAGTTGATTTATAGCAGGGGCGTTAGGCGCTGGTCAAACAGCGATAAATTCAATGTCGCTTTTCCAGCACACATCATATTCCGCTTCTGTGTAGGGAGGAATGGCACATGCTGGTTTACACCAAAGATAGACAAGAAATGCTGGAGTAACTCAGGGGGACAGACAGCATCTCTGGAGAGAAGGAATGGGTGACGTTTCGGGTCGAGACCCTTCTTCAGACCCTTCTTACGACCCGAAACTTCACCCATTCCTGCTCTCCGGTGATGTTGCCTGTCCTGCTGAGTTACTCCAGCATTTCGTGTCTATCTTCAAATAATCTTCTGCTCTTCCCTAACACCAAAGGCCGTTTTCCTCGGGGACATTTCTTGAGTTTATCTCCACGTCAGGTGTCCGCCCACCTTTGACAGCATCGCGGTCTCCGCCCCTCCTTCCACAGCTGGCTGTTGCTGCTGGACTTCTGTAGGCTTGTATACACTGGAATTTAGAAGGATGAGAGGAGATCTTATCGAAACGTATAAGATTATTAAGGGGTTGGACACGTTAGAGGCAAGAAACATGTTCCCAATGTTGGGGGAGTCCAGAACCAGGGGCCACAGTTTAAGAATAAGGGGTAGGCCATTTAGAACTGAGATGAGGAAAAACCTCTTTAGTCAGAGAGTTATGAATCTGTGGAATTCTCTGCCTCAGAAGGCAATGGAGGCAAATTCTCTGAATGCATTCAAGAGAGAGCTAGATAGAGCTCTTAAGGATAGCGAAGTCAGGGGGTATGGGGAGAAGGCAGGAACGGGGTTCTGATTGAGAATGATCAGCCATGATCACATTGAATGGTGGTGCTGGCTCGAAGGGCCGAATGGCCTCCTCCTGCACCTATTGTCTATTGACGGGTTTTGACAGTTCTGTCAGTTTTGACTGTAAGCGATAACCTATCACACCAGGCGACAACTTGCAACAGCGCCCACGACAAGCTACGATCATTGGCGACAAGCTACGATCATTTCACTGAACATCTTGTATATGTGACAAATAAACTTGATTTGACTTGACAAGGCAGCTGTCGTCGAAAAATTTTGAGCAGGTAAATTTTTCCACGACGAGCCGAGATCTACTACGACAATAGACAATAGACAATAGACAATAGGTGCAGGAGTAGGCCATTCGGTCCTTCGAGCCAGCACCGCCATTCAATGTGATCATGGCTGATCATTCTCAATCAGTACCCCGTTCCTCATCTCAGTTCTAAATGGCCTACCCCTTATTCTTAAACTGTGGCCCCTTGTTCTGGACTCCCTCTAACGTGTCCAACCTCTTATACGTTTCGATAAGATCTCCTCTCATCCTTCTATTGAAGACCCCTCACAATCATGCCCGCGACACCCTGGCGAATGTGCGGCGATAGCCTAGTTGCTGGCAGTTGCTATAAAATCGCCTAACTGGGACAGGCCCTTTAGACTAGAGGTCATCAAAGTCAAAGTCAAAGTCAAAGTCAACTTTATTGTCAATTTCCAGTTAGTTTACACAGACAGAAAATCGAAATACCGTTTCCCACAATCCCGAGGAATAAAGTGCATTAAATTAAGTTAAAATTAAAAAGGCACAGCAAGCAACAATCAATCAATATAAAATATAGTCACTTCAATGAAAAAAAGATGAAGATGAATATATTACAATAAAAAATAATGAACAGTAGTGCAAAGCCTGTCCATAGCAGCGTTAAAAAAAGTGTCTGGTGCTGGATGTGCGTGTGTGTGGGGTGTTAAAGTCCAGGTCCAATGGGGGCAGGGGAGAGAGGAGGGAGGGAGGGGAGAGAGTTCAGCATCCTGACTGCCTGGTGGAAAAAACTTCTTTAGTCGGGTGGTGCTCAACCTCAGGCTGCGAAACCTTCTCCCTGAAGGCAGGAGGGTGAAGAGGCTGTTGGAGGGGTGGGAGGGGTCACCCACAATGCTCAATGCTTTGCGGGTGAGGCGGGTGGTGTAAAGGACCAGGAGTGTTGGGAGTGAGGCGCCAGTGATCCTCTCAGCAGTGTTCACTATGCGCTGCAGGGTCTTGCGGCTGGAGGCTGTGCAGCTTCCGAACCACACAGTGATGCAGCTGCTGAGGATGCTCTCGATGGCACCTCGGTAAAAAGTGTACATGATGGGTGTGGGGGCTCCCGCTCTCTTCAGTTTGCGGAGGAAGTAGAGGCGCTGCTGGGCTTTCTTGGCGATGGACGTGGTGTTGTTGCTCCAGGAGAGATCCTCGGTGATGTTCACCCCCAGGAATTTGGTGCTGCTCACATGCTCCACAGCAGCACCATTGATGGTCAGTGGGTGGGGGTGTTGGGTGTGCGTTCTCCTGAAGTCGACAACAATCTCCTTTGTTTTCTCCATATTCAGGAAGAGATTGTTGTCTGTGCACCACGCGTCGTTGTTGCTGATGAGACCCACCACGGTTGTGTCGTCCGCAAACTTGACGAAGTGGTTGGAGCTGTGGGTGGGTGTGCAGTCGTGGGTCAGCAAGGTGAAGAGCAGGAGGCTTAACACACATCCTTGTGGGGCCCCCGTACTCAGCGTGATGGTGTCCGATGTGTTGCTGCCGACCCGTACAGACTGGGGTCTGGCAGTGAGGAAGTCCAGCAGCCAGTTGCAGAGAAGGGTGCTGAGGCCCAGATTTGTTAGTTTACAAACCAGCTGCTGGGGGATGATGGTGTTGAATGCTGAGCTAAAGTCTATGAACAGCATCCTAACATATGAGTTTTTAGTGTCCAAGTGGGTGAGGGCTGGGTGTAGAGCAGAGGAGATGGCATCCTCAGTGGACCGCTTAGCTCGATATGCAAACTGAAACGGGTCCAGGGAGGGGGGGAGGTTGGATCTGATCTGCTTCATGACCAGCCTCTCGAAGCACTTCATGATGGTTGAAGTCAGCGCTACAGGGCGGTAGTCGTTGAAGCAGGATGGAGAAGACTTCTTGGGCACAGGTATGATGGTGGTTTCTTTGAAGCACGAGGGAACAACAGCCTGGCTCAGGGAGATGTTGAAGATGTCTGTGAGGACATCTGTGAGCTCAGCTGCGCAGTCTTTTAGCACACGACCAGGAATGTTGTCAGGTCCAGAAGCTTTCCGGGTGTTAATCCTTAACAGTGTGCTCCTCACACTGCCTGGAGACAGACAAATAGCCTGGTCGTTGGGGGGGGAAGTTGTTTTCTGCGCAGGTGTGTTGCTCTGTGCTTCAAAGCATGCGAAGAAGCCGTTGAGGTCGTTCAGGAGAGAGGTGTCACTGTCACAGGTCTGTGGTAAGGGTTTGTAGTCCGTGATAGTCCTAATACCTTTCCACAGGCTCCGTGTGTCTCTGCTGTCACTGAAGTGGGCTGTGATGCGCCGGGTGTAGTGTTGTTTGGCTTTCCTGATGCCACTGGAAAGGTTGGTCCTGGCTGCTCTGAGACCGGCTGGATTGCCCTCTCTGAAGGCAACGTTGCGGATCCTCAGCAGCCCATGGACCTCCCCTGTCAGCCATGGCTTCTGGTTAGCCCGGATGGTGATGGCTCTGGTGTGGGTCACATCGTCAATGCATTTGGTGATGTAGCCTGTAACTGTCTCTGTGTATTCCTGAATGTTGGTTGTGTTGTTGTATGTTGCTGCCTGCTTGAACATGTCCCAGTCTGTAGTCTCAAAGCAGTTTTGGAGTGCAGCTGTGCTGTCCTCTGACCATAAACGTACCTCTTTTGAAACCGGTTTGGTGACTTTCACCCGGGGTCTGTATGCCGGTTTCAGCAGAATGGTGAGGTGATCAGAGAGGCCGATGTGGGGGAGGGGGGAAGCCTTGTATGCTCCTTTGATGGTCGTGTAAACAAGTTCCAAGGTGTTGTTTTCTCGTGTTGGGAAATCAACATGCTGGTATACTTTAGGCATGACAGTTTTTAGGTTAGCATGGTTGAAGTCCCCAGCTACGATGAGAAAGCCATCTGGGTGTGCTGTCTGCTGCTCAGAGATGGCCCGGTACAGTTCACAGAGATGTCATAGCCTCAGAATTAAAGTACATTCCTGGAGGATGGAGATGAAGAGGAATTTCTTTAGTCAGAGGGTGGTGAATGTGTGGAATTATTTGCCACAGAAGGCTGCCGAGGCAAGATCAATGGATATTGTTAACGCAGAGATAGATAGACTCTTGATTCGTACAGGTGTCAGGGGCTATGGGGAAAAGGCATGAGAGTGGGGTTCGGAGGGAGAGATAGATCGGGCTTGATTGAATGGCGGAGTAGACTCGATGTGCCAAAATGGCCTAATTCTGCTCCTATCACTTATGGCCTAATGGCCTTAATGCGGGGACCATGGTTAGCAGGGGGAAAAGAATGTTCCACAGAGAGATAGCATGGATGTATTTTATGCTCTAACAATCCAACATTTCTATGATTAATACAATACGTCTAAATCATTCGAATCAGCCAATGTTCAATTGTTTCATTCCGTAAAGTGCTTTGAGATGTTTTGAGGAATGCATACAGAACCGTTGAGTTGTACAGCAGCGAAACTGACCCTTCCGCCCAACTTCAATTGTTTAAGTATTTGCATCTGGGTCCTAATTATAATGGAATATCCTCAATTTTTCAAAGGTAACAGATGGAAATGGGAACAATCAAGAAGATTTCCCCAACCTAATCTTCTATTCAATTAGAACATGGATGATCCCATGTTTAATTCACATCCCATCTTAATAACGTTCCAGAATAATTTCCGTAACAGCAGTTTTTTCGATCACAGTTTTGAATATATGTGCACCAATTAAGTCTGCATTGCAATAAAGATTTCAATGATGTACAGCCCTGTGTGTAAAGACATCTCTCCCCATCTCATTTCCCAAATGAATGCTTATCCTGGTCTTATAGGTAGTATAAGAAAATAACTGCAGATGCTGGTACAAATCGAAGGTATTTATTCACAAAATGCTGGAGTAACTCAACAGGTCAGGCAGCATCTCCGGAGAGAAGGAATGGGTGACGTTTTGGGTCGAGACCCTTCTTCAGACTGGTCTTATAGGTAGGTAGGTTTATAAAGGCTGGTAGGTTTATTAAAAAATCAGGAGCAGAACAACTGTGACATTGTGCAAACTATTTACTGGGTAAAATGAATTTGTCATTAAGCTCACAATAAGCCATTTTCTAGGAAACAAAGACCAGTGTGGATACATTTCTTAGAATGCATTGAGAAGGGAAATGGCTCAACACCACAATATACATGTTATTTTCTGAAGGATTTATTGTGTGGAGGAGCGAAGCCAGGCCGACTCCTTGCAATTCCAAGCCAGTGCTGACTCCAGGACAATGGACCTCTATGGCCACGTCAAGACTAATATTTATTTAGTAGAATTTGGACATGAAGTGTACAAGATGGCGCCTAAAACATGGCGATGCTTGTGTACTGACACAGTGGGCTCTACTATCTTACAATCTTATACTTGATACGATTGCACCTCATGTGTAGCAGGATTGTCACTAAACTGTGTGCAAAAATGAATTTAAAATTAATGTCTCTGAACCAAGTGACAATAAAATGCGACAAAGTTACAATAAAGTACCATTGAGGTTGGAGTTGCCATGTTTAGACCCGAAACGTCACCCATTCCTTCTCTCCTGAGATGCTGCCTGACCTGCTGAGTTACTCCAGCATTTTGTGAATAAATACTCAGGACAATGGACCTCAATGGCCACGTCAAGACTAACATTTATTTAGTAAAATTTGGACATGAAGTGTACAAGATGGCGCCTAAAACATGGCGATGCTTGTGTACTGACACAGTGGGCTCTACTATCTTACAATCTTATACTTGGTACCATTGCGCCTAATGTGTAGCAGGATTGTCACTAAACTGTGTGCAAAAATGAATTTAAAATTAATGTCTCTTAAAATTAAGTAACAATAATGCGACAAAGTTACAATAAAGTACCATTGAACCATTGAGGTCGGAGTTGCCAAGTTTAGATCACCTAATTGAATGAATGAGCAGACCTTAAAATCCTTGTGGCCTACTCCTGCACTATTTCTCGTCCCGTGTTCCTGTGTAAATAAAGCCATTTTAGATAAATCAATAGTACGGCACGGTGGCGCAGCGGTAGAGTTGCTGCCTTACAGCGCTTGCAGCGCCGGAGACCCGGGTTCGGTCCTGACTATGGGTGCTTGTCTGTACGGAGTTTGTACGTTTTCCCAGTGACCTGCGAGGGATTTCTCCGAGATCTTCAGTTTGCTCCCACACTCCAAAGATGGACGGGTTTGTCAGTTAATTGGCTTGGGTTTGTATACATGGTGTAAGTGTAAATTATCCCTAGTGTGTGCGTGGGCTTGGGTTAACATGCGGGGAAGGGCCTGTTTCCACGCTGTGTCTCTAAACTAAACGAAAAGTACAAGTTTTATTTTTAGTTTTTAGTTTTAGAGAAACAACACAGAAACAAGCCCTTTGGTCCAGTGCGGGGAGGAAACCGGAGCTGTAAAACTGCACCACTGTTCTGCCCCAGACCAGCTCAATTCCAGCAAAGTATTCATTAAAAAATAAACCACACATCCATCCTTTCAGCTTTTGATAAAACGATTCTTTAATGCACTTGGACAGTTTCATAAATGACTGAGAATTTACAAATCATGCGAAGGCACTGCATTCTGAACATCCGTCTTAACTTGCAGTTTCCAAGAGTCATTTATGGAAGGCAAGCTTAAAACAGAAGTGAAGATGGAGTTTTTAATAACAGATCTGTTTAAGGTAGTCCAAAACACTCCATTGCCTGCCAGCAGCCCTTTCCAAGTTAAGTTTCAGTTTAGTTTAGAGATACAGTGCGGAAACAGGCCCTTCGGCCCACCGAGTCCGCACCGACCGGCGATCCCCACACATTAACACTACCCTACACACGCTAGGGACAATTTACATTTACACCAACCCAATTAACCTCCAAACCTATACGTCTTTGGAGTGTAGGAGGAAACCGAAGATCTTGAATGAAACGCACGCAGGTCACGGGGAGAACGGACAAACTCCGTACAGACAGCACCCGCGGTCTCTGGCATTGCAAGGCAGTAACTCTACCGTTGCACCACCGTGGCACCCTAGATGGATGGCAGTCACTAAAGAAATTCCTCTTGCTTGTTATATTTTTCCCTTCATTTACAAAGCAGGCCAGAAAGCTCAGTCCTAATTGCCTTTAAATTTAAGCAGCATTTGAAAAATATTTAATCTGATGGGTCTGGAGTCTAATATAGACCAGATCAGATGGAGGTGGCAGGTTGCGGTTTGCGAATAACATGGATGACTTTCTATAGAAAGGTCAACACAAAGTGTGGAGTACCTCAGCCGGTCAGGCAACATGAGTAGGAAGGAACTGCAGATGCTGGTTTACGCCGAAAATAGACGCAAAATGCTGGAGTAACTCAGCGGGACAGGCAACATCTCTGGAGAAGGAATGGGTGACGTTTCGGGTCGAGACCCTTCTTCAGTCTGAGATGCTGACTGACCCGCTGAGTTACTCCTTCGTGACTTCTTTCATGAACCAGTGTTCACAGTTCCTTGTTTCTGAATGACTTTCTAGTCTCACTGTTGCTTGGGTTTTTTTGTTTACCAGGTTTATTTAGTTACTTCAACTTAAACTCGCCAGCTACTTGATGGGATTTGAGTTTGTGTGTCTGCACACAGTCCTATCTGAATGAACATGCTACCACAAAAAAACATTCAAGCGCAAAATCTAAGAACGCTACCATGGTAGTACATTTAAAATAAAATAAAATGGATTGCAATGTCAGACATTTAAAAATGTCCTTATGCCCAGTAAATACATTGACAATGAAAACAACTACCATCATTAATACAGGGGAGAAGTGTGTTAAACAATACACTGCATGCCAAAGATAGCTACAAAATGCTGGAGTAACTCAGGGGACAGACAGCATCTCTAGAGAGAAGGAACGGGTGACATTCCTGCATCAGCACTCTTCTGTGTCTTAATGTTAGGTTAACTTGTTCGCTTTTTTTTTTAAACAGCAGACGAAAATCTCATACAATATAAATCTAAAAATCAGAAGTGTCAGTACACAAAAATAAAAAGTTATAATTATATTCACATATTTGTTCTTTTTCAGAATTTCGTACAACAGAGGAATGTGGCTTGTCAGCCTGCAATGTTTGTGCTGAACATGATGCCCATTTAAACTGATCTCATCTGCCTGCCCACGATCCATATCTCTCTATTCCTCCATGTGCTTATCTTTAGACCTCTTAAAGGTCACTCTAGTATCTGCCTCCACCACCACCCCTGGCAATGCGTTCCAGGCCCCCCCTTCCTCTCTCTCTGTGTGTGAAAACATTTGTGTGTGAAAACATTTCTGTGTGAAAAAAACTTTCCCCTCTCGCCTTAAAGCAATGTCCTCCAGTGTGGGAAAAAAACAAACATATTTCCGTATCTATTTGTGTTGGAACCAATTTTCACAATTTAGTTTACTTTAGAGATACAGTGTGGAAACAGGCCCGTTGGCCCACTGAGTGCGTGCCGACCAGCGATCCCCACACATTAATACGATCCTACACACACTGGGGACAGTTTACAATATTACCAACCCAATTAGCCTACAAACCTGCATGTCTTTGGGGTGTGCGAGGAAACCGGAGCACCCACAGAAAACCCACACAGGTCGCGGGGAGAATGTACAAACTCCCTACGAACAGCACCCGTAGTGATGATCGAAGCCGTGTCTCTGGCGCTGTAAGGCAGCGATTCTACCGCTGCGCCAATGTGCTGGAAAATTATTTATTGATATGCATTGTTCTTTATTCATTGGCGCATTGGCGGGTATAATGTTTCGAGAGCTGCAGCATGAAAACAGGCCCTTCGGCCCATCGAATCCACGCTGACCATCGATCCCCCATTCTGATTATTCGATTGAATGGTATCGCAAAATGCTGGAGTAACTCAGAGGGTCAGGCAGCATCTCAGGAGAGAAGGAATGGGTGACGTTTCGGGTCTGTTTAGTACTCTACGACCACGTTTTGACCCAGACTCGCTACCACAGCCACGTCTGTTTAAAAGCTCCACCACAAGATTGAATTGAATGGAATACTTTATTGTCTCATGTGACCAGTCACTGTGAAATTCTTTGCTTGCACACCCAAGGTAGGTCCCACTTTGTTTTCCTCCATCCCCTTCTTCACGGCAATCCCCTAACGCTGGGTCCTCCATTGTCCAGTGTTCCCCGCCCTCCCTCACCATGGTCCCCCTCCACAATGGGTCCCCCTTTGTTCCTTCCCTCCTTCTATGTTCCATGTAATCTAGTTCTATGGAGCCCCACTCTCACATCCACTCACTACGCAATATGGGCAATTTTACAGAGGTCGATCAACCCACAAACCCGCACGTCCTTGAGGTGATGGAGGAAACCGGAGCGCCTGGAGGAAACCCACACTAGTCACAGGGAGAACGTGCAAACTCCACACAGAGGTATTGAACCCGGGTCTCCGGTGCTATGAGGCAGCAGCTCTACCACTTCTTTTGTGAGCAAGTATAAACGTGTTTGCTGCAGGAAAGAGGCACGGTTTTGACAACTGCATTTGGCACACTTGAAATGTCAATAGACAATAGACAATAGGTGCAGGAGGAGGCCATTCGGCCCTTCGAGTCAGCACCACCATTCAATTTGATCATGGCTGATCATTCACAATCAGTACCCCGTTCCTGCCTTCTACCCATACCCCCTGACTCTGCCGTCCTTTAGAGCTCTATCTAGCTCTCTCTTGAATGCATTCAGAGAATTTGCCCCCACTGCCTTCTGAGGCAGAGAATTCCACAGGTTTACAACTCTCTGACTGAAAAAGTTTTTCTTCATCTCCGTTCTAAATGGCCCTACCCCTTATTCTTAAACTGTGGCCCCTGGTTCTGGACTCCCCCAACATTGGGAACATGTTTCCTGCCTCTAACGTGTCCAACCCCTTAATAATCTTATATGTTTCATATCATATATATACAGCCGGAAACAGGCCTTTTCGGCCCTCCAAGTCCGTGCCGCCCAGCGATCCCCGTACATTAACACTATCCTACACCCACTAGGGACAATTTTAAAAAATTTACATTTACCCAGCCAATTAACCTACATACCCGTACGTCTTTGGAGTGTGTAGTTATGTAATTATGTCTTTCGATAAGATCCCCTCTCATCCTTCTAAATTCCAGTGTATACAAACATATGACAGTGCCGCCATTCCGGGAATTAACCAAGTAAACCTACGCTGCACGCCTTCAATAGCAAGAATGTCCTTCCTCAAATTTGGAGACCAAAACTGCACACTGTACTCCAGGTGCGGTCTCACCAGGGCCCTGTCTTCCATAGATTACTTTACAGTTGGCAAAGCTGACATTCAAATAAAATCATTCAGAATAAAATCAGTAATACTGTAATTACTCAGCCATCCAGACGACACTTCAGTTAAAAACCTATCTTTTCAATCAACCTTTCAACTGATGACATTGTACAAATTACCTTTATTCTCTTGAATTTATCTCAACTAACCCTTCAGCAGCTTGTGGGTTCCTATAGTATATGGGACTCTGTATTTAACCTCAGTGTTTTCGTTATTTGTCCTGTTACACTCTCAATTTTTTTATTTTATATTTTATTTTATACTGTTCCGCAGGGAACAGTGCTAGCTTCATTCTTGTTCACCCTGTACACTGTGGACTTCAGGCACAGCTCTGCAGACTCCTATCTACAGAAGTTCTCTGACGACTCTGCCATCGTCGGCCTCATCACGGGCGACAATGACAAGGCGTACAGAGAACTGATCAAGGAGCTTGTGGACTGGTGCCAGTGGAACCGCCTCCGGATCAACGCGGGGAAAACCAGGGAGATGGTGGTGGATTTCCGCAGGCGCAGCCAGGTCCCCCCGACACCGGTGAACATCCGGGGAATGGACATCGGGAGGGTGGACTCGTATAAGTACCTGGGCGTTTACCTTAACAATAAATTTGACTGGACCGAAAATACCAATGCACTGTACAAAAAGGGCCAGAGCAGACTTAATCTGCTGAGGAGACTCAGGTCCCTTGGAGCGCAGGGGGCACTCCTAAGGACCTTCTACAACACAGTGGTTGCATCGGCCATTTTCTATGGAGTGGTCTGCTGGAGCAGCAGCATCTCAGCAGCAGAGGGGAAGAGACTTGACAAGCTGATCAGGAAGGCCAGCTCTGTCCTGGGTTGCTCCCTCGACTCAGTGCAGGTGGTGGGAGAGAGGAGGATGATGGCAAAGATAACATCACTGCTGGACAACGACTCCCACCCCATGCAGGACACTGTTACTGCACTGAGTAGCTCCTTCAGTGACCGACTCCTTCACCCCAAGTGCGTGAAGGAGAGATATAAGAGGTCCATCCTTCCCGCTGCTATGAGACTGCACATCCAGCACTGCTCCCAGCAGACCAGTCAACAGTAATAGTAACAGGGCGGCACGGTGGCGCAGCATGGCGGCACGGTGGCACAGCGGTAGAGTTGCTGCCTTACAGCGAATGTAGCGCTGGAGACAGGTTGGATCCTGACTACGGGCGCCATCTGTGCGGAGTTTGTACGTTCTCCCCGTGACCTGCGTGGGTTTTCTCTGAGATCTTCGGTTTCCTCCCACACTCCAAAGACGTACAGGTATGTAGGTTAATTGGCTGGGCAAATGTAGGATAGTGTTAATGTGCGGGAATCGCTGGGCGACGCGGACCCGGTGGGCTGAAGGGCCTGTTTCCGCACTGTATCTCTAAATCTAAAAAAAAACAAATCTAAAAAAAAAATCTAATGGAAAAACACAGCAAATGATGACAATTATCCTTATCTTTATTTTTATTTATAATGAATGTCTCTTGCTACCACTTTGCTGCTGTAGCACTGCAAATTTCCCCAGTGTTGGACAAATAAAGGAATATATATAACATAATAATTATATATAATTATATATAATTATATTAATCTGTGCTGCATATGCTATTAACTGTCTATGTCCTTACTGTTTTAAATTGTATTTTTGTTTAGACCTGCGTGTTTTGTGAAAAGCACTTTGGGTTGCATTCAATTGTATGAAGAGTGCTATCCAAATAAAGTTATTATTATTATTATTAAGGTAATGTTTCAGGTCAATGATTCTCCTGCAAGATTGTTCGTGAGGATTCTTGATCGACGATGACAATTGTTTATGGCTACTTGCTTTCACACAAGGATTGAGGAGGTACTCTGAGGTATACAAAGAGCTGATGGTAGGAGCAGATTTCTTAACTTAAACATCACTTCTGATGCTTTCTTCAATGACAACTGTGCTACATTCTTCATATTTAGAAATTGGTATCTGGTAGCCCAGCCATTTCTGTTGAGGAAGGAAAAAAACTCAGGTTAGTACATCTGTGTTTGGTTTTACTTTTGGATGTAGCAGAAGTGGACCGTTTGGTTTCGACATACATCGTGGAAACTGGCCCTTCGGACCACCGAGTTCAGCCCGACCTTCGATCGCCCTCATCGATCACCGATCATCACAGTGGTGCAGTGGTAGAGTTGCTGCCTTACAGCGCCAGAGACCCAGGTTCAATCCTGACTAAGGGTGCTATCTGTACAGATTCTGTGCGTTCTCCCTGTGACCCTGTAGGTTTTTTTCCATGTGCTCAGGTTTCCTCCCACACTCCGTAGGTTTGTAGTTAAGTTGACTTTGGTAAAATTGTAAATTGACCCTGGTGCGGAGGATAGCGCTAGTGTACAGGGATCACTGGTCGGTCAGGCTTGGTGGGCCGAAAGGCCTGTCTCCACGCTGTTTCTAGTATTTGACATTTCCACCCTGGAAAAAAGTTGTGACTTTCGACAGACGCTCGTAATGCTATATTGATCTATCAGGTTCTCCTTCAACCTTTGGTGCTCTCGAGAAAACTATCCAAGTCTGTCTAACCTCTCCTTGAAGCTCATCCCCAATAATAAAGGCATCATTCTGGTAAAGTAGGAAAAAAGGAACTTCAGATGCAGGCTTATTCCAATGATAGACACAAAGAGCTGGAGCCCAGGCAGCATCTCTAGAGAAAAAGGATGGGTGATGTCTCACTGAGGAAGGGTCCAGACCCAAGATATCACCCATCCTTTTACTCCAGAGATACTGCCTGACCATTCTGGTAAAACCTCTTGTACACCATTTCCAAAGCCTCCACATCCTTCTGGTATTGGGGTGACCAGAGCTACATGCAACACTCCAAATGTGGCCTAACTGAAGTCCTCTGAAGCTGCATCATAGGTTTTTTACTTTTATACTCAATTCCACAGCCAATGAAGGCAAGCATACTATGTGCCTTCTTTACATTCTATCCACTAGTGTTGCCATTTGCAGGGAGTTGTGGACTTGGACTCCGATATCCGTCTGTACGTATATGCTTAAGAGTGCCTCTTGCCCAGAGTAGGGGAATTGAGGACCAGAGGACATAGGTTCAAGGTGAAGGGGAAAAGATTTAATAGGAATCTGAGGGTGGTGAGTGTATTGAACAAGCTGCCAGAGGAGGTAGTTGTGGCTGGGACTATCCCAACGTTTAAGAAACAATTAGACAGGTACACGGATAGGACAAGTTTGGAGGGATATGGACCAAGCGCGGGCAGGTGGGACTAGTGTAGCTGGGACATTGTTGGCCGGTGTGGGCAAGTTGGGCCGAAGGCCCTGTTTCCCACACTGTATCACTCTATGACTATGACTCTCAAGGAACAAGCCATTAATTGTATATATTTACTTGAAACTATAAGTTGCTTGGCTGATGAAGCATTACATCCATCTCTAATACTCAATCAATATTTATTTAAATTACTGGTTGTGACATATCAGGCTTTTTACTTGACCACCAACCTGAAAATCACCGTTGTGCTCCTCAAACAATTCCTTGAACTTCTTCTGCGGATCAGGCACTGGGCGGAACACAATGATTTTGTACCTAAGCAATGTTAAATATATTAATTCATATTAGGTACATTTCCACATTTTTCAACTATTTTGCACATTAACATGGAAGATAGAGCTCCAGTTAGAGAGAACTCTAGGGGCTAGTGGAATCATGGGATATGGGGAGAAGGCAGGCACAGGTTACAGATTGTGGATGGTCAGCCATGATCACATTGAATGGTGGTGCTGGCTCGAAGGGCCAAATGGCCTCCTCCTGCACCTATTTTCTGTTTCCATGTTCGATGAAAGATCGAAGTCGGCCTCGAATTATCACAATTATTCCTTGAAAGTAGCGTCACAGGTAGATAGGGTGGTCAAGAAGGCTTTCAGCACATTGGCCTTCATCAGTCAGAGTATTAAGTATAGAAGGTCATGTTACAACAGGAGGTCATGTTACTGTTTAATTTAGTTTCGTTTTAGTTTAGTTTAGTTTAGGAAACAGGCCCCTTCAGCCCACTGAGTCTGCACCAACTAGCAATTCCCCGCACATTAACACTATCCTACACACTAGGGACAATTTACGTTTATACTAAGCCAATCAACCAAACAAACCTGTACGTCTTTGGAGTGTGGGAGAAGACCAAAGATCTCTGAGAAAGCCCAGGAAGGTTACAGAGAGAACGTGCAAACTCCATACAGGCAGCACCTGTAGTCGGGATCGAACCCGGGTGTCTAGTGCTGTAAAGCGGCAACTCTACCGCTGGACCACTATGCAGTTGTGCAGGTCATTATAGGAGGTCATGTTACAGTTGTGCACATCTCTGGTGAGGTCACAATTGGAGTATTGTGTTCCGTTTTGGTCACCCTGTTATAGGAAACCTTAAACCTATGTCCTCTGGTTCTTGATTCCCTTACTCTGCATTAAAGACTCAATGCATTTGCCCTATCTAATCATCTCATGATTTCATGCACCTCCATAAGATCACCCCTCATTCTCCTGAGCTCCTTGCCATGGAGTCCTAGCCTGCCCAACCTCTCCCTGCAGCCCAGTCCCTCGATCCCTGCCAACTACCTTGTAATTCTTCTCTGTACCCCTTCCAAATTGACAATATCTTTCCTATAACATGCTGCCCAGAACTGAACACAATACTCTCAATGCAGCCTCGCCAATGTCTTATACAACTGGAACATGTCCTCCCAACTTCTACACTCGATACTCTAACTGATGAAGGCCATTGTGTCAAAAGCCATATTTGACTACTTTATGTACAACTGTAATGTTGCATGTTCGTGGTGTTACTTGCGAGCGGAGCACCAAGGCACATTCCTTGCATGTGCGCATCTTTGGCCAATAAACTTATTCATTCATTCATTCTTAACCAGATGCCTTTGAACATATTGTTGGCATAAATTTGACAGAAGATTGTCAAGATGTTTCTTGTGATGGGAGTGAGGTAGACGGCTTGCCAATTTTATGAAGAACTTGTGCCAGGCTTTCAAGATGGTGCCCAAGATGGTGGCCGTTTGCGTGCTGGCCACAGAAGCAGCTCTACAATCACATATTACAATCGCTCCGCACTCTTAAATCTCTATTCCTACAGCAACATACAGTATCTCACTTTAACTATGATACACTGAAAATAGACAATAGACAATAGACAATAGGTGCAGGAGGAGGCCATTCGGCCCTTCGAGCCAGCACCGCCATTCAATGTGATCATGGCTGATCATTCTCAATCAGTACCCCGTTCCTGCCTTCTCCCCACACCCACTGACTCCGCTTTCCTTAAGAGCTCTATCCAGCTCTCTCTTGAATGCATTCAGAGAATTGGCCTCCACTGCCCTCTGAGGCAGAGAATTCCACAGATTCACAACTCTCTGACTGAAAACGTTTTTCCTCATCTCAGTTCTAAATGGCCTACCCCTTATTCTTAAACTGTGGCCCCTTGTTCTGGACTCCCCCAACATTGGGAACATGTTTCCTGCCTCTAACGTGTCCAACCCCTTAATAATCTTATACGTTTCGATAAGATCTCCTCTCATCCTTCTAAATTCCAGTGTATACAAGCCTAGTCGCTCCAGTCTTTCAACATATGAAAGTCCCGCCATTCCGGGAATTAACCTAGTAAACCTACGTTGCACGCCCTCAATAGCAAGAATATCCTTCCTCAAATTTGGAGACCAAAACTGCACACAGTACTCCAGGTGCGGTCTCACTAGGGCCCTGTACAAAATGGTTCGATTGTAATCGTGTATTGTCTTTCCGCTGACTGGATAGCACGAAACAAAAGCTTTTCACTGCATCTCGGTACACATGACATAGAAACATAGTAACATTGAAAATATGTGCAGGAGTAGGCCATTCGACCCTTCGAGCCAGCACCACCACTCAATATGATCATGGCTGATCATCCAAAATCGGTAGATAGACACAGAAAGCTGGAGTAAATCATCAGGACAGGCAGCATCTCTGGAGAGAAGGAATGGGTGACGTTTTGGGTCGAGGCCCTTCTTCAGCTCAAAATCAGTACCCCGTTCCTGCTTTTTCCCATATCCCTTGATTCCTTTAGCCCAAAGAGCCAAATCTAACTCTCTCTTGAAAACATCCAATGAATTGGCCTCCACTGCCTTCTGTGGCAGAGAATTCCACAGATTCACAACTCTCTGGGTGAAAATTGTTTTCCTCATCTCAGTCCTAAATGGCCTACCCCTTCTTCTTAAACTGGGACCCCTGGTTCTGGATTCCCCCCAACATCGGGAACATTTTTCCTGCATCTAGCCTGTCCAATCCTTTTAAGAATTTTTAGTGACAGTTAAGTGACAATAAACAAAACTGTAACCTGAAGAACCCCACCGAAGTTGACTTTGACTTTGTCAAGGCGTCTGGGGGGGGGATCGATGCAATTCTCAGGATCCAAATCACAGGGAGACTCAAGGTGTAAAGGGCACAAAAAGCTGGAGTAACTCAGCGGGTCAGGCAGCGTCTCTGGAGAGAGGTGTAGGAGCTATTTACACTTAGATTAGTTACTGTCATTATATTATGGCTATGTTTAATAATTATTTTTTTTGCATGCTGATTTGATATGTAATGGGGAGTGATTGGGTACGTAATGGGGAGTGTCTACATCTGAAGAGGCTGGCATGGCCACAGAGATTGGTGGTCAGTTTAGTCTCGGAGGATGGAGGGAATGCAGTTTTTTACCATGACCATGACCACGACCACACGGTCTCGACTGTATTGTTTGAAGAAGAAACAGTTGATAAGAACGAAAAGTTATGAAGTATTCTTTTGATCTGTGCTACTTTAATAAAGACCAACTCATCACGAAACAGCGTTTGGAAGATTCGTGTTTGCTATCTCAGTGTGCGGTGTGTGGGTAAGGTATACCTCCGCCCCATCCCCGGGCAATAATAGCTATCGAAGTTGGACTTTGAGAAGGTATAGAAACTGCCATTGCAAGAAGGAATGGGTGATGTATCGGGTCGAGACCCTTCTTCAGACTGGTTAGGGATAAGGGTAACGAGAGGTATAGACGATGTTGTGGAGAGATAAAGAAGAGTGAATGTAAGATATGCAATAAAGGAAACACGCAAGGTATCTTTTTTGCACATCTTTCATTCATTGTTCTTTATCTCTCCACATCATCGTCTACATCTCCCATTTCCCTTATCACTAACCAGTCTGAAGAAGGGTCTCGACCCGAAACATCACCCATTCCTTCTCTTCAGAGTTGCTGCCTCAACTGCTGAGTTACTCCAGCTTTTTGGGTCTATTTTCGGTTTATCTGCAGTTCCTTCCTACACAAGATGTGAAGGGGTAGGCCATTTAGAACGGAGATGAGGAAGAACTTTTTCGGTCAGAGAGTGGTGAAGGTGTGGAATTCTCTGCCTCAGAAGGCAGTGGAGGGCAGTTCGTTGGATGCTTTCAAGAGAGAGCTGGATAGAGCTCTTAAGGATAGCGGAGTGAGGGGGTATGGGGAGAAGGCAGGAACGGGGTACTGATTGAGAGTGATCAGCCATGATCGCATTGAATGGCGGTGCTGGCTCGAAGGGCTGAATGGCCTACTCCTGCACCTATTGTCTATTGTCTATTGTCTATTGACGTTCTTTTAGGAAGGAGATGAGGAGAAATTTCTTTGTGTAAGAAAATAACTGCAGATGCTGGTACAAATCGAAGGTATTTATTCACAAAATGCTGGAGTAACTCAGCAGGTCAGGCAGCATCTCAGGAGAGAAGGAATGGGCGACGTTTCGGGTCGAGACCCTTCTTCAGACTGAGATAGCAAACACGAAATACGTCGCCCATTCCTTCTCTCCTGAGATGTTGCCGGACCTGCTGAGTTACTCCAGCATTTTGTGAAGAAATTTCTTTGGTCAGAGGGTGGCGAATCTGTAGAATTCTTTCCCACAGAAGGCTGTGGAGACCAAGTCAGTGGATATGTTTAAGGCAGAGATAGATAGATTCTTGATTAGTACAGGTGTCAGAATTATGGGGGGAAGGCAGGAGAATGGGATCAGGAGGGAGAGATAGATCAGCCATGATTGAATGGTGGAGTAGTTGATGGGCCGAATGGCTTAATTCTACTCCTATCACTTATGATCTTAAGAAGATAGGAGTAGGTGCATAAATCAAGATGTATTCATACTGTAATAAACCTTTGGGTATGGAGTTACCTTCTGAAAATTATTCTTAGAAGCAGTCCTGCCAATATAAGGATTATAATCAGTACAAGCACAAATATGCGGCCATTTAACGTCTTCTTGGGCTCTGCAAGTAAACATTATCATAGGGTCATAACGGACATTTCAAGTTGTTACATTCATTGTCACATTTAGTTTATAGATACAGAGCAGAAACAGGTCTTTCGGCCCATCGATCCATGCACATTAACATTATCCTGCACACACTGGGGACAATTTACATTGTCAATACCAAATACCATTGTCATTTACAAATACCAAGCCAATTCACCTACAAACATGTACGCACGTCTTTGGAGTGTGGGAGGAAACCGAAGATCACGGAGAAAACCCACGCAGGTCATGGGGAGAACGTACAAACTCCGTACAGACAGCACCCGCAGTCGGGATCGAACCCGGGTCTCTGGCGCCGTGAGCGCTGTAAGGCAATGACCCGACTGCTATGCCACCATACGGAGAATATGCAAAAGTACAGTGTGATACAGGTACAATATAAATCTTGTTTATTACTCATTTAGAATTGTCGATGTTTCTTGTTTCGAATAGGTTGTTGCAGGGAAGAGCTCAGTCCAAAACTGAAAGGACCTATACTACAATCAAAGTGCATGAAAATGCTCAAATAATTGAGGTTAGAAATGGGACGACTCTAAGCTGGGCCATTCCGTGGGGCTGTAGAGTAACAGAAAATTCCAATATTTTCTGTGGACCCTGTAATAACCCTGGCCACTCCCTCTTCTCCCCTCTCCCATCGGGCAAAAGGTATAGAAGTGTGGATACGCACACCTCCAGATTCAGGGACAGTTTCTTCCCAGCTGTTATCAGGCAACTGAACCATCCCACCACAACCGGAAGCAGTCCTGAACTACTATCTACCTCATTGGTGACCCTAGGACTATCTTTGATTGGACATTACTGGCTTTACCTTGCACTGAACGTTATTCCCTTATGTATGTGTACACTGTAAATGGCTCGATTGGAATCATGTATTGTCTTTCCGCTGGCTGGCTAGCACGCGACAAAAGCTTTTCATTGTACCTCGGTACACGTGACAATAAACTAAGCTGAAAATGAAGATTGTAGGGAGTGAATATAGACATCTATATACTAAAACTCTCATTTGTTTGTTTGTTTGTTCCTGAACAACAGCCAAAATGGTACACGATAGCGCGACAATTTTAGGCCCACCTTACTCACCGCCGTCCCTTTGGTGCTGATGGAAGAAGTTTCATTGAAATTGGTGTTATATTTTTTAAGTTATTCACATTTTAAAGTTTAATCTATCTCCTAGGGAGGGAGGAGGGAGGGAGGGAGGGAGGGAGGGGATGGAGGGAGGGGAGAGAGGGGGGGAGGGAGGGAGGGGGAAGAGGGAGGACAAGGGGGTTGAGGGGGATGGAGTGGGGGGGGAGAGAAAGGGGCGAGGGGGAGGGGGGTGGATGGAGTGCGGAGGGGGTGGGAAGGGAGAGGAGGGAGGACAAGGGGGGTTGAGTGGGATGGAGTGAGGGGGGGAAGGGGAGTGGATGGAGGGGGAGGGAGGGGGAGAAGGGAGGACAAGGGGGGGTTGAGTGGGATGGAGTGGGGGGGAAGGGGCGAGAGGGAGGGAAGGGGGTGAATGGAGGGGGGAGGGGGAGGGTGAGGGGAGGCGGGAGGGAGGGGGAGGAGGGAGGGAGTGGGGGGCAGGGAAGGGAGGGGGCGAGGGGGATGTGAGGAGGAGAGGGTGCTGCACCAATGCAGGAGAGGTTTGGGCCCAACTTGGTCTAGTGTCTTGCTAAAAGTGCTAAACTGGTTTAGGCTCTGTTGTCGGCTACATATTGCAAACTCGTGTTAAATCTATGGCTACATCCATCAAACGTCATGCTTAAGGGAACAAAATGCTGGAGTAACTCAGTGAGTCAGGCAGCAACCCTGACTGAGAACATTTCAGGTCATGTGACGTTTCAGGTCAAGTCCCTTCTTCAGACACCATTTTTATTGATAATCATTTCCAGAATGCTTGATCTGATGACTGAACCCTTCCCAGCAAGGCAATTGGCCGACATTTAAAGTCAATTAATTTTGTTACCTGCCCGCAGTCAAACCAAGATTGGTCAATGTTAAAAATAGCTGGAGGTGATGAAGAACGACCAAGTGAACAATTGTTTCAAAGGATCGGCACAGAAATAATGATGAACTCAACGGTCCACCTGTCATGCTGCGATCCTGTTGTTTAACTCGTTATGGGGCAAAGGCAGGAGAATCAGGTTGAGAGGGAGAGATAGATCAGCCAAGATTGAATGGCGGAGTGGATTTGATGGGCCGAATGGCCTATTTCTGCTCCTAGAACTTATGAACCCCTTAACGCCTCTTGCCGGACAATAGTTTCTACAATAATCCAAAGGTTTTGCTTTTGAAGAGCCAATACAACAATTTAGAAGAAGTAGATGGAGTGTCTTGCACCAGAGGGCACAGGCTCAGAATAAAAGGATGTATCTTTAGAATGGAGTTGAGGAGGAACTTCTTTCGCCAGAAGGTGCTGAATCTGTGGATTTCATTGCCACAGACGGCTGTGGGAGTCAATCCATTGGGTATGTTTAAGGTGGAAATTGATAGGTTCTTGACGAGCAAGGGCGCCGAATGTTTCAGGGAGTAGACAGGAGAATGGGGCTGTGAGGGAAAGATCAATCAAATGGCGGAACAGACTCGATGGGCCGAATTCTGCTTTTATGTCTTATCGACAGCATGTATCCATTTTGTTTTGGGGACGGGCGAATAATTCCAATAACTATTTCCTGAAGGGAAATTAGGCACAAAAAAAGCTGGAGTAACTCAGCGGGTCGGACAGCATCTTTGGAGGAAAGGAATAGGTGACGTTTCGGGTCCGCTGAGTGACTCCCGCTTTTTGTGTACATCTTTGGTGTAAACCAGCATCTGCAGTTCCTTCCTACGCATTTCCTACAGGAATATCGCCTACCCACCACGAGGCATGGAATTATTTTTTTAATTGTTTTACTAGCCTCCCATTCGTATTATGATGTGATAAAGTGTGTAAGTTTATAAGTGATAGGAGCAGAATTAGGCCATTCGGCCCGTCAAGTCTACTCCGCCATTTAATTGTGATTGATCTATCTCTCCCTCTTAACCCATTTTCTTGCCTTCACCCCATAACCCCCTGACACCCGCACAAGAATCTGTATATCTCTGCCTTAAAAAATATCCTTTGACTTGGTATTTATTCACAAAATGCTGGAGTAACTCAGCAGGTCAGGCAGCATCTCGGGAGAGAAGGAATGGGTGACGTTTCGGGTCGAGACCCTTCTTCGGACCGATGTCCCGCCCCCCTGACATCAGTCTGAAGAAGGGTCTCGACCCGAAACGTCACCCATTCCTTCTCTCCCGAGATGCTGCCTGACCTGCTGAGTTACTCCAGCATTTTGTGAATAAATACCTTCGATTTGTACCAGCATCTGCAGTTATTTTCTTATCCTTTGACTTGGCCTCCACAGCCTTCTGTGGCAGTGAAGTCTTGAGGCAAACTCTCCACCTTCTGACTCAAGAAATTCCTCCTCAACTTCCTAAAGGAACGTCCTTTAATTCTGGGCCGATTACCACTGTTCCTAAGACTCTCCCACTAACGAAAACATCCACTCTATCCAAGCCTTCGGTAGGTTTCAATGAAGTTTCAATAAATATTATTCTAGGCACCAATGGTGGAGAGTGCCAGTGCTGCGAAATCTCCCGTGACTGTTAAAAAAAGATGAATGGAGATTTGGATGTAATGACAGACTGCGGTCGAAGGACGAAGCCATACCAAAGAATGCTTCATTGCTCCAGTCGCTCCAGTACTTGGTTTCCAAGCAGAATTTCAGCTTCATTCGCACTTTCACTGAGTAGCGTTTCAACGAGTTGGCATTAATGAGGATAAACGTGGTGTTTTTTTTCACATGGAAGAACTGAAAGAAAGTGAAAGCAATTAGTCGCGTTTTTTTTAGCTCAGTTCATTGTTGTCACGTGTACTGAGATACAGTGAGAAGCTTTCGGAAAGACAGCGCGTGATGAAAATCGAGCCATTTACCGTGTGCAGAGGCACGATAAGGGAATAAGGTAAAAGCCAGTAAAGTCCGAGCAAACATAGTCCGAGGGTCAATAAATTGAAACCTACAAGATGGGGGGTTTTAACCAGGTGAATTGTTTGACTGTGTAACTTGCTTCTCCAGAGATTTTAGAGTTTAGAGATACAGTGTGGAAGCAGGCCCATTGGCCCACCGAGTTCACGCTAATCAGCGATCACCCCTATGCTAGTTCCATTCTACACACTGGAGGCAAATTATGGAGGCCAATTAACCTAGAAACCTGCACGCCTTTGGAATGTGGGAGGAAACCGGAGCACCCGGAGAAAACCCACGGAGTCACAGGGAGCAGACAGCACAGATAGTACAGACAGCACCTGTAGTCAGGACCAAACCAGAGTCTCTGGAACTGTAAGACAGCATCTATACTGCTGCGCCACCGTGTCATTCTATTAGGTAGTTCACTCGGTAGTTTCGACATAATGTCAGCATAATAGTGGTATTGGTTTATGATTGCACATGTGCAGAATGTACTGGAAATACCTCAGGTAAAACATCTCTATACTGGGCGGCAGAGTGGAGCAGCGGTAGAGTTGCTGCCTTACAGCGCCAGAGACCCGGGTTCAATCTTGACTACGGGTGCCGTCTGTACAGAATTTGTACGTACTCCCTGTGACCCATGTGGTTTTTCTCCGGGCTCTCTGGTGTCCTACCACACTCCAAAGATGTGCAAGTTTGTAAGTTAATTGGCTTCTGTAAAGATTTTAAATTGTCCCTGGTGTGCAGGATAGTGTTTGTGTACGGGGTGATCACTGGTTGGCGCGGACTCAGGAGGCCGAAGGACCTGTTTCTGCATTGTATCTAGTGTTTCCAACTGTTGGTGTTAGTCGGGACATCCTGTATTGTGGGCTACGCTTGGCCGGGCTGACCATGCAACGCCAACAGGACAACAGGCCTTCATGGTCGGGTCAAGATACCTGTACTTGCAACAACTGGGACTTGGAAATGGCGCCAACCTGCTAACTCTGTACACTGTCTCATTGGAGGTTGTAGTGTTTAGTAGGCTGATGGTTGTAGGGAAGAAGCTGCTGCTGAACCTGGACGTGACAGTTTTCAGGCTTTAAGAATAAGGGGTAAGTCATTTAGAACGGAGATGAGGAAAAACTTTTTCAGTCAGAGAGTTGTGAATCTGTGGAATTCTCTGCCTCAGAAGGCAGTGGAGGTCAATTCTCTGAATGCATTCAAGAGAGAGCTGGATAGAGCTCTTAAGGATAGCGGAGTCAGGGGGTATGGGGAGAAGGCAGGAACGGGGTACTGATTGAGAATGATCAGCCATGATCACATTGAATGGTGGTGCTGGCTCGAAGGGCCGAATGGCCTCCTCCTGCACCTATTGTCTATTGTCTATTGCGATACTGCGGTACGCTTGTACAGTATCTGAGATGTATCTAAGTGCTTATGAATAGTGATACTTGCATACAGAACTGTATACAGAAATGCATTTCATTGTACATCGGTACATGTGAGAAATAAAGTGCCGTGCCATACTGATAGGGCGAGATGAAATGTGGAGAAAGAGACACGTGGAAATGGATAGAAACACCAGCATTGATCATGATAGGTCCCATGGCTTGATTCTATGCCTTGAATTCTCAGCAGCTCCAATTTACAATTGTCTAATATATTACTCGTTGGCAGAAAATTTGGATAACGGCGAAGATTCCTTTAAAATTGCAGCTTCATATTTTGCTGCCCTTTAATTTATTCCACTGTTCCATTCCCTTGATGTGAAATTCACTCTATTTTAATAAGGTAGAAATTGTCTCTTGATAATGCAAAGAGTGAAATGGTATTGTGGATAGTGTAGGAAAATAGCTGCAGATGCTGGTACAAATCGAAGGTATCACAAAATGATGGAGTAACTCAGCGGGTCAGGCAGCATCTAGAAGAGAGGGAATGGGTGACGTTTCGGGTCGAGACCTTTCTTCAGACTGATGTCAGGGGTGCGGGACAAAGGAAGGATATAGGTGGAGACAGGAAAACAGTGGGAGAACTGGGAAGGGGAAGGGGGGGAAAAGAGAGAGACAGAGGAACTATCTAAAGTTGGAGAAGTCAATGTTCATACCGTTGGGCTGTAAGCTGCCCAAGTGAAATATGAGGTGCTGTTCCTCCAATTTCCGGTGGGCCTCACTATGGCACTGGAGGAGGCCCATGACAGAAAGGTCAGACAGGGAGTGGGAGGGGGAGTTGAAGTGCTCAGCCACCGGGAGATCAGGTTGGTTAAGGCGGACTGAACGAAGGTGTTGAGCGAAACGATCGCCGAGCCTGCGTTTGGTTTCACCGATGTAAAGAAGTTGACATCTAGAGCAGCGGATGCAATAGATGAGGTTGGGGGAGGTGCAGGTGAACCTCTGTCTCACCTGGAAAGACTGTTTGGGTCCTTGGATGGAGTCGAGGGGGGAGGTAAAGGGACAG
Source organism: Rhinoraja longicauda (assembly GCF_053455715.1). Lineage (NCBI taxonomy): Eukaryota > Metazoa > Chordata > Chondrichthyes > Rajiformes > Arhynchobatidae > Rhinoraja > Rhinoraja longicauda. Next base: position 8,819,464 of record NC_135959.1, on the reverse strand, counting down.
GTGTTGCATCTCCTGCGGTTGCAGGGGAAAGTGCCCGGGGATGGGGTGGTTTGGGTAGGAAGGGACGAGTGGACCAGGGAGTTATGGAGGGAACGGTCTCTGCGGAACGCAGAAAGGGGAGGGGATGGGAAGATGTGGCCAGTGGTGGGATCCCGTTGGAGGTGACGGAAATGTTGGCGGATGATTTGTTGGATATGCTGGCTGATGGGGTGGAAGGTGAGAACGAGGGGGATTCTGTTCTTGTTACGAATGGGGGGAGGGGGAGCAAGAGCACCCTAGTGAGAGCCTCATCTATAATGGAGGAGGGGAAGCCTCGTTTCCTGAAAAATGAGGACATCTCTGATGCCCTAGTGTGAAACACCTCATTCTGGGCGCAGATGCGGAGTAGACGGAGGAATTGGGAGTCGGGGATAGACTTTTTGCAGGAGTCAGGGTGGGAAGAGGTGTGGTACAGATAGCTGTGGGAGTCAGTGGGTTTGTAGTAGATGTCAGTCACTAGTCTGTCTCCTGTGATGGAGATGGTGAGGTCCAGAAACGGTAGGGAGATGTCGGAGATAGTCCAGGTATATTTAAGAGCAGGATGGAAATTGGGGGTGAAATGTATAAAGTCAGTGTTCTGCATGGGTACAAGAGGTAGCACCAATGCAGTCATCAATGTAGCGGAGGTAGAGTTCAGGGATGGGGCCGGTGTACGTCTGGAACAGGGATTATTCGATGTACCCGACAAAGAGGCAGGCATAGCTAGGGCCCATGCGAGTGCCCATAGCTACGCCTCTGGTTTGGAGGAAGTGGGAGGAGTCAAAGGAAAAGTTGTTAAGGGTAAGAACTAGCTCTGCTAGGAGGAGGAGAGTGTTGGTAGATGGGGATTGGCTGGTTCTACGGTCGAGGAAGAAACAGAGGGCTTCAAGACCATCCTTGTGGGGGATGGAAGTGTAGAGTGGACATCCATGGTAAAGATGAGGGAGTGGGGGCCTGGAAACTGGAAGTTATCGAGGAGACGGAGAGCATGTGAGGTGTCTTGGACGTAGGTGGAGAGGGATTTGAACAGGGGAAGATAGGATGGAGATGTTATTGTGGATAGATTGAACATGAGGGCCAAAAGAGCCACGAATGTAAGGAATGGGGAGGTATGCTTGAAGGGGCTGAATTGATTTATCCTGGTCCTAATTTGTGGGACAAAAATTAGGACCAGCATCCATTGTTTAAGATGTGGACTCTTATACATCGGCGAGACCAAACGTAGACTGGGCGATCACTTTCACTGACCACCTTCGGTCAGAACGCCTGGACCAACCTGATCTGCGGTGCTAGCTCGAAGGGCCGAATGGCCTCCTCCTGCACCTATTTTCTATGTTTCTATCTCCCGGTCGCTAAACACTTTAATTTCCTTGTCCCATTCCCACACTGACTTTTCTGTCCTAGATCCCCTTCCATTGTCAGAGTCAGGCTAAATGCAAATTGGAGGAGCAGCATCTCATATTTTGCTTGAGCAGCTTATAACCCAGTGGTATGAATATTGATTTCTCTAACTTCAAGTAACCACTGCATCCCCTCTCTTCCCATCCCTCCCCCACCCGAGTCTTTCGTTCTTACCTGGCTACTGCTAACAATGACCTGTTTCCTTTGTCATCGTTACTTGTTTGCACATCTTTCATTCATTTGTTCTATGTCTCTCTACATCATCGTCTAAACCTCCCATTCCCCTTTCCCATGACTTTCAGTCCGAAGAAATGGTCTCGACCCAAAATGAATGGATTTAAATGGATGAATTTAAAAGAGTTAGATAGAGCTCTAGGGGCTAGTGGAATCATGGGATATGGGGAGAAGGCAGGCACAGGTTACTGATTGTGGATGATCAGCCATGATCACAATGAATGGCGGTGCTTGCTCGAAGGGCCAAATGGCCTCCTGCTGCACCTATTTTCTATGTTTCTATGTTTCTACGAAATGTCACCCATTCCTTCTCTCCAGAGATGCTGCCTGTCCCGCTGAGTTACTCCATCATTTGGGTCTATCTTTGGGTCAGGTAGCATCCCTGGAGAAACATAGAAACATAGAAACATAGAAAATAGGTGCTGTAGGCCATTCGGCCCTTCGAGAACATGGATAGGTGACGTTTTGGGTCGGGACCATTTTGAAGGGTCAATGTTCTCCAGGGATGCTGCCTGATCCTTTGAGTTACTCCAGTACTGTGACTTTGTTCTGTGAACCAGCATCTGCGGTTCCTTGTTGCTAATTTAAGGGTTTGCTTACTTTACCTCAATGTTATTGTCGTCCAATTCCGTGAGTTGCAATTGGTATTCAAAGCAATACCCATTAATTTCGTAACCTGAAGGCGTCTCCCATTTCACGGTCAGGTTTGGCGAGACCTCAACATTGAAGGGTGGATTGTATATCTCTGAAAATCAAAGAACAGAAATAGATATTCCCAATCCCTTGACCGTTTAATGCAATTAGTTTGGTCTTTAATTTAGTTTAGTTTCGAGATACAACGCGGAAACAGGCCTTTCGGCCCACCGAGTCCGCGCCGACCAGCGATCCCCATCCTACACACACAGTCGGGACAATTTTACATTTATACAAAGCCAATTAACCTACAAACCTGTGCGTCTTTGGAATGTGGGATGAAACTGAAGATCTCGGAGAAAACTCACGCAGGTCACGGGGAGAACGTACAAACTCTGTGCAGACAGCACCCGCAGTCGGGATCGAACCCGGGTCCCTGGCGCTGCAAGTGCTGTAAGGCAGCAACTCTACCGCTGCGCCACCGTGCCGCCCAATTATCAACCGAAAGTCATATGTTTTTCATACCAATCAGCTGTGGTTCAAAATCCGTGTAATAGGGCTTAATCGATGAAGAATTATTTGATCCATTGATGCATATTAGGACATACTCTTTGGGATCAATCGCGTTTTCACCAATATGGCAGCCTTGTCTTCCATCCAAGTCTGTATAGTAGTGAGTGCATTTTGTAACGTTGTGTTGCTGTCTTGGAGAGAAAAGGTTAAAAAATAGTGGAAAGAATTTATCACCAGTCTATGTGGCGTTATAAATTGTTATGTTCTCATGTTGTATACTTACTTGTAATACATTTTATAATGTGTACCATTTGGAACTTTGTTTCCAGATTGCCATGTACAATTCATGAACGTGTGGTTGTACACAACACATGAAACGTTGGATGCTAATGTTTCTGGATCACCTGTATCAATGATATAAATAGTACATTGATTGAACATATTTCATTATTAATATTAATGCTGGATCATCTGTATCAACCAGCATAATCAAGGATAAGTCTCACACCATTGTTTCAGTTCAGTTCAATTTCAGTTTAGTTTATTGTCACGTGTACCGAGGTACAGTGAAAAGCTTTTGTTGCGTGCTAACCAGTCAGCAGAAAGGCAACACACGATTACAATCGATCATTTACAGTGTATATATACATGATAGGGGAATAACGTTCAATGCAAGGGAAATCCAGCAAAGTCCGATCAAGGATAGTCCGAGGGTCACTAAAGAGGTAGATAGTAGTTCAGCACTGCTCTCTGGTTGTGGTGGGATGGTTCATTTGCCTGATAACAGCTGGGAAGAAACTGGTACACTGGAAATCTTGGTACACGTAACAATAATATCAAACCACAGAAATAGTGAAAGGCCAGGTTGTGGAGGCCAAGTCAATGGATATTTTTTAAGGCAGAGATAGATAGATTCTTGATCAGTACGGGTGTCAGAGGTTATGGGGGGAAGGCAGGAGAATGAGGTTAGGAGGGAGAGATAGATCAGCCATGATTGAATGGTGGAGTAGACTTGATGGGCCGAATGGCCTAATTCTGCTCCTATCCCTTATGATGTTATGAACGTATGATGCATGATCATGCATAACTTACCTGATGATGGTATCTCCATTACAGTCCAATTGCTTTCTTTGAATTTGTCGCCTTCTGTGGGCACATTTTTAATTTGTACAGAAACACCCCTGTGTAATTCAAACATGCGGATATGCTTTGGGTCAAGTAGTCTGACTTCCTGTAACACAAGATAAAATAATTAGTGTGAAGATCATCCTTCAACAGATCGTCATAATCATAATTATACTTTATTAGCCAAGTTTTTTTTCAAATTTGATTTGCCATACAGTCAGACCAATAAAAAGCAACAGAACACACAAACTACATTTTAACATGAACATCCACCATAGTGACTCCTCCTCAGAGCTAGATAGAGCTCTTAAGGATAGCGGAGTCAGGGGGTATGGGGAGAAGGCAGGAACGGGGTACTGATTGAGAATGATCAGCCATGATCACATTGAATGGTGGTGCTGGCTCGAAGGGCCGGATGGCCTCCTCCTGCACCTTTTGTCTATTGTCTATTGTCATCCCTCACTGTGATGGAAGGCAAAAAAAGCTCAACCTCTTCCCTTCATTGTTCTCACGCGGTCGGGGGCCTCGAGCCTTCCGTTGGCGGGGCGATCTTCCTCCCGTAGCCGGCGGCGTTTGGACCCTCCGCGTCAGGGCGATCAAGCTCCTGCATCGGGGGGGGGGGGGAATCTCAGCTCCCCGCGCCGGGCGATCTGACCCCGGGTCGGGGCTGGTCAAAACCTTCTGCGTCGTTTGGTGCTTCCCGACATCGGTCTCTATCCGAGACTGCAAACTCCTCGATGGCGAAGTCGGGTCTCAACATCAGCCCCGAGCAAGGCCGCCAGCTCCACGATGTTAGGCCACAGAGCGACCGGAGATACGATCCGGAAAACAATCGCATCTCCAGCAAGATAAGAGATTGAAAAAAAGTTTCCTCCGACCCCCCCACCCACCCCCCCACACAAAACAAACATTAACACATACTTTTAAAACACACTAAAAATAACAAAAAAAGATGAAAAGACAGACAGACTGTTGGCGAGGCTGCCATCGCTGACGGCGCCACCCGGTGGAGAATTATTAAGCACCTTTCACACACGTTTTTTTTCTGACAGACAAGAAACAGAAATATCATTATTGTATCCTTTGAAATCAAAGGTTGTCACAGCTGTGCAACAGGAACATCTAGAATTGGTGATTTGAACCTCGGGCAGGCTTGTGGTTCAGCAGACAGTGAGGAGTTTAATTTAGTTTAGAGATATAGCGCGGAAAACAGGCGCTCGGGCTAACGGGTCCGCGCCGACCAGCGATTCCTGCACACTAACACTAGGAACAATTTACAATTATACCAAGCCAATTAACCTACAAACCTGTTCGTCTCTGGAGCGTGGGAGGAAACCAAAAAAAGTAACGGGGAGAATGTACAAACTCCGTGCGGACAGCACCCGCAGTCAGGATCAAACCCTGGTCTCTGGCGCTGTCATGCAGTTCACACTTAACTACCTTCAGGCGATAAGTGATAGGAGCAGAATTAGGCCATTCGGCCCATCAAGTCTACTCCACCATTCAATCATGGTTGATCTATCTCGCCCTCCTAACCCCATTCTCCTGCCTTCTCCCGGTAACCCCTGGCACCCATACTATTCAAGAATCTATCTATCGCTGCCTTAAAGATATTCATTGATATTTCTCAGATATACCTTCTCAGTTTGGATCAATTATGGATGAAACAAAAATTTCTCTTGCTCCCAGCGATGAACACATCCAATGAAGGAATAAATGGAAAGAAAGATTATTTAGTTTAAGGCTCAGATCCCATTTAATTCTCTTTGCGATTAAATTAATCGATCGATCGATTGATTGATTGATTGATTGATTGATTGATTGATACAGCATGGAAACTGGCCCTTCGGCCCACCGTGCCCATGCCGACCATTCATCACCCATTCACACTAGTTGTCTGTTATCCCAATTTCTCATCCATTCCCCACACTCCAGGGGCAATGCGCAGAGGCCAATTAACCTACAAACCCACTCGTCTTTGGAACATGGAAGGAAACCGGAGCACCCGGAGGAAACCCAAGCTGTCAAAGGAGAATGACAAATTCCACAGAGCCAAAACCCTAGGTCTAGATCATAACATCACAGATCAATAGGTAACATCTCGGGTCACGACCCATCCGAAGAAGGACCTGCCCAAAAAAGGGTCCTGGCTCAAAATGTCACCTATCCATGTTCTCCATGAATGCTGCCTAACCAGGTTAGTTACTCCAGCACTTTATGTCTTTTAGTTTGTAAACCATCATCTTGCTGTTCCTTGTCACTACGTTCTAATCGATAAAGTTATTGTTTACCTGAAAATGCCTTACCTTTCTCTCAGGAAAGAAGGGGCATATGCAGATGAACAATAAGTACTCATTCTTTCCCACCAAACTAAATTCCACAGATCCAAATAAACTGTAAAAGTACGAGATACATTCCCGCTATCTTGAGTGAGCCCCAAGCTTCCGTAACTTAAAAGCTACAATCCCTTGGCTGGGAAGAGGGACTAGCCAAGTTAGGTCTTTCTTGGTCAGCCAACAGGCAGTAGGCTGAATCATCTCTGGGTGGCACGGTGGTGCAGCGGTAGAGTTGCTGCCTTACAATGCCAGAGCCCCGGGTTCGATCCTGACTATGGGTGCCGTCTGTATGGAGTTTGTACATTCTCCCCGTGACCAGCATTGTTTTTTTCCGGATGCTCCGGTTTCCATCCACACACCCAAGACGTACAGTTTTATAGGCTAATTGGCTTCTGTAAATTGTAAATAATGCTAGTGCATGCGGTGATCACTGGTCGACACAGACTAGGTGGGCCGATGGTCCTGTTTCCACGTTGTATCTCTAAAACTTAAAGTCTCCTCTTGTGCCTTATAAGCTAATGGTTCTACTAACTTGTGGTACAAAAGTCATCAGGTCATAAGTGATAGAAGCAGAATTAGACCATTCGGCCCATCAAGTGCACTCTGCCATTCAATCTTGGCTGATCTATCTGTCCCTCCTAACCCCATTCTCCTGCCTTCTCCCCATAACTCCTGATACTCATACAAATCAACAATTTATCGATCTCTGCCTTAAAAATATCAACTGACTTGGCCTCCACAGCCTTCTGTGGCAATGAATTCCACAGATTCACCATCCCCTGACTAAAGAAATTCCTCCTCATCTCCTTCCTAAAGGAAGGTCCATTAATTCTGAGGCTATGACCTCTGGTCCTAGACTCTCCCACTGGTGGAAACATCCTCCCCACATCCATTCTACCCAAGCCACATCCAAGTCTATCCAAAGAATCATTTACCAATTTGGGTTTTAGCACGAAAAACAGCAAGAGTTGATATTGAACTTACATTTTCCCACTGGTCAGCATCAAAGTATTTATCTGCATATATATATCTGACTTCGAACTGAGTCATTGTCTCTTCAGTGAGATTACTATCCCAGGAGAATGACAGTTCTCCAAGCTGCATTTCCACAATCTTGAAGTTTGTCGGTGGATTTAGATCAGCTATTTGCAAAAGAATAAACGGCAATGGTTTGTTACAAAGCCAACAACAAAAGTAACAGAAAACATTAACTCAACTGCAGGTGGCGCAGCGGTAGAGTTGCTGCCTCACAGCGCAAGAGACCCGGGTTCGATCCTGACTACGGGTGCTATCTGTACGGAGTTTGTACGTTCTCCCCGCGACCAGCGTGGGCTTTCTCCGAGATCTTCGACTTCTTCCCACAACCCAGAGAAAAACAGGTTTTTAGGTTACTTGGCTTTGTAAAATTGTAAATTGTCCCTCGTGTGTGAAGGGAAGTGTTAATGTGCGGGGATCGCTGGTAGGCGCGGACCCGGCGGTTCTGTTTCCGCGCTGGGTCTCTCAACTAAACTAAACTCAACTTCTCTCTCCACAGATGCTGCCTGACCTGCAGTGTGTTTCCAACATTTTGTTTTATTTCAAATTTCTAGGGAAATGCTGTCACTTTATTTGATTTGTTGTCAAGATCAGAACCATGTCTTGTATTTTGTACGGCATGTACAGTTCATCAATCCCAGCACAAGGTGGCTCAGTGGCGCTCCTGTAGAGCTGCAGCCTCACAGCGCCAGAGACCCAGGGTCGATCCCAACATCCGGTGCTGTCTGTGTGGAGTTTGTACATTCTTCCTGTGACCACGCAGGGTGCTCTGGTTTAAGCTCACGTTCATTAGTGACAGGAGCATGATTAGGCCCATGCGGCCCGTCAAGTCTACCTGACACCTGTACTAATCAAGAATCTATCTATCTCTGCCCCTTTCCTCCCACATCCCAAAGACTAACTGGTTTGTAGGTTAGTTGGTCTCTGTAAATTGCCCTCAGTGCGTGGGGAGTGGATAGGAAAATGGGATAACAGAGACCTGGTGCGAAAGGGTGACCAATGCTTGGCGTGGACTCGGTGGGCCAAAGCACCTGTTTCCATGCTGTATCTGTAAAACTAAACCTGCTGATAGTTTGACCCTCCACGTTCATGCCATCCTACAACATCGCAAACTCGTTTATGTAATTTTTGACGTGTGGTGTCATTATTCAAAGTAGAGTCAGGGTGATACAGCGTGGAAATAGGCCCTTCGGCCCAACTTGCCCACACCGCCCAACATGTGGGGCCGAATGGCCTACTCCTGCACCTATTGTCTATTTAGAGGCAGGAAACATGTTCCCAATGTTGGGGGAGTCCAGAACAAGGGGCCACAGTTTAAGAATAAGGGGTAGGCCATTTAGAACGGGAGATGAGGAAAAACTTTTTCAGTCAGAGAGTTGCGAATCTGTGGAATTCTCTGCCTCAGAAGGCAGTGGAGGCCAATTCTCTGAATGCATTCAAGAGGGAGCTAGATAGAGCTCTTAAGGATAGCGGAGTCAGGGGGTATGGGGAGAAGGCAGGAACGGGGTACTGATTGAGAATGATCAGCCATGATCACATTGAATGGCGGTGCTGGCTCGAAGGGCCGAATGGCCTGCTCCTGCACCTATTGTCTATTGTCTATTGTTCCATCTGCCCTAGTCCCACCTGCCTGCTTTTGGCCCATATCCCTCCAAACCTGTCCTATCCATGTACTTGTCTAACTGTTTCTTAAACGCCAGGATAGTTGCTGCCTCAGCTACCTCCTCTGGAAGGTCATTCCATACGCCAAACCACCCTTTGTGTGAAAAAGATACCCCTTAGATTCTTATTAAATCTTTTCCCCTTCACCTTAAACCTATGTCCTCTGTATTCACCTACTCTGGGCAAGAGACTCTGTGCATCTATCCCATCTATTCCTCTCATGATTTTGTACCCCTTTATAAGATCACCCCTCATCCTCCTGCGCTCCACAGAATAGAATCCCAGCCTGCTCAACCTCTCCCTATAGCTCAGACCCTCGAGTCCTGGCAACACAAATAATACCTGACTTCAAATTGATGCACTGCTACAAGATAAATTGCACAAAGCAAATTCCACATGTTCGATTTCTAATGACGTTGACAGAAGGGATACCACCATCCAAGATAACAGAAGAAACCATTTTTGTCTTCCTGTCATCTCAATAGATTGTTCACATTCACTTGAGAGCTGGTGGGACCACAGTTCTTATGTCAGCCGTGACTAATAAGGCTGCATTTTCCTGGAACTTTATAGTTTAGTTTAGAGATACAGCGTGGAAACAGGCCTTTCGGCCCACAAATCCACGCCGACCAGCGATCCCTCTACACAAGGACTACCCTACACACCGGGGTCAATGTGCAATTATATCAAGTCAATTAACCCACAAACCTGCACGCCTTTGGAGTTTGGGAGGAATCCGGAGGTCCCGGAGAAAACCCACGCAGGTCATGGGGAGAGCGTACGAACTCCGTACAGGCAAACACCCGTAGTCTGAATCGAACGCGTACTGGCAAACAACCGTAGTCCGAATCGAACGCGGGTCTCTGGCACGGTAAGGCAGCAACCCTACCGCTGCTCCACTGCCAACTACATACAAGTATCAGCAAGGCTCAAGATGTTTCCACTGGTGGCAGGGTCTAGGACCAGAAGTCATACAGCCTCAGAATTAAAGGGCGCTCTTTTAGAAAGGAGGTGAGGAGGAACTTCTTTAGTAAGAGTGTAGTTAGTCTATGGAACTCATTGTCAGAGGGCTGTGGAAGCCAAGCCAGTGGATATTTTTAAGGCGGAGATAGACGAATTCTTGATTAGAACCGGTGACAAGGGTTATGGGGAGAAGGCAGGAAAATGGGAATTAGGAGGCAGAGATCAGCCGTGATTGAATGGCGGAGTGGACTCAATGGGCCGAATGGCCTAATTCTCCTCCTGTAACTTGTGAACTTGTGCGAAGAGTTTGGATTGAGGTTTTTGTACAGTGAACCTTACACTCTGGTAGGAAGAATGCCCCAAGCAAGAATGGGTGACCTGTTCTAGACGTCAGTAGAAGGATTTGTGGAGTTGCTCAATTATCCTTGAGAGCAGCCTCAGTTGAATGTTCTCATCCCCATCTTATTTTAAGCCTCTTCCACATTTCATTCTGTTGTGACATCGTGCAGTTCCACATTTCTTCTCACACCTTTTGCTCACAGGCTAAACTCACAAAGCATATATATTTTTATAATTTCAGCATTTCCCTGTCTTGACCTCTCCCTGTTACTACAGTTGTGGTACAATATCCATCTGTTTATCTACTTTTATCTACAAAGTACATCTTATAGTTTCTGCTGTTCACACTAACACATCTTCTGTTTCCTGTAAAAAGTTAGGTTTGGCATATTCTAGATAATCATTTACAATGTTGGCATTTTCATATAGTCCCAGAAAAGGCAGCCTTATCAGTCATGGCCAATATGAGAATTGAGGCCCCATCATAATAATAATAATAATAATAATAATAATAATAATAATAATATTCATTTATTGTCATTGCAACGAGTACAACGAAATTAAAAAATAGCCAATCCTGACGGTGCGTACAAACATATATGCAATAAATGCAAAAACAAATAAATACATAAATACAATTAAATACAATTATATTAAGTACAAGATTTTTTAACGGTGTTGCCTAGTGCAAAGGTAGTGTTCAGTTCTCGTATGGCCCTGGGGTAAAAACTGTTCTTAAGTCTGTTTGTTCGGGATTTGATCGACCTGAAACGTCGACCACAGGGCAGATGAACAAACAGACGGTGGCCGGGGTGGGATGGATCTTTTATTATTTTGCCTGCTCTACTGAGGCAGCGTAGGCTGAACAGGTGCTCCAGGGAGGGCAGTGAGCAGCCGATGATCTTCTGGGCCGTCGTGATGACCCTCTGAAGGGCCTTCCTGTCCTTTTCTGAGCAGCTGGCATACCATGTGGTTATACAGTATGCCAGCACACTCTCGATGGAGCAGCGATAGAAGGACAACATGAGCTTCTCCTGCAGGTTGGTTTTCCTGAGGATCCTCAGGAAGTGGAGTCTCTGCTGTGCCTTCTTTACTGTGGTGATGGTGTTGGTAGACCAGGTAAGATCCTCTGCGATGTGCGTACCCAGGAACCTGAAAGCTGGTACCCTTTCCACACAGACCCCATTGATGTAGAGTGGGTCGTAATCTACACTGGTTTTTCTAAAGTCAATTATAAGTTCCTTTGTTTTGGAGGAGTTCAGGACCAGATTGTTCACTGAACACCATGCTGCCAGCCTTTGGATTTCATCCCTATAGGCTGTCTCATCTCCTTCTGAGATGAGTCCAACCACAGTCGTGTCATCCGCGAACTTGATGATGGTGTTGGTGGGATGGGTGGGGGCGCAGTCGTGAGTGTAGAGGGAGTAAAGGATGGGGCTCAACACACAGCCCTGTGGTGAGCCGGTGCTCAGTGTAATGGTGGAGGAGAGGTGAGGGCCTATTTTGACGGTCTGGGGGCGGTTGGTCAGGAAGTCCTTGATCCATTGGCAGATGGTTTGGGAAAATCCAAGGTCGGAAAGTTTGGTGACCAGTCTGCTCGGGATGACCGTGTTAATCAGCTTAGATTAGTTTAGTTTAGTTTAAAGATATAGTACGGAAACAGGTATCACAAAATGCTGGAGTAACTCAGCAGGTCAGGCAGCATCTCAGCGGAGAAGGAATGGGTGACGTTTCGGGCCGAGACCCTTCTTCAGACTGAATCAGTCTGAAGGGTCTCGACCCGAAACGTCACCCATTCCTTTTCTCCTGAGATGCTGCCTGACCTGCTGAGTTACTCCAGCATTTTGTGATACCTTCGATTTGTACCAGCTTCTGCAGTTATTTTCCTCCACTAGCACGGAAACAGGCCCTTCGGCCCACCGAGTCCACGCCGACCAGTGATCTCCGCACACTAACACTAGGGGAAATTTACAATTATACTGAGCCAACTAACCTCCAAGCCTGTGCATCTTTGGAGTGTGAAACCAGAGATCCTGGGGAAAACCCACGCAGGTCGCAGGGAGAACATACTAACTCCATACGGACAGCACCCGTAGTCAGGATCGAACTCTACCACTGTGCCACTGTGTCGCCTAAATTAGCTACCTGTCATGTGAATAGATTGTTCACATTCATTTAAGAGTTGGCGGCATGGTGGCGCAGCGGTAGACACTTGAGACAGTGAGGTAGGTTGGGAGATCAAGACTGTACTCTCAGCTTATGAGAAATTCATTCAGTGGTGTAGGAACAAATGGACAGACCATGTAGAATTGGTGTTCGTAGTAGTGGCCGATTTATGAAAACTAGTGCACACCTGGAGACCAGTTAAAGCTGATCTCCTGAGTGTGACTTTGTTACAGCTTTTACATTCTCAGCTGACAAGATTACACAGAAACTCGATGAACAGTAAAACTAGGCCCCGGTTACAGAACGGAGGTTACAGAAATGCTTAATTAGGTAACAAACTATGTCTTGATTACGGACTAAAATGTCTAACTTAGTTGACAGTAGATCTAATTTTCTGTTACAAGGATGGTGCACACTATAACATAATAAAGTTCCAGAGACTTGTGTGTCGACACTACTGCATTCCATGTCTCTACTTTTAGACTGGGAAGATCTCGGAGAAAACCCACACTCCAAACGAAGGACAGGTTTTGTAGGTTAGTTGGCTTGGTATAAATGTAAATTGGCTCCAATGTGTATAGGATAGTGTTAATGTGCGGCGATCGCTGGCCGGTGTGGACTTGGTTGGCTGAAAGGCCTGTTTTCACACTGTATCTCTAAACTAAACTAAACAAAACTTCATGTTGCCTTGGGAAAGCAGCCTAAATAATCAAAGATCACTCACTCCCTCTTCTCAGGATAGTTTGTCTGTTTGTTTTTATGTCTTGACTGTTTTTGTAAAGCGTCTTTGAGCATTTGGAAAAGCGCTATAAAAAATAAATGTTTATTATTATTATTATTATTATTATTCTCCCCTCTCCCTTTGGGCTGAAGGATCAGATGTTTGAAAGCACGTCCCACCAGATTCAAGAGCAGTTTCTTGCCCCTTACTATCAGACTACTTGTTGCAGGGGGTAGAATAGTGCATGCTAGTAAATAGGGATGTGGATTGTGCTAATGTGATGACTGGGAACCGAAGACAAAGTCTAAAAGTAGAGACATGGAGTGCAGTAGTGTCGACACACAAGTCTCTGGAACTTTATTATGTTATAGTGTGCACCCATCTTTGTAACAGAAAATTAGATCTACAGTCAGCTAAGTTAGACATTTTAGTCTGTAGTCTGAGAAAGTTTTTTTTCACACAGAGTGGTGAGTCTGTGGAATTCTCTGCCACAGAAGGTAGTTGAGGCCAGTTCATTGGCTATATTTAAGAGGGAGTTAGATGTGGCCCCTGTGGCTAAAGGGATCAGGGGTATGGAGAGAAGGCAGGTACAGGATACTGAGTTGGATGATCAGCCATGATCATATTGAATGGCGGTGCAGGCTCGAAGGGCCGAATGGCCTACTCCTGCACCTATTTTCTATGTTTCTATGTTTCTATCAAGACATAGTTTGTTACCTAATTAAGCTTTTCTGTAACCTCCGTTCTGTAACCGAGGCCTAGTTTTACTGTTCATCGAGTTTCTGTGTAATCTTGTCAGCTGAGAATGTAAAAGCTGTAACAAAGTCACACTCAGGAGATCAGCTTTAACTGGTTTCCAAGTGTGCACCAGTTTTAATAAATCGGCCATTTCTACGAACACCAATTCCACATGGTCTGTCCATTTGTTCCTACACCACTGAATGAATTTCTCATAAGCTGAGAGTACAGTCTTGATCTCCCAACCTACCTCACTGTGGCCCTTGCTCATTTTTATCTGCACTTTCTCTGTAACTGTAATGCTATAATACCATACTGTGCACGCTGGTATTTTTCTCTTTGCACTACTTGCTGTACTTGTGTACGGCTTGTTTTAGTTTAGTTTAGTTCAGTTTGGAAATACAGCATGGAAACAGGCCCTTTGGCCCACCCACGAAATCCGCGCCGGCCTGCGTTCTCCGCACATTAACACTATCCTGCACAAACTAGGGACAATTTACATTGATGCCAAGCCAATTAACCTACAAACCGGTACGTCTTTGGAATGTAGGAGGAAACTGAAGATCTCGGAGATAATCCACGCGGTCACGGGTAGAATGTACAAACTCCGTTGTCGGGATCGAACCTGTGTATCTGGTGCTGTAAGCGTTGTAAGGCAGCAACTCTGCCACTGCGCCACCGTGCCGCCGTTTTGACTGGATAGCATACAGTTTTTTTCTGTGCCTTGTTACGTGACAATAATAATGAATTCCCGGTGTTTGTTTTTTGCAATAAGCTACCAATGCTCCATCTGTGCCATCGAGAGAGGCTAGAACTGTATTCTTGAGGAGTAGGTAGCCGAGGAGTGATCTCAGAAGTGTATAGAAACATACGTGGAATAGATAAGGTGACTCCTGAGATATAGAAAGTGATCATTAAGCTGGCAAGGATGCAGAGAAGATTTAGAACGAATGTTGGTCGGACTCGAGGGCCTGATCTGTCAAGATAAGTTGGGCAGGACTCTGTCTTTATTCCATGGAGTTCAGGAGGCTGAGAGTAATCTAACAGAGATACATAAAATCACAAGGGAAATAGATAGTGTGAAAGCACCGAGTCTTTTAGAGTGAGTGAATCAAGAACCAGGTGAGATTTTGGGTCAGGACCCTTATTCAGACTGATGGAACGAGGAGGAGATAGGTGGTAGAAAGAGGTGGTGGGATGGGGTGGGAAAAGAGCGGGCAAGTGAAAGGTACATCCAGTTTGAGGTTCTCCACCCTCAGTTCGTCCTAACCACCCTTCCTTATCAATTAGTGGCGGATTTAATAACTTCCATCAACACTTTTAATATATGTCCAAAAACTATTTACTCTGTGGCAAGGAAATATTAAAACAACAGATCTAAGTATTAAGGAATGATCTTATAGAGCTGTACAAAATCATGAGGGGAATAGATCGGGTCGACGCACAGATTCTCTTGTCAAGAGTAGGGGAATCGAGAACCAGAGGACAAAGGTTTAAGGTGAGGGGGGAACCATTTAATAGAATGCATTCAAGAGAGAGCGAGATAGAGCTCTTGAGGATAGCGGAGTCAGGGGGTATGGGGAGAAGGCAGGAACGGGGTACTGATTGAGAATGATCAGCCATGATCACATTGAATGGTGGTGCTGGCTCGAAGGGCCGAATGGCCTACTTCTGCACCTATTGTTTATTGTCTAACCAGAGGGGTAACTATTTCACACAAAGGGTGGTGGGTGTATGGAACAAGTTGCCAGAGGAGGTAGTTGAGGCAGGGACTGTCACAATGTTTAAGAAATATTTAGACAGGTACATCGATAGGACAGGTCTAGAGCGATATGGCCCAAACGCAGGCAGGTATGACTAGTGTAGATGACACACGTTGGCCAGTGTGGGCAAGTTAGACCGAAGGGCCTGTTTCCATGCTGTAAGTCTCTATGAACCAATGACTATGTATGTAGAAATGAGGTGAAACAAAAGGTGAAACTTGGCTTAAACAAAACAGGCAAACAAACTTTTTATTAAATAAATGGTCAATACTTACTACGATTATCTGTGTGATCTGGACTATTATCTTTTGATCCATTTGATAATGCAAAGAAGATTGCAAGAGAAGCAGTTAAAAGGATCATGATGGAGATCACGATGCAACACTGTCAGTTCAGAAATGACAATTTGGGTAATAAAAAGCTCTGAAAATAAAAGGAAATAAAACGACGTTATTAAATTGAGAACAGAGTTTCAAACGGATTGAGTTATATTGCTTGTTGTTAAACTGACGCTCAGTTAGTAAGTGGGTCACAGTGGCCCCATTGCAGAAGCATCCACATCGCGGGGCTGAAAACTGGAAGTGCCCTGACCTCATTCTGCTGCCACCACCGTCTATTGTGCAAGTGATGGCTCCCACTGATTGTCGCCGGAGGCTTGCGCCCTTTTCAGGACGGACGATGACAGTGACGTAACATTTGAAGGGAGAGGGGGGGAGGGAGGGGAGGGAGTGGGGAGGAGAGGGTGCTGCACCAATACAGGAGTGGTTTGGGCCCAACGAGTCCACTTGGCTCCCTGTACGGTACAGAATCAACTTCAAGCTCCTCCTATTCACATATAAAGCCCTAAATGGACATTCCCCCCCCTATATCAAAAATCTTCTAACCCACCTCTCTAACTCAGGTCGGCCGACTTGGGGCTACTCACTATCCCGCGGTCTAGGCTTAAGCTCAGGGGTGACCGCGCTTTTGCGGTTGCAGCTCCTAGACTGTGGAACAGCATCCCTCTCCACATCAGAACTGCCCCCTCCATCGACTCCTTTAAGTCCAAGCTCAAAACCTACTTCTACTCCCTAGCGTTTGAGGCCCATTGAGGAGGCGCTGTGAACTGTTTTGTATGTGCTGTGATGTTTGTGTGCTACTGTATGTTTCATTTTTTCCTTAGTACCTAATCAGATGTACAGCACTTTGGTCAACGTGGGTTGTTTTTAAATGTGCTATACAAATAAAATTGACTTGACTTGACTTGACTTGGTCTAGTGTCAGATTAAAATCAAAAGATATCATCTATATGCAGAGGTGAAAGTAACTTACATATCTTACTGGCATGGTTGTATCACTAACTTTGCAGATAGCAGTTTACTGATTGTATCTGCTGCTTCCTTACCAATACCCCACCCGATCTTGTAGCAGTGAACTTTCATCCCTTCGATAAATAGGGCCGAAAGGAATTCCAAAAATGTTATTCCCATTATAGGCACCATGCATAAAATAATATTTCTCCAAGGATTCGGCCAGATTTTGACCATTTGTACATTACTGCAGATATATATCCAGCAACGATAATACCGAATGTTACACTGACATTTTAAATCGAGTGTTAAGATAAAGCTTTCCCACCCTTCATAGATGGCATTTTCGGCAGTCCAATAGTTCTGTGCATTTTTGTTCGTGTACTTGCCTGAAACCCTATTTCACGGCAGTATCATACCCGCCTCTACCACCATCCCAGCCAGCGTGTTCCAGTGCGCCATGCACATCTCCTTTCAACTTTGCCCACTTTCACTTTAAACCTATGCCCTCTTGCCTTTGAACGTGAGCAGCATGTGTCATTTTGTGCAATCCAGTTTTACAGACCAAGTGTGATTATTACAAAATAAAATCACCGAATAGCTACAGTGCATCACGAAAGGAAGGTCTTTTTGGTCCATTGAGTTCATATTGACTCTACATAAGAGTAATTCACCAAGTTCATCTCTAAGATAGACACAAAATGCTGGAGTAATTCAGCGGGTCAGGCAGCATCTCTGGACAAAAAGGAATGGGTAACGTTCAGGTCGCAACTGTTCTTCACCTGCTGAGTTTAGTTTAGTTTAGTTTAGTTTAGTTTAGAGATTCAGCGTGGAAACAGGCCCTTCGACCCACCGAGTCCACGCCGACCAGCGATCCCCGCACATTAACACTGTCCTACACACACGAGGGACAATTTACACTTCTAACAAGCCAATTAATCTACAAATCTGTACGTCTTTGGAGTGTGGGAGGAAAGTGAAGATCTCGGAGAAAACCCACGCAGGTCACGGGGGGAGGGTACAAATTCCGTACAGACAGCGCCCGTAGTCAGGATCGAACCCGGGTCTCCGGCGCTGGAAGGCAGCAACTCTACCGCTGCGCCACCAGGCTGCCTCCAGCATTTTTTAAACACACTGGTGGGTGCCTGGAACACGCAGTCAGGGATGGTGGTCGAGGCAGATATGATATTGCCATTAAAGAGCGTTTCAGACAAGCACATGGATATACTGGGAATATGATGGTGGGGGGGGGGGGGGGGGGGGTTTACTGATCATGTGCAAACTGATGAGATGAATTTACTTGGCATTATGTTTGGTACTTAGATGCCCGTTCCCGCAATGTACTTTTCATGAGGTCATAAGTTGCAAGAGCCATCAAGTCAACTCCGCCATTCAATCATGGCTGATCTATCTCTCCCTCTTAACCCAATTCTCCTGCCTTCTCCCTATAACCCCTGACACACGTACTAATCCAGAATCTGTCGATCTACACCTTAAAAAATATCCATTGGCGGAGGGGAGGGGTGGGGGGGAGGAGGGGTGTGGAGGGAGGGAAGGGAGGGGGGTGGAGGGGGCAGAGGGGAGGGGGGAGTGGGGGGGAGGGGGGGTGGGGGAGGAGAGGGTGCTGCATGAATGCAGGAGAGGAAAACCTAGGGGGAGAGGGGGAGGGAGAAGGGGAGGGAGAGAGGGGGAGGGAGAGAAGGGGGGGAGAGGGAGGAGGGGAGGGAGGTGGAGGGAGAGGGGGAGGGAGAAGGGGAGGGAGAGAGGGGGAGGGAGAGAAGGGGGGGAAAGGGGGAGGGAGGAGGGGAGGGAGGTGGAGGGAGAGGGGGGGAGGAAGAGGGGGGAGAGAGAGGGGGAGGGAGAGGGGGAGGGAGAGATGGGAGGAGGAGGGAGGGAGGGAGGGAGAGAGAGGGAGGGAGAGAGAGGGAGGGAGCGGGGGAGAGAGAGAGGGGAGAGGGAGGGAGGGAGGGAGGGAGGGAGGGAGGGAGGGAGGGAGGGAGGGAGGGAGGGAGGGAGGGAGGGAGGGAGGGAGGGAGGGAGGGAGGGAGGGAGGGAGAGAGGGGGGAGAGAGGGGGGGAGGGACAGGGGGAGGGAGAGGGGGAGGGAGAGGGGGGGAGGGAGAGAGGGGTAGGGAGAGAAGGGGAGGGAGAGAAGGGGTGGGAGAGAGGGGGAGGGAGGGAGAGGAGGGAATGGGGAGGAGAGGAATGCAGGAGTAGTTTGGGCCCAACGAGTCCACTTGGTCTAGTGTCAGATTAAAATCAAAAGATATCATCTATATGCAGAGGTAAAAGTAACTTACATATCTTACTGGCATGGTTGTATCACTAACTTTGCAGATAGCAGTCTACTGATTGTATCTGCTGCTTTCTTACCAATACCCCGCCTGATCTTGTAGCAGTAAACTTTCATCCCTTCGATAAATAGGGCCGAAAGGAATTCCAAAAATGTTATTCCCATTATAGGCACCATGCATAAAATAATATTTCCCCAAGGATTCGGCCAGATTTTGAACATTTGTACATTACTGCAGATATCCAGAGTACGCAGTCATTTTCCTTTGGAAGATCTGTATGGAGTCAAATTAGTGCTAATACTGAATGTTACACTGACATTTTTAATCAAGTGTTAAGATGAAGCTTTCCTACCCTTCATAGATTTGGAGCTTTGGATAAGACATGCTTGGAAGGTTATGGGCCAAAGGCGGGCAGGTGGGAGTAGTGTAGCTGTGACATTGTTGGCCGGTGTGGGCAAGTTGGGACGAAGGGCCTGTTTCCACGCTGTATCACTCTATGTCTATGACTCTATGACTATATGACCTAATCTTAGAGACATAGCATCACACAGTGTGGAAACAGGCCCAACTTGCCCATGCCGATCAACAAGCCCCATGTTCACTAGTCCCACCTGCCGGCGTTTGGCCCATATCCTTCTAAACCTATGGTATTCGTGTCCCTATTTAATTGTTTCTTAAACTTTGTGATAGTACCTAAAATCAGTACCCCGTTCCTGCTTTTTCACAGAGGATGGTGGGTGTAAGGAACGAGCTGTCAGTGGAGGTAGGAAAAAAAACTGCAGATGCTGGTTTAAATCGAAGGTAGACACAAAATGCTGGAGTAACTCAGCGGGTCAGGCAGCACCTCGGGAGAGAAGGAATGGGTGATGTTTTGTGTCTACCTTCGATTTAATCCACCATCTGCAGGTTTTTTTTCTCCTAAACAATGAATGAAAGGTATGCAAAAATTATCGATGGTAAATGAAACAGGGTGCTTGTTGGGTGAAAATGAGAAGCTAGTGTGATTTGGGTGGGGTGAGTGAAACCAATATTCATACCACTGGGCTGTAAGCTGCCCAAGTGAAATATGAGATGCTGCTCCTCCGATTTGCGTTTAGCCTGACTCTGACAATAGAGGAGAGTTTCAAGAGGTGGACTCTCATACATCGGCGAGATCAAACGCAGACTGGGCGATCGCTTCGCGGGACACCTTCACTCAGCCCTCCTGAACCTACCTGATCTCCCGGTTGCTAGACACTTTAATTCTCTCTCCCATTCCTACACAGACCTTTCTGTCCTTGGTCTCCTCCATTGTCAGAGTGAGGCTAAATGCAAATAGGAGGAACAGCATCTCATATTTCGCTGAGTTGCTCCAGCTTTCTGTGCCTATCTTCAGTTTGAAGCAGCATTTGCAGTTCCTTCTTACACAATGCATATTTCTGCCTTTCAGGTGAGGCAGAGGTTCACATGCACCTCCTCCAGCCTCATCTACTATATCTGTTCTTCGAGGTGTGGACTCTTGTGCGTCGGTGAGACCAAACGTAGACTGGGCGATGGTTTTGCTGAATACATTCACCCAGTCCGATTCAGGGTGGCATTGATTCAGGGGTGCAGAGTGGTGCAGCGGTAGAGTTGCTGCCTTACAGCGCCAGAGATCCGGGGTGCTGTCAGTAAGGAGTTTGTACGTTCTTCCCGTGACCTGCGTGGGTTTTCTCCAAAATCTTCAGTTTCCGCCCAAACTCCAAAGACGTGCAGGTTTGCAGGTTAATTGGCTTTGGTTTGTAAACTTGGCGTAAGTATAAATTATCCCTCGTGTGTTAATATGCGGGTATCGCTGGTCAGTGCGGGCTCGGTGGGCCGAAGGGCCTGTTTCCGCGCTGTATCTCTAAACTAAACTAAACTGTCCGCCTGGAACTACCTGATCTCCTGGTCGCCAAACACTTTAATTCCCCTTCCCATTCCCACACTGACCTTTCTGACCCAGGCCTCCTCCATTGTCAGAGTGAGGCTAATTGGAGGAACAGCATCTCATACTTCGCTTGGGCAACTTACAGCCCAATAATTTGAAAATTGATTTCTCTAACATCAAATAACTCCTGCATCCCCTCTCTCTCCATCCCTCCCCCACCCAAGTCATACCAGGTTCAAAGTCGTCTTGTTGAGTCTCATTGTCTGTACTCGTTTTGACCTCGCCCATAGCTAACAAAGGCCTGTCTCCTTTATTTATCATCGTTACTTTTGTGCACATCTTTCATTCATCTATCTACATCACCGTCTATACCTCTCGTTTCCCTTTCCTCCGACTCTCAGTTTGAAGAAGAGGTTCTCGACCCAAAACGTCACCTATTCCTTTTCTCCAGGGATGCTGCCTGACCCACTGAGTTACTCCAATTTGGTGTGTCTATCTTCGGTTTAAACCAGCATCTGCAGTTCCTTCTTACACACGAAGAGTGCATTGTGCTCAGTTCTGGGCACCATGTTACAGGAAAGATGTTGCTAAATTGGATAGGGCACAGAGACGATTTACGAGGATATTGCCAGGACTCGATGGGCTGAACCATCGGGAGAGGTTGAGTGGGCTGGGACTTTATTCCCCAGAGCGCAGGAGGCTGAGTGGTGACCGTATAGAAGTGTACGAAGGCACTGGGGAAATAGGCAGCGTGAACTCCCCTCCATTGACAAGAAGACACAAGGAATTTTGAATGCACAGAGTATTTTACCAAGATTAGGGGAATCAAACGGCAAAGGACGTAGGTTTAAGATAAGAGGGGCAGAATTTAATAGAAACCCGAGGGACAGGTTTTTCACAGAGGATGGTGGGTGTAAGGAACGAGCTGTCAGTGGAGGTAGGAAAAAAAACTGCAGATGCTGGTTTAAATCGAAGGTAGACACAAAATGCTGGAGTAACTCAGCGGGTCAGGCAGCATCTCGGGAGAGAAGGAATGGGTGACGTTTCGGGTCGAGACCCTTCTTCAGACTGAAGAAGGGTCTCGACCCGAAACGTCACCCATTCCTTCGCTCCCGAGATGCTGCCTGACCCATTTTGTGTCTACTTTCATTCATTGTTCTTTATCTCTCCACGTCATCTTCTCTATCTCTCGTTTCCCTTATTCCCTAACCAGTCTGATGAGGGGATCTCGACCCGAAACGTCTCCCATTCCTTCTCTCCAGAGATGCTGCCTGTCCCGCTGAGTTACTTCAGCTTTTTGTGTCCATCTTAGGCAGAATGCAATCTTCTCTGGGCTGAGATGATCGTCTGAAACGCACGCAGCTGATGGGATGGGGAAGGGGGAGGGGGAAAGCGGTGAGGAGTGTGGTGAACATAGGAAGTACCCGTGAGCATGTACGCGCTAGGGAGTCATAGCGGTTTCTTGTTTATTGACACAGTTTTGTGTGTTGACTCTGGCACTTAAGGGATGGAAAAGAAAATACAAGTTGCAGCAGAAGTCTTCTTATCATCCTTCTGATCTTTGCGAGCGGTTGAAGTGAGAATCGGGCTTCAATTCTTGGTATTAGCTTTAGTGGGACTAACAATGTGATATCGAAGAGAGGTTTTGAGCGTATAAAAAGCAAGCAATTCCTGCTAATAGACAATAGACAATAGACAATAGGTGCAGGAGTAGGCCATTCGGCCCTTCGAGCCAGCACTGCCATTCAATGTGATCATGGCTGATCATTCTCAATCAGTACCCCGTTCCTGCCTTCTCCCCATACCCCCTGACTCCGCTATCCTTAAGAGCTCTATCTAGCTCTCTCTTGGATGCATTTATAATTAATCATTTATAATTTCACAGGAACAGTGACAGATAATCTGCAAAGACTGCCAAACGCTGTCCTTTACTTTAGCTTAGCTTAGTTTAGTGGTACGGCACGATACAGGCTCTTTGGCCCACTGAGCTGCACAGGGAACAGAGAAGATTTATGAGGATGTTGCCAGGACTAGAGGGTCTGAGCTCTAGGGAGAGGTTGAGTAGGCTGGGACTCTATTCCCTGGAGCGCAGGAGGATGAGCGGTGATCTTATAGTGGGAGGAAAAGATCGCCAAGATGGCACAGAGTCGCATGCCCTGTGCGAGAGTAGGTGAATCAAGGGCTAGAGGACATAGGTTTAAGGTGAAGGGGAAAAGATTTAATATGAATCTGAGGAGTAGCTTTCGCACACAAAGGGTGGGGTGTATATGGAACAAGCTGCAAGAGGAGGGAGTTGAGGCTGGGACTATCCCAATGTTTAAGAAACAGTTAGACAGGTACATGGATAGGACAGGTTTGGAGGGATATGCACCAAACGCAGGCAAGTGGGACTAGTGTAGCTGGGACATGTTGGCCGGTGTGGGCAAGTTGGGCTGAAGGGCCTGTTTCCATGCTGTATCACTCTATGACTACGAGTCCGCGCCCACCAGTGATCCCCGCGCACAAACACTATCCTACACACACTAGGGACAATTTACAATTATACCAAGCCAATTCACCTACAAACCTGGACTTCTTTGGAGGGAGGACCCGGAGAAACCCCACGCAGGTCACGGGGAGAACGTGCAAACTCTGCCCAGACAGCACCCGTCGTTAGGATCGAACCCGGGTCCCTGGGGCTGTAAGGTAACAGCTGTACCGCTATATCCCTGTACCGCCCCCAGATCTAATCTTTCCCAGGGCAGCACCTTTAAGCACCCACTCACCCTATGTTGTCTGTGACTTGAACCCACGAACATTCTAACTCCAAGGAAAGTCTCCAACCCACCGAGCCATGGCCAACTTCCTTTTGTAGAGTCATAGAATCATAGAATGATCCAGCGTGGAAACAGGCCCTATGGCCCAACTTGCCCACACCGGCCAACATGTCCCAGCTACACTAGTCCCACCTGCCAGCATTTGGTCCATATCCCTGCAAACCTGTCCAATCCATGTACCTATCTAACTGCTTCTCAAATGTTGGGATAGTCCCTGCCTCAACATTTAAAAATACATAGAAACATAGAAAATGGATGCAGGAGGAGGCCATTTGGCCCTTTGAGCCAGCACCACCATTCATTGGGATCATGGCTGATCATCTACAATCAATAACCTGTGCCTGCCTTCTCCCCATGTCCCTTGATTCCACTAGTCCCTAGAGCTCTATCTAACTCTCTTTTAAACTCATCCAGTAAATTGGCCTCCACTGCCTTCTGTGGCAGAGAATTCCACTAATTCGCACCTCCCTGGGTGAAAAAGTTTCTTCTCACCTCAGTTTTAAATGGGGGTATGGGGAGAAGGCAGGAGCTGGGTACTGATTGAGAATGATCAGCCATGATCACATTGAATGGCAGTGCTGGCTCAAAGGGCCGAATGGCCTTCTCCTGCACCTATTGTCTATTGTCTATCGTCTATTGTCTATAAATGGCCTCCCCTTTATTATTAGACTGGGTCCCCTGGTTCTGCTCAGGTACATGGATAGGATACCTGGGTGACCAATTAAGGTTTGAACCAACTATTGAACAGGCTTCCTCAAGAATAGAATCACTGAAATGTTTGTGCGTGTGGTACACATGCAGGAAGAATGAACACAAATAATAACAATAGACAATAGACAATAGACAATAGGTGCAGGAGTAGGCCATTCAGCCCTTCGAGCCAGCACCGCCATTCAATGCGATCATGGCTGATCACTCTCAATCAGTACCCCGTTCCTGCCTTCTCCCCATACCCCCTCACTCCGCTATCCTTAAGAGCTCTATCCAGCTCTCTCTTGAAAACATCCAACGAACTGGCCTCCACTGCCTTCTGAGGCAGAGAATTCCACACCTTCACCACTCTCTGACTGAAAAAGTTCCTCCTCATCTCCGTTCTAAATGGCCTACCCCTAATTCTTAAACTGTGGCCCCTTGTTCTGGACTCCCCCAACATTGGGAACATGTTTCCTGCCTCTAATGTGTCCAATCCCCTAATTATCTTATATGTTTCAATAAGATCCCCCCTCATCCTTCTAAATTCCAGTGTATACAAGCCCAATCGCTCCAGCCTTTCAACATACGACAGTCCCACCATTCCGGGAATTAACCTAGTGAACCTACGCTGCACGCCCTCCATAGCAAGAATATCCTTCCTCAAATTTGGAGAACAAAACTGCACACAGTACTCCAGGTGCGGTCTCACCAGGGCCCGGTACAACTGTAGAAGGACCTCTTTGCTACTATACTCAACTCCTCTTGTTACGAAGGCCAACATTCCATTGGCTTTCTTCACTGCCTGCTGTACCTGCATGCTTCCTTTCATTGACTGATGCACTAGGACACCCAGATCTCGTTGAACTCCCCCTCCTCCTAACTTGACACCATTCAGATAATAATCTGCCTTTCTATTCTTACTTCCAAAGTGAATAACCTCACACTTATCTACATTAAACTGCATCTGCCATGTATCCGCCCACTCACACAACCTGTCCAAGTCACCCTGCAGCCTTATTGCATCTTCCTCACAATTTACACTACCCCCCAGCTTAGTATCATCTGCAAATTTGCTAATGGTACTTTTAATCCCTTCGTCTAAGTCATTAATGTATATCGTAAATAGCTGGGGTCCCAGCACCGAACCTTGCGGTACCCCACTGGTCAATGCCTGCCATTCCGAAAGGGACCCATTTATCCCCACTCTTTTCTTTCTGTCTGTCAACCAATTTTCTATCCATGTCAGTACCCTACCCCCAATACTATGTGCCCTAATTTTGCCCACTAATCTCCTATGTGGGACCTTGTCGAAGGCTTTCTGAAAGTCGAGGTACACCACATCCACTGAATCTCCCCTGTCAATTTTCCTAGTTACATCCTCAAAAAATTCCAGTAGATTTGTCAAGCATGATTTCCCCTTCGTAAATCCATGCTGACTCGGAATGATCCCGTTACTGCTATCCAAATGCTCAGCAATTTCGTCTTTTATAATTGACTCCAGCATTTTCCCCACCACTGATGTCAGACTAACTGGTCTATAGTTACCCGTTATTTGTTTCCATCAGGGCTGTGGTCAGTGGTCTGCAAATAGAAACAAGGTGTAAAAGATTTGTAATCTTACGCCATTTGTGGCTGAGCTAGCAAAACCCTTGATGACTCCACCATTTTTTTAAGATAAACACCAGACACTGGGGTAACTCAGCTGAGTTACTCCAGCATTTTGCGTCTATCTTTGGTATAAAACAGCACCTGCAGTTCCTTGTTATCCCAGCATTCACCCAGTTGTGTTTCTTGTTTGATCTGCATCCTTGGAATTAAGTAATTTCTTTTGAGAAATGGTACATTAGTTCATAGGTTTACGGGTGATAGGAGCAGAATTAGGCCATTCGGCCCATCATTTACTCCGCCATTCAATCACGACTGATCTATTTTTTTTTTTAGAGATACAGCGAGGAAACAGGCCCTTCGGCCCACCGAGTCCGCGCCGCCCAGCGATCCCCGCACATTAACACTATCATACATACACTAGGGACAATTTTTACATTTACCCAGTCAATTAACCTACAAACCTGCACGTCTTTGGAGTGTGGGAGGAAACCGAAGATCTCGGAGAAAACCCACGCAGGTCACGGGGAGAACGTACAAACTCTGTACAGACGGCGCCCATAGTCAGGATCGAACCTGAGTCTCCGGCGCTGCATTCGCTGTAAGGCAACAACTCTACCGCTGCGCCACCGTGCCACCCTATCTCTCCTTCCTAACCCCTTTTGTCCTGCTTTCTGCCCGTAACCCATGACACCCGTACTAATCAAGAATCTATCTATCTCTGCCTTAAAGATATCCATTGACTTGGCCTCCACAGCCTTCGCTGGCAATAAATTTCACAGTTTCACCACCCTCTGACTAAAGAAATTCCTCCTCATCTTCTTCCTAAAGTAACGTCCTTTCATTCTGAGGCTGTGACCTCTGGTCCTAGAATTCTCCCACTGGTGGAAACATCCTCTCCACAACCACTCTATCCAGGCCTTTCACTATTCGAGTACATAGTTAGAGAATTGCTTTAGCACAGGAAAGGGTAATTTGGGTCATCGACGGCAGGTTAGCGATGGAGGCAAGAAAATTGAAGATGCATCTGAACAGATTCTTGAATGAGGAAGTCACAAAAGGACATAGAGTTATTCCATAGGTCGTCTGGTGTGCTGGTGGGGCGAGCCACAGGTTGTTGCATGTGGCTAGTGCCCTGGTATAAATCCAGATGCTGCCGGCTAGCAATTTTTGCGAAAAAGGGAACGGAGTGCGTGAGCCTCCCCCTGCCAGTGCATAACCTCTGCATCATCAAGACAATAGGTGCAGGAGTAGGCCATTCGGCCCTTCAAGCCAGCACCACCATTCAATGTGATCATGGCTGATCATTCTCAATCAGTACCCCATTCCTGTCTTCTCCCCATACCCCCTGACTCCGCTATCCCTGAGAGCTTTATCTAGCTCTCTCTTAAATGCATTCAGAGAATTGGCCTCCACTGCCTTCTGAGGCAGAGAATTCCACAGATTCACAACTCTCTGACTGAATTTTTTTTTCCTCATCTCAGTTCTAAATGGCCTACCCCTTATTCTTAAACTATGGCCCCTTGTTCTGGACTCCCCCAACATTGGGAACATGTTTCCTGCCTCTAACGTGTCCAACCCCTTAACAATCTTATACGTTTCGATAAGATCTCCACAGCCTCGCCGTTCCTCTGCAATCAGTCTATCGGGTCGAGAGGGGAATGCAGATGCCGGGAAAGTTTGTATTCCCATTTACCTGCCCAGGCTCTGCGGCCAAATCAAATGGAGAGGACACTTCTTCCTTGCTGGGCACAGCGAGATGTAACCACAGGTGAAAAATCCCCCCTCTCCAAGCAGGACAACACCAAGCCGCTCCATCATCTCTCGCGGATGGACGGTGCCAGTACAAGTCTGTGGAATTCTCTGCCTCAGAAGGCAGTGGAGGCCAATTCTCTGAATGCATTCAAGAGAGAGCTAGATAGAGCTCTTAAGGATAGCGGAGTCAGGGGGTATGGGGAGAAGGCAGGAACGGGGTACTGATTGAAAATGATCAGCCATGATCACATTGAATGGTGGTGCTGGCTCGAAGGGCCGAATGGCCTCCTCCTGCACCTATTGTCTATTGTCTATTGTCTAAGTACAGTGTCTGAGTTAAGTTTCATTTGCCATTCCTGTGCTCACCATCCCTACTGATTGATGTAGATCCTTTTGTAAACTTAGGTATCTATTCTAACTATCCACTATACCAAGCAATTTTGGTGTAATCTGCAAATTTACTAACATAGTTTAACTACATAGTTTAACTACATTGTAATATACAGCAACGGCTTGGATGACAAAGAGCAATCGACCCAGCACTGACCCCTTACAGCAGTCCACTGATCACAAACCTCCTGTCATCAGAATTAGAGTCATGGAGTCATATTGTGGTGCAGTGTGGAAACAGGCCCTTCGGCCCAACTTGCCACACCGGCCAACATGTACCAGCTACACTGGTCCCACTTGCCTGCGTTTGGTCCATGTCCCTCCAAACTTGTCCAATCCATGTACCTGTCTGACTGTTTCTTAAACGTTGGGATAGTGCCACCCTCAACTACAATACAATACAATACAATACAATACAATATAATACAATATATCTTTATTGTCATTGTACCCAGGGGTACAACGAGATTGGGAATGCGCCTCCCATACGATGCAATAATTTAGGTAATTTAGACAGCAGCAACCCAACGAAACAAAACAGTTGTAACAGTTTTGGACAGGGTAAAGTGCAAGTTGATCTATGCGTTGTGGCCATCCGGCTCAGCAGGACCGGTTCATAGCAGCTATGGCCCTGGGGATGAAGCTGTTCCTGAGTCTGGAGGTGCGGGCATAGAAGGCCTTGTATCGTCTGCCCGATGGAAGGAGTTCGAACAGACTGTTGCAGGGGTGTGAAGAGTCTTTGTGGATGCTGGTGGCTTTTCTGAGGCATCGTGTGTTGTAGATGCCCTCCAAGTCTGGTAGCTGTGTTCCGATGGCCCTCTGAGCTCTATGGACTACCCGCTGTAGAGCTTTCCTTTCTGCCTCCGTGCAGCTGAGGTACCACACAGGGATGCCATGCGTTAGGATGCTCTCTATGGTGCAGCGGTAGAAGGTCGTCAGCAGCTGTTGGGGTAGACCAGACTTTTTCAGTGTTCTTAAGTAGAACAGTCTTTGTTGTACCTTCTTGACCAGCGCAGCAGTGTTATTGGACCATGTTAGGTCCTCCGAAATGTGAGTGCCCAGAAACTTGAAGCTGGACACTCTCTCCACACTGTCCCCGTTGATAGAGATCGGGGCATATTCCCCGTTATGTGACCTACGGAAGTTGATGATCAGCTCCTTGGTCTTGGTGGTATTTAGGGACAGGTTGTTATCCGAGCACCAGTCCGCCAGGTTCTGCACCTCCGCTCTGTATTTTGTTTCATCCCCGTTGATTACCTCCTCTGGCTGCTCATTCCATACACCCACCAACCTTTGTGTGAAAAGGTTTCCCCTCAGATTGCTATCAAATCTTTTCCCCTTCACCTTGAACCCATGTCCTCTGGTCCCCCATCCCCCCCCCCCCACTCTCGACAAGAGATTCTGTGCATCTGCGCAGTCTATTCCTCTCACGGTTCTCTTTGTCAACTGCACCGATTCCTTGTCTGTAATCACAGGATGCAGACTGTATACGAGAGGCAGACAGAAGCCGAGCTCCTTGCCAAAACTTGACTGACCTACTTGTCACAGTGATATTGGTGCCTTCCACACTCTGACCCGTAAAGTGTTTGACTGATCAGCTGAAGTAAGCTCCTTGCTTAAACAAAACACAAAGTGCTGGAGTAACTCAGCGAGTCAGGCAGCATCTCTGGAGAACAGGCTGCCCCAAAATTTAATACATTTAAATAATTTCAAGAATTCTAATTTAAAATATTTGTTTAACTGTTACAAAATTTCCCCGATAAACTACAGAGGAGTTGAATAACAGTTGGAGCAGTGGTAGGGTTGGTGCCTTACAGCGCCAGTGACCCGGGTTCAATCCTGACTACGGGTGCTGTCTGTACGGAGTTTGTGCGTTCTCCCCGTGACTTGCGTGGGTTTTCTCCGGGTGCTCTGGTTTCCTCCCACACTCCAAAGACGTGCGGTTTTGTAAGTTAATTGGCTTGGTAAAATTGGAAAATGTCCCTAGTGTGTAGGATAACTTTAGTGTGCAGGGATCGCTGGTCGGCGCGGACTTGGTGGGCCGAAGGGCCTGTGTCCGCGTTATTTCTCCGAACTAAACTAAACTAAACCAAACTAAAACTGGCAGTATTGCATAAATGGGATAGGTGCATATAAATACTTGGTCGAGACCCTTCTTCAGACTGAGAGTCAGGGGAAGAAGGAATCGAGAGTTGTAGAAGGTAAATGGAACTATGCAAAAAGAAACAATGATCAAGGAAAGGTGGAGCCCACAATGGTCCATTGTTGGCTGTGGGGTAGGTGATCACGGAAACTTAACAGGATGACAGTGAGACCGGTATGGTGACTAGGGTGGGGGAGGGGTGGAAGGTGAGGGGATGCAAGGGTAATTTGAACTTCGTTAAATCAATATTCATATCGCTGGGTTATAAGCCGCCCAAGGGAAATATGAGGTGCTGTTCCTCCAATTTGCGTCAGGCCTCACTCTGATAGTGGAGGAGGCCAAGGTTAGAATGGCCAGTATAGGAATGGGAGGAGGAGTTTGAGTCATTGTGGCATAGAGTGATACAGTGTGGAAACAGGCTCTTCTGCCCAACTTGCCCACACCGGCCAACATGTCCCAGCTACACTAGTCCCACCTGCCTGCATTTTGCCATATCCCTCCAAACCTATCCACGTACCTGTCTAAGTATTTCTCAAACGTTGGGATAATCCCAGCCTCAACTATCTCCTCTGGCAAACTTGTTCCACACACCAACCACCCATTGTGTGAAAAAATTACCGCTCAGATTCCAATTAAATCTTCTCCCCATCACCTTAAACCTATGTCCTCTGGTCCTCGATTCGCCTATTGAATATTGATTTATCTAACTTCAAATAACTCTTGCATCCCCTCTCTTGCCCTACTCTGGGCAAGAGACTCTGTGCATCTACCCGATCTATTCCTCTCATGATTTTATGGGCCTTTATAAAATCACCCCTCGTCTTCCTGTGCTCCAAAGAATAGAGACCCAGCCTACTCAACCTCTCCCTATAGCTCAGGCCCTCAGGTCCTGGCAACATCCTGGTGAAAAGTGAAAGTGTTTGGCAACTGGGAGATCGTCGAGGCCAAGGCGAACTGAGCAAAGGGCTAATCTTCAGGGAATTAATTCAAACAGGAGAAATCGCCATAGATGTCAACTTATTTACATCGGCGAAACCAAGCGCAGGCTCGGCGATCGCTTCGCTGAACACCTGCGCTCGGTCCGCATTAACCAAACTGATCTCCCGGCGGCTGAGCACTTCAACTCCCCCTCCCATTCCCAGTCTGACCTTTCTGTCATGGGCCTCCTCCAGTGCCATAGTGAGGCCCACCGGAAATTGGAGGAACAGCACCTCATATTTCGCCTGGGCAGCTTGCAGCCCAGTGGTACGAACATCGACTTCTCCAACTTTAGATAGTTCCTCTGTCCCTCTCTTCCCTGTTGTGATATTGCTGGGACTACTTTGTGTATCCAAGGACTACTTTGTATGCCTGTGTATATAAGTGATTGGGGTGATTAGGCGGTCACTCTGGATCCAGGCGGCCTTGGAATAAACAGCCTGGAGTTAAGCTCCACCATGATAACATCTTAAACATGTGTACTCGTGGTCCTTCCAGAGTCACAACAAAGGTACAACAAGTACCGGACCACGAAGTACAACATGGTGGCAGCGGCTTGGTGTTTCGCCTAGGGAGGGAATGAAGCATGCCCGAGCAGAAAAGGTTAAAAAGAAGAAAAAAAAGAAGAAGAAAAAAGCCCTGAAGGGAAACAAAACAAAAGAAAAGTTTCCAGCTCAGTACGGGACGTTTGGAGTGCATCCCGACAGGGCCAGTGTGAGTTGGTATAGTTACCTGCTCAGTAGTCGGCGCCGAGTTGCCGACGTGACGCTGCAAGCTGCTGAGGGAGATGCGTGTAGGCCCACGTCGCGCCCCAGCACCTGTGTAGGCCCGAGATTAGAAGCCTGCGACTGCTTCGCGGGGGAGAGACCGGGAGACCCGACACACGGAGATGTGCGGTGACCGGGGAAGACCGGGAGACCCGACACACACGGAGATGTGCGGTGACCGGGGAAGACCGACACCCATGGAGGTGTGCGGTGACCGGGGAAGACCGACACCCATGGAGGTGTGCGGTGACCGGGGAAGACCGACACCCATGGAGGTGTGCGGCAACTATAGGAGACCGGGAGACCCGACACCCACGGACGTGTGCGGTGACCGGGGAAGACCGACACCCATGGAGGTGTGCGGCGACCGGTAAGACCGGGAGACCCGACACCCATGGAGGTGTGCGGCGACCGGGAGAGCCCCGGGGGAGGCTGACACCTACGGAGGTGTGCGGCGACCGGGAGACCCGACACCCATGGAGGTGTGCGGTGACCGGAAAGACCGGGAGACCCGACACCCACGGAGGTGTGCGGTGACCGGGGAAGACCAACACCCACGGAGGTGTGCGGCGACCGGTAAGACCGACACCCACGGAGGTGTGCGGCGACCGGGGGAGGCTGACACCCACGGAGGTGTGCGGCGACCGGGAGAGCCCTGGAGGAGACCGACACCCACGGAGGTGTGCGGCGACCGGAGGGGGTCGGCGACCGGAGGGACCGACCACCCGCGGAGGTGCAGCGGCCGGTAAGGCCGAGCCACTGCGTACTTACCCAGGCGCGTCGACCGTAGAGTCGGGACGGCCCTGGGCCCGAGGCAGCGGCAGCGCGTTCGAATTTGAGCGGCAGCTGCCGGGAGCACCTGTGGGCGGGGCCAGCGGCAGCGCGTTCGAAAAGTTGAACGGCAGCTGCCGAGGAGCATTTGTGGGCGGGGCCAGCGCACCGCGATTACAGCAGTGCCAGCCCAGTAGTGGGAGCCCAGCAGTGCCAGCCCAGCAGTGAGAGCCCATCAGTGCCAACCCAGCAGTGGGAGCCCAGCAGTGCCAACCCAGCAGTGGGAGCCCAGCAGTGCCAACCTACTAGTGGGAGCCCAGCAGTGGGAGCCCAGCAGTGCCAGCCCAGCAGTGCCAACCCAGCAGTGCCAGCCCAGCAGTGCCAACCCAGCAGTGCCAACCCAGCAGTGGGAGCCCAGCAGTGGGAGCCCAGCAGTGGGAGCCCAGCAGTGCCAACCCAGCAGTGGGAGCCCAGCAGTGCCAGCCCAGCAGTGGGAGCCCAGCAGTGCCAGCCCAGCAGTGGGAGCCCAGCAGTGCCAACCCAGCAGTGGGAGCCCAGCAGTGCCAACCCAGCAGTGGGAGCCCAGCAGTGCCAACCCAGCAGTGGGAGCCCAGCAGTGCCAGCCCAGCAGTGCCAACCCAGCAGTGCCAGCCCAGCAGTGCCAACCCAGCAGTGCCAACCCAGCAGTGGGAGCCCAGCAGTGGGAGCCCAGCAGTGGGAGCCCAGCAGTGCCAACCCAGCAGTGGGAGCCCAGCAGTGCCAGCCCAGCAGTGGGAGCCCAGCAGTGGGAGCCCAGCAGTGGCGTGCAAATCATGGTGGTGGAGCATCTAGAGCCTACACTACGTTTGATCTACACAGCACGTCTTCTTGAGGGGAAGATATGGAACAAAATGAATATTTTGTGTTTAATGACCTGTGTAGTGATCTGTGTAATGAAAGCTTAATGTATTATATTTGATGCTTTTGTATAAATGTATATATCTGTGGAGTGACCACACGGAGTGAGTGACCACCCGGAGATGAGTGACCACACAGAGATGAGTGACCACATGGAGTGAGTGACCGCCCGGAGATGAGTGACCACATGGAGATGAGTGACCACCCGGCGATGAGTGAAATTCCGCAGAGGAATGACCACCATGATGGCGAAAAAAAGCAATTGTGTTTAATTGTGTTTAGTTGTGTTATTGGTTTTGTTTGCAAAAAGCAATGGTGTTTTGGTTTTGTTTGTTAAATATATTTTAGCCCTCGAATGGTAAAGAAAACAATTTTATATAAGACAAGGGGGATGTTGTAATATATAAGACAAGGGGGATGTTGTGATATTGCTGGGACTACTTTGTGTATCCAAGGACTACTTTGTATGCCTGTGTATATAAGTGATTGGGGTGATTAGGCGGTCACTCTGGATGCAGGTGGCCACGGAATAAACAGCCTGGAGTTGAGCTCCAGCAATGTAACCTTTTATACACGTGTACTCGTGGTCCTTCCAGAGTCACCACAAAGGTACAACAGGTACCGGACCACGAAGTACAACATTCCCCTCCTTCCCAGATCTCCCTCTATCTTCCTGTCTCCACCTATATCCTTCCTTTGTCCCGCCCCCCTGACATCAGTCTGAAGAAGGGTCTCGACCTGAAATGTCACCCATTCCTTCTCTCCCGAGATGCTGCCTGACCTGCTGAGTTACTCCAGCATTTTGTGAATAATTAAAACAGGAGCTCATTTCAAACAGCAGTGCTTGCAACAACCATTACTGACTTTCAACGGGAAGTGTTAAAGTGACTCGGAGAAAGGAAGGGTGCTGGCTGCAAACTGGCGGCTTGTGCCAAAACTGCAATAAAGTGTAATTTCCTTCCAAGCTCCCCTTGTTTTCGCTGAGAAAGCACTGATTTTAAGGAACTGCAAATCCAAAGGAAACAAAAGCTGGCTGCAGATACTGCTGTCTAAACATTTTTCTTCCCAACTCTGACTAACAACTTAGATTTCTACCCATCAAACATGACCTTGTTTGATTAGTATTTGCTCTGAGTCATTTTACAGGATAACAAGGAGTTCCCATCCCCTCATTTGGTGACCACCAGGGGTACACTGCTGCTGAAGCTAACCGGACCGCCTGTCAGGCATCTCTGTAAAAGAAAGCTCAAATAAACAGCAGGGAACTTTAACCAGCGAGGAAATTAACAGTGACAGCTCTGGCACCTAAAAAATCAGCACTGCAACACTGGTAACTACCCCCACTCTTTATTTCATTTCAGATTGAAGATCCCTTGAGAAATACTTGAGTGCAAAGCTTTGGTTTGATTTTTTTGGGATTTTTTTTAGATTTAGATATACAGGCCCACTGAATATCAATATAAAGCGAAGAAATGGAATGGCAGGACTGGCAGGACTATCGTATGTTGAAAGACTGGAGTGGCTAGGCTTGTATATGCTGGAATTTAGGAGAGGGGATCTTATTGAAACATATAAGATTATGAAGGGATTGGACACGTTAGAGGCAGGAAACATGTTCCCAATATTGGGGGAAGTCCAGAACCAGGGGCCACAGTTTAAGAATAAGGGGTAGGCCATTTAAAACGGAGATGAGGAAAATCTTTTTCAGTCAGAGAGTTGTAAATCTGTGGAATTCTCTGCCTCAGAAGGCAGTGGAGGCCAATTCTCTGGATGCTTTCAAGAGAGAGCTAGATAGTGCTCTTAAAGATAGCGGAGTCAGGGGGTATGGGGACAAGGCAGGAACGGGGTACTGATTGTGGATGATCAGCCATGACCACATTGAATGGCAGTGCTGGCTCGAAGGGCCGAATGGCCTTCTCCTGGCTATTGTCTACTGTCTAAATATTAAAGCAAAAATGCATGTTTTTTAAAAACAATCCGTTTTCACTTTCGCTTGGGCTACAAACTGATGAGACAAGAACAGAAATAAAATGGAAGTGTTGTAAATATCTTCTGCACTTTCCAAGAAGTAAAGAAGATTTGGAAGTCCCCCCTGCAACAAAACGCAAGTACTGTACATTCCAACTCAAATACTATTAGCTATTCCTTACTCTTACAAGAATTCTAACCGTCTCGAAAATATTCCATAACAACTTTGCTCATCTGGAATTTTGGAAGGTTTCAGATTAGTTTTTGATTTACTGGAGACCGGCATTACTGGCAAGGCCAGGATTTATTACCCATCCTTGTTCTTGTGAGCGGCCATTCATCTTTGTGAACCACTTTAGTCCATGCGTTGAAGATATTTCCACCGAGCTAATGGACACGATTTAGACCAGGGAGGGCAAGAACATGGAAATGCAGGACACTCACGGCACGGTGGCATAGCGGTAGAGCCGCTGTCTTACAGCGCCAGAGACCCGGGTATCGTTCCTGACTACGGGTGCTTGTCTGTACGGAGTTTGTACGTTCTCCCCGTGGCCTGCATGGGGTTGCTCCGAGATCTTTGGTTTCCTCCCGCACTCCAAAGATGTACAGGTTTGTAGGTTAATTGGTTTGGTATAGACAATAGACAATAGACAATAGGTGCAGGAGGAGGCCATTCGGCCCTTCGAGCCAGCACCACCATTCAATGTGATCATGGCTGATCATTCTCAATCAGTACCCCGTTCCTGCCTTCTCCCCATACCCCCTGACTCCGCTATCCTTAAGAGCTCTATCTAGCTCTCCCTTGAATGCATTCAGAGAATTGGCCTCCACTGCCTTCTGAGGCTGAAGGGTCTGTCCAACCCCTTAATAATCTTATACGTATGAATGTAAATTGTCCCTAATGTGTGTAGGATAGTGTAAATGTGCGGGTATCGCTGGTTGGTGTGGACTCGGTGGGCCGAAGGGCCTGTTTCCGCGCTGTACCTCGAAACTAAACTATCTGGTCTCTGTGCAGGAATGGAATATTCTAACCCAGGCACCAACCTGGTCTATTTCCCTCTGCACCCCCTCCAGTCTGACCATGGCTTTCCAGAAATCAAGTTTCTCTCCTTAACAGGTACATATAAGATTATTAAGGTTTTGGACAACATATAGGATCATTAAGGGTTTGGACACGTTAGAGGCAGGAAACATGTTCCCAATGTTGGTGGAGTCCAGAACCAGAGGGCATTTAGAACGGAGATGAGGAAAAACTTTGTCAGTCAGAGAGTTGTAAATCAGTGGAATTCTCTGCCTCAGAAGGCAGTGGAGGCCAGTTCTTTGAAGGCATTCAAGAGCTAGCTAGATAGAGCTCTGAAGGATAGTGGAGTCAGGGGGTATGGGGAGAACGCAGGAACGGGGTACTGATTGAGAATGATCAGCCAAGATCACATTGAATGGTGGTGCTGGCTCGAAGGGCCGAATGGCCTCCTCCTGCACCTATTGTCTATTGTCTATTGTCTAACATTAATGCTCCTTCGTTGCCCGGTTGCGTATCTGATGAAATTAAGTCACTTCGCAAGCAAATGATAAAAGAACCGCAAGATCATAGATCAATATCTAAATGTGTTTTCTTGCAACAAAAATCGTGAATCGGGGAGGGAAGCCTTGGAAGAGATGATAGAGATTGGCTCCATTGTTTTTTGATTCATACATGACGTTTAGCTCTGCCGAAGGTATCACAAAATGCTGGAGTAACTCAGCAGGTCAGGCGGTATCTTGGAGAGAGGGAATGGGTGACGTTTCGGGTCGAGATCCTTCTTCAGACTGTCGAGCTTACTCTGTAGCTAGACATAGAACTTCCGAAATGAGGAGACTCTAAATTGGTTTTACAATAAGCCCGAGGCAAGTGAAAACGTGAATTGCCTTCACAAAGTGTATTGTAACACATCTCATCAGCACGATTAACTTTGAATTCTAAGAAGTATGATTAACTTTCTGGAAACGGTGAAATGATTACTCGATGTCTTAGTAAAGATAAATGAACAATCATACTGAAGGGCTTTCTTCCTGTTCCTAACCCAAGCTAAATTTGCTTTTTAAAAAAAGAGACATAGTGCTAGAGTAACTCAGTGGATCAGGCAGCATCTCTGGAGAACATGGATAGATGATGGATAGGTTTCGGGTCATAAACCGTTCTTCAGTCTGAAGAAGGTGCTGTCTGACCCATTGAGTTACTCCAGCACTTTGTGTCTCTTTTCTTTGTATACCAGCATCTTCAGTTCCTTGTTTCTTCCCGGGGGGGGGGGGGGGGGGGGATGGTTAGTTTAGTTTAGTTTATTGTCAATAGACAATAGACAATAGGTGCAGGAGGAGGCCATTCGGCCCTTCGAGCCAGCACCACCATTCAATGTGATCATGGCTGATCATTCTCAATCAGTACCCCGTTCCTGCCTTCTCCCCATACCCCCTGACTCCGCAATCCTTAAGTCAAGTCAAGTCAAGTCAATTTTATTTGTATAGCACATTTAAAAACAACCCACGTTGACCAAAGTGCTGTACATTTGATTAGGTTCCAATAGAAAAAAAATGAAAACATACAGTAGCACTCAAACAGTTCACAGCGCTCTATCTAGCTCTCTCTTGAATGCATTCAGAGAATTGGCCTCCACTGCCTTCTGAGGCAGTGAATTCCACAGATTTCCAACTCTCTGACTGAAAAAGTTTTTCCTCATCTCCGTTCTAAATGGCCTACCCCTTATTCTTAAACTGTGGCCCCTGGTTCTGGACTCCCCCAACATTGGGAACATGTTTCCTGCCTCTAACGTGTCCAATCCCTTAATAATCTTATATGTCTCGATAAGGTCCCCTCTCGTCCTTCTAAATTCCAGTGTATACAAGCCTAGCCGCTCCAGTCTTTCAACATATGACAGTCCCGCCATTCCGGGAATTAACCTAGTAAACCTACGCTGCACGCCCTCAATAGCAAGAATATCCTTCCTCCTTTTGTGGTGTGCTCACCAGACAAATGTTTGGGGCGGCACTGTTATAGAGTTGCTGCTGACCCAGGTTCGATCCTGACTACGGGTGCTGTCTGTACGGAGTTCGTCCGTTCTCCCTGTGACCGCGTGGGTTTTCTCCGGGTGCTCCGTTTTCCTCCCACACTCCAAAGAAATACAGGTTTGTAGGTTAATTGGCTTTGGTATAATTATAGATTGTCCCTAGTATGTAGGATAGTGCTAGCATACGGGGTGGTCTTTGGTCCCAGTGGGCCGTGGGGCCTGTTTCTGCGCTGTATCTCTAAAGTCTAAAGTAAAGTCTATAGTCTAAATATAAATATAAACATCCTACAATAAATGATTTAATTGCAATTTTCCATATTCTGCCCCAAGCTTTTTTCCCCAATCTCTTTGCACCCCTTTATAACGATCATTAAATCTTTCTTTGTGGTCTTGGGTTCGGTGTTATTCACATCTTCCATTCACATGTCAAGAAAATACATGGTTTCCCCATATATTTGACACTGCCAGTCTTGAACTGCTAACCTTCCACAGTTAACCCAAGTCCTTCCATCACTCTGTTGTCTATGAACTACCAGCTTAGTACATTCACCTTGTACTATGTACTATGTACTTGTACTGCTTCACGTAGGAATTTCATTGTTCTATCTGGGACAATAAAACACTCTTACATAGAAACATAGAAACATTGAAAATGGGTGCAGGAGGAGGCCATTTGGCCCTTCAAACCAGCACCGCCATTCATCGTGATCATGGCTGATCATCCACAATCAGTAACCCATGCCTGCCTTCTCCCCATGTCCAAGGTATTTATTCACAAAATGCTGGAGTAACTCAGCAGGTCAGGCAGCATCTCGGGAGAAGAAGAAGGGTCTCGACCTGAAACGTCACCCATTCCTTCTCTCCCGAGATGCTGCCTGACCTGCTGAGTTACTCCAGCATTTTGTGAATAAGTACCTTCGATTTGTATCAGCATCTGCAGTTCTTTTCTTATTTTCCCCATGTCCCTTGATTCCACTAGCCCCTGGAGCTTGATCTAACTCTCTTTTAAATTAATCCAGTGAATTGGCCTCCACTGCCTTCTGTGGCAGAGAATTCCACAAATTCACAACTCTCTGGGTGAAAAAGTTTCACCCTTTGACTCTTGTCTCCTCCTCACACGAAGCTCACAGCCACTGACTTACGATCGCATCCATCTGTTTGATGACTTCGGTTAAGATCTCTCTTTCTCATATTTAATCCATCGCTCCCTACATCTGTCTTACAAGCAATGTCATAGAATCATAGAGTTATACAGTGTGGAAACAGGCCCTTCAGCCCAACTTGCCAACATGTCCCATCTACGCTAGTTCCCACCTGCCCGTGTTTAGCCCATATCCCTCTAAACCTGTCCTATCTATGTACCTGTCTAAATGCTTCTTAAATGTTGCAATAGTACCTGCCTCAACTACCTCCTCCGGCAGCTCGTTCCATACACCCACCACCCTTTGCGTGAAAAAGTTACCCCTCGGGTTCTTCGGATCAATGGATCGTAAATATTTAAAATTATTTAAACTTTATAAAGAAAATATCAATTCAAAATGCAAAAAGGGTTTAAAAACAAA
This sequence comes from Rhinoraja longicauda, assembly GCF_053455715.1. Lineage (NCBI taxonomy): Eukaryota > Metazoa > Chordata > Chondrichthyes > Rajiformes > Arhynchobatidae > Rhinoraja > Rhinoraja longicauda. Next base: position 8,778,961 of record NC_135959.1, on the reverse strand, counting down.
AAAATACTTGAAATAACTTAAAGTTAAAGAGATAACTACGATAGAGATGGGTTTAGAGGTACACGTCCCCTTTTACCTCCAAATATGAAGTACTACCATTCTTGCTGAACTCAACAGGAGTTTTCAAGAGAGAGTTAGAATTAGCTCTTAGGGCTAACGGATTCAAGGGATATGGGGAAAAAGCAGGAGCAGGGTACTGATTCTGGATGATCAGCCATGATCATATTGAATACTAGACCAAGTGGATCCGTTGGGCCCAAACCTCTCCTGCATTGGTGCAGCACCATTTCCTCCCCCACTCCCTCCCGTCCCCCTCCCCTCTCCCTTCCTCCCACCCTCCCTCCCTCCTCCCCTCCCCTCTCCACCCCCTCCCCCCTCCCCGCCTCCCCTCGCCACTTCCCCCTCCCTCCCCCTCCCCTCTTTCCCCTCTCCCCCTCCCCGTCCCCTCTCTCCCCGCTCCCTCCCACTCCATCCCTCGCAAACCCCCTTATCCTCCCTCCTCCCCCTCCCTCCCTCCCCCCTCCCTCTACCCCCCTCCCTCCCTCCATCCCCCCCTCCCTCCACCCCCTCCCCTTCTCCCTCCCTCCCTAGGAGATGGATTTAAACTTTAAAATGTGAATAACTTTGAAAATATAACTCCCATTTCAATGAAACCTCTTCCATTAGCACCAAAGGGACGACGGTGAGTAAGGTGGCCCTACAATTGTCGCGCTATCGTGTACCGTTTTGACTGTAGTTCAGGAACAAACAAACAAACAAACGAGAGTTTTAGTGTATAGATATTGCATATTGTAAATAGCTGCGGTCCCAGCACCGAGCCTTGCGTTACCCCACTAGTCATTCTGCCATTCTGAAAGGGACCCGTTAATCCCCACTCTTTGTTTCGTGTCTGCCAAACAATTTTCTATCTATAATAATAATAATAATAATGCATTTTATTTATATAGCGCTTTTCATATACTCAAAGACGCTTTACAGAGATTTAGAGAACATAGGGAAATGAATAAATAGATAAATAAGTAAATAAGTAAACGAACAGAGAAAGGAGACAGAAGGTGAGGTGACCTTCAGTGGTTGAAGGCAGTACTGAACAGGTATCTATGTCAGTACCCCACCCCCAATACCATGTGCTCTAATTTTTCCCACTAATCTCCTATGTGCGACCTCATTAAAGGCTTTCTGTAACTCCAGGCACACTACATCCACTGGCTCTCCCTTGTCCATTTTCCCTGTTACATCCTCAAAAAATTCCGGACTCGGAACGATCCTGTTACTGCTATCCAAATGTGCCGCGAGTTCATCTTTTGCACTTGACTCCAGCATCTTCCCCAGGTGTCAGGCTAACAGGTCTCCAATTCCCTGTTTTCTCTCTCCCTTCTTTCTTAGAAAGTGGGATTACGTTAGCTACCCTCCAATCCGCGGGAACTGATCCTGAATGTTATTGAGTTTGGCCTGTGACTCACCACACAAATACAGGAATCTCATCAAGATTGAGATCGTCTACTGGGAATGCAGTTGTCAGTTCCTGGTAAATTAAATGATGACTTATTTCCCTTTACGCTCCAGGACTGTTCTGAGACACTGTTCCGACTCTAGTTCAAATTACCAGGCTCGAGGGAACATTTGACACACTTCTATTCATTTTTGTCATCTTATGATAAATGGAAAGAAAATAGATGTTCGTAATGCTGAATCTAGAGGCGATCTTTAGTTTTTTTGGTGTAGATTTTAGTTTAAAGATACAGGCCCTTCAGCCCACCGAGTCCACACCGACCAGTGATCCCCGCTCATTAACACTACCCTGCACACACTAGGGACAATTTACATGTATACCAAGTTACGAACCTGTAAAGGGGGGGGAAACCGAAGATCTCGGGGAAAACCCCCGCAGGTCACGGGGAAAACGTACAAACTCCGTACAGACAGCCCCCGTAGCCGGGATCGAACCCGGGTCTCTGGCGCTGTAAGGCAGCAGCACTACCGTTGCACCACCTTGCCGCCCCGAGTCACCCTCTCCAATCCCCCAGTCAGTCTCCCCCTGAAATCCCTTCACCAGATCTGGGCCACCACAGGCAATGCCCATCCCTGACGGGGGAGGGGGGGAAGGGGGAGGGGGGGAAGGGGGTGGGAGGTGAGAGAAGAGAGAGCAGCCACAAGTGTGACCGGCGGGGAGAGGAGGAAGGAAGGGAAGCAGAGGGGAGCGAAGGGGAGGGAGGGCGAGGGGAGCGGAGGGATGGATGGGGGAGTGGAGGGGAGGAGAGGAGACCGGCAGGCAGTGGAGAGGAGGGGAGCAGAGGAGAGGGGAGGGGAGCGGAGGGGAAGAGAGGGAAGCGGAGGGGAGAGGGGAGCGGAGGGGAGGGGAGGATGGGGGCGTGGAGTGGAGGAGAGGGGAGGAGAGAGCAGCGGAGGGGAGGAGAGGGGAGCGGAGGGGAGGGGAGAGAAGCGGAGGGAATGAGAGGGGAGGAGAGAGCAGCGGAGGGGAGGAGAGGGGAGCGGAGGGGAGGGGAGGGAAGCAGAGGGGAGGAGAGGAGAGGGGAGCGGAGAGGAGGAGAGGGGAGGGGAGGAGAGGGGAGCGGAGGGAATGAGAGGGGAGGAGAGAGCAGCGGAGGGGAGGAGAGGGGAGCGGAGGGGAGGGGAGGGAAGCGGAGGGGAGGAGAGGAGAGGGGAGCGGAGGGGAGGAGAGGAGAGGAGAAGGGAGCAGAGGGGAAGGGGAGAGGGGAGCGAAGGGGAGGAGAGGAGAGGGGAGCGGAGGGGAGAAGAGGGGAGCGGAGGGGAGGAGAGGGGAGCGGAGGGGAGGGGAGGGGAGGGGAGTGGAGGGGAGGAGAGGAGAGGGGAGCGGAGGGGAGGGGGGAGAGGGGAGTGGAGGGGAGGGGATTCTGAGGCAGAGATCCAACTCTAGTTCCAAGTGCTGGGCTCGAGGGAACATTTGACATACTTCAATTTTTCTTGTCATTTTCTGATAAATGGAAAGTAAATAGATATTCATAAGGCTGAATCTACAGGCAATGTGGAACCAGCTTTGCAGAGTCTGATCAGAACTGGCGTTACAGAGAGATATAGACACAAGGAACTGCAGATGCTGGTTTACAAAGTGCTGGAGTAACTCAGCGGTCAGGCAGCATCTCTGGAGAACATGGATAAGTGATGTTTTGGGACCATTATCCAGACTGGTCTTTAGAATGTGGACAGAAACCGGAGCACCCGGAGGAAACTCGTGCAGGTTTCACAGGGAGAACGTGCTGACGAAGGATCTCGACCCCAAATGTCCTCCATCCTTGTTCTCCAGAGATGCTGCATGACCCACTGAGTCACTCCAGCGAATTGTCTCTATTTTCTGACATTAAAGAAACTGTCTGTCTTTATAGAAACATAGAAACATAGAAGCATGGAAAATAGGTGCAGGCGTAGGCCATTCGGCCCTTCGAGCCAGCACCGCCATTCAACATCATCATGGCTGATCATCCAAAATCAGTACCCCGTTCCTGCTTTCTCAACATACCCCTTGATTCCGTTAGCCCTAAGAGCTAAATCTAACTCTTTAAGAAAACTCAGCCTTAATTCTCAGCCATCGAATTCTCAATAAGTTGAAAAAGATTGAGGAGTGATCAAGTTGCAAGTGTGGTTGAAGTTCAGTTTAGTTTATTGTCCCGTGTACTGAGGTACCGTGAAAAGCTCTCGTTGCAATAGACAATAGACAATAGGTGCAGGTGGAAGCCATTCGGCCCTTTGAGCCAGCACCGCCATTCAATGTGATCATGGCTGATCATTCTCAATCAGTACCCCGTTCCTGCCTGCTCCCCATACCCCCTGACTCCGCTATCCTTAAGAGCTCCATCCAGCTCTCTCTTGAATGCATTCAGAGAACTGGCCTCCACTGCCTTTTGAGGCAGAGAATTCCACAGATTCACAACTCTCTGACTGAAAAAGTTTTTCCTCATCTGAGTTCTAAATGGCCTACCCCTTATTCTTAAACTGTGGCCCCTTGTTCTGGACTCCCCCAACATTGGGAACATGTTTCCTGCCTCTAACGTGTCCAACCCCTTAATAATCTTATTGCGTACAAACCAGTCAGCGGAAAGACAATACATGATTAAAATCAAGCCACCCACAGTGTAGAGATACATGATGAAAAGAATAACATGAATACCGTTTAGTGCAAGATAAAGTCCATAAAGTCCGATCAAAGATAATCCGAGGGTCTCGAATGAAATAGATAGTAGCACAGGACTGCTCTCTAATTTGTGAAAGGATGGCTGATGGGAAGAAACAGTCCCGGAATCTGGAGGTTCTGGAACTCAGAGTTCTTGTCCAGTAACCTTGTCTGTGAACAGAAATGCCCTAGAGAGTCATGTAAGAAGGAACTGCATATGCTGGTTTAAACCGAAGATAGACACAAAAAGCTGCAGTAACTCAGTAGGACAGGCAGCATCTCTGGACGTTCTGAAGAAGGGTCTCGACCCGAAAACATCACCCATTCCTTCTCTCCAGAGATGCTGCCTGGCCCGCTGAGTTACTCCAGCATCTTGTGTCTATCTTCAATTTAAACCAGCATCTGTAGTTCCTTCCTATACAGTATAACTTTGATAGCGGCTTAAAGCCTGGCACCTTGTGCAGATTGTAAGAGTAGTTGGGTATTCCTTAGATAGTCATTCAGAAAGTCTGAAACATAGAAACATAGAAAATAGATGCAGGAGGAGGCCATTCGGCCCTTCAAGCCAGCACTGCCATTCATTGTGATCATGGCTGATCGTCCACAATCAATAACCCGTGCCTGCCTTCTCCCCATATCCCTTGATTTCACTAGCATCTAGAGCTCTATCTACCTCTCTCTTAAATCCATCCAATGATTTGGCTTCCACTGCCCTCTGTGGCAGAGAATTCCACAAATTCACAACTCTCTGGGTGAAAAAGTACCTTCTCACCTCAGTTTTAAATGGCCTCCCCTTTATTCTAAGACTATGGCCCCTGGTTCTGGACTCGCCCAACATTGGGAACATTTATCCTGCATCTAGCTTGTCCAGTCCTTTTATAATTTTATATGTTTCTATAAGATTCCCTCTCATCCTTCTAAACTCCAGTGAATACAAGCCTAGTCTTCTCAATCTTTCCTCATATGACAGTCCCGCCATCCCAGGGATCAATCTCGTGAACCTACGCTGCACTGCCTCAATTACAAGGATGTCCTTCCTCAAATTCGGAGACCAAAAGTGTACACAATACTCCAGATGTGGTCTTACCAGGGCCCTATACGACTGCAAAAGAACCTCTTTACTCCTATACTGAAATCCTCTCGTTATGAAGGCCAACATGCCATTAGCTTTCCTCACTGCCTGAAGAAGGGTCTCGATCCGAAACGTCACCCAGTCCTTCTCTCCAGAGATGCTGCCTGACCAGCTGAGTTACTCCAGCATTTTGTGATACCTTCGATTCAGAAAACGTTAGTCACTTTCTTACTTTGCTCTCTGCCCTGCTTCTCTCTATATAATAACAGGTGTGGCCAGTCTGGATGAAGAGAGAGTGTCGACCCGAAACGTCTCTCATTCCTTCTCTCCACAGATGCTGCCTGTCCCCTTGAGTTATTCCAGCACTTTGTCTCTAATTATGGCCAGTCAGGTTAAAAATAGTCCTTGTCTTTCTTTTGTGAAATGATCGAGATTGCTTGAGATTATTAAAAAGCACAACTGTTGTTATTAGGCAAGTGAACCATCCTACCACAACCAGAGAGCAGTGCAAACCTGAACTGTAGACAAAATAGACGATAGGCAACAGGTGCAGGAGGAGGCCATTCGGCCCTTCGAGCCAGCACCACCATTCAATGTGATCACGGCTGATCATTCTCAATCAGTACCCCGTTCCTGCCTTCTCCCCATACCCCCTGACTCCGCTATCCTTAAGAGCTCTATCTAGCTCTCTCTTGAATGCATTCGGAGAATTGGCCCCCACTGCTTTCTGAGGCAGAGAACTACTATCTAAGGTAGACACAAAATGCTGGAGTAACTCAGCAGGTCAGGCAGCATCTAGGAGAGAGGGAATGGGGGATCTTTCGGGTCGAGACCCTTCTTCAGACTGTGAACCACCTCATTGGTCACCCTCGGCTTGTCTTTGGTCGGACTTTGAGAGGGGATCTTATCGAAACGTATAGGATTATTAAGGGGTTGGACACATTAGAGGCAGGAAACATGTTCCCAATGTTGGGGGAGTCCAGAACCAGGGGCCACAGTTTAAGAATAAGGGGTAGGCCATTTAGAACAGAGATGAGGAAAAACTTTTTCAGTCAGAGAGTTGTGAATCTGTGGAATTCTCTGCCTCAGAGGGCAGTGGAGGCCAATGCTCTGAATGCATTCAAGAGAGAGCTAGATAGAGCTCTTAAGGATAGCGGAGTCAGGGGGTATGGGGAGAAGGCAGGAACGGGGTACTGATTGAGAATGATCAGCCATGATCACATTGAATGGTGGTGCTGGCTCGAAGGGCCGAATGGCCTCCTCCTGCACCTGTTGTCTATTGTCTATTGACTTGACTGGATTTACCTTGCAATAGACGTTATTCCCACATCATGAATCACGACATTGCGAACATCCCTCGATTGTAATCACGTACTTACTGTCTCTCCTCTGACCCGGTGAGCACGCAAACAAAAGGCTTTCCACTGTAACCCGGCACCACGATGACAATAAACTAAACTTAGAACAGTTTTAACAAAAATCCAACAAGGGGGGGGGGGGGGGGGAAGGGATGGAGAAAAAAAAATCAAAAATCATTGACCTTTGCGACAAAGAAATGCCAAGTTTAAACTCACGTTAAAACGATGCAGAAATTCACAGTTACTGACCAAACATTTGCTTCTTAAAAACACATGCTTCTATCCATCTGAGTTGAAATATCCAGTGGGAAGTTCTCTTACTGTTACGGTGGGGAAGTTGAAGCAGACTGTGTCGGATGTGGGGATGGAAACATCATTGTCCTTCTCAAGGCTGTCTCCAAGAGCAGGTGCAACTCTGTCCCAGTTGGTTCTGTCACCCAGCGACTTCTTCAGCTGGTGTCACCCAGCGACTTCTTCAGCTGGTGTCGCTCAGTGTGAGGGAGGGAGGGTTGCTTAAGTATTGGAAAGTCCCTTTCCCTCCCTCCTCCTTCCTCCTTCCTCCTCCCTCTCTCTCTCTCTCTCTCTCTCTCTTTTTTCTCTGCCGTCTTGGCCACTGATCTAATGAGCAACTAAACTTCCTGTTCATCTGATTTGCTGCCAAGGTCCACGCACAGGCAGTGAGGCAACACGAGTGCAAATGTGTAAGAAGGAACTGCAGATGCTGCTGGTTTAAGCCGAAGAGGGACACGAAAAAAGCTGGAGTGACTCAGCTGGACTGGCAGCATCTCTGGAGTAGAAGGAACGAATGGGGTGACGTTTGGGGTCGAGACCTTTCTTCAGAGTGGTGGGGGGTCTCGACCCCGAAATGTCACCCATCCCTTCTCTCCACAGATGTCCCACTCAGTTACTCCCATCTTTTTGAGTCTCTCTTCAACACTAGAGCAAGTTCGGGTTCATCTTTTCACCTCACCTCATGTTAATCAGTGTCTCCCTCACCTCCTCACAAGATTTCAGTCAAAGAGTGGGATTCTCTGCCTCAGAAGGCAGTGGAGGCCAATTCTCTGAATGCATTCAAGAGAGAGCTAGATAGAGCCCTTAAGGATAGAGGAGTCAGGGGGTATGGGGAGAAGGCAGGAACGGGGTACTGATTGAGAATGATCAGCCATGATCACAGTGAATAGTGGTGCTGGCTCGAAGGGCCGAATGGACTACTCCCGCACCTATTGTCTATTGTCTATTGAATCCCATTTTAGAGACCTGAGCTGGACTATCCAGGCAGGCGGGGAACTGCAGGTGCTGGTTTACAAAATCAAAGACACAAAGTGCTGGAGTAACTCAGGGGTCAGACAGCATCTCTGGAGGACATGGATAAGTGATGTCAGGACCCTTCTTCAAACTGTGTAAGAAGGAACCGCAGATGCTGGTTTAAACCGAAGATAGACACAAAAAGCTGGAGTAACTCAGCGGGACAGGCAGCATCTCCGGAGAGAAGGAATGGGTGACGTTTCGGGTCGAGACCCCTCTTCAGACTGGCTTTCGAAATTGGAAGTAAACCAGAGCAGGCGGAGGGAACCCATGGAACCTCAGGGAACGTGCAGGGGTGCTGTCCTTTATAGTAGGTGTGATCTCAAACCAAGGCCATTACCTGTCCTGGATAGACACAACGTGCTGGAGTAACTCAGCGGCTCACAGTGAAATGTTTTGCATACCCAAGGTAGCCAAAGAGTCACCATATAAAGGGTGCCTAGAGAGTCACAAATATTCTATTTTAACACAAACCATTTTTAACGCATTCCATTTGTGGCCCCACTTACTTCTCGGGGTCACCCCCACACCAGGTTCTTTGTTCTCCCTCTCCTTGGTCCCCCCACGCCAGGTTCTCCTTTGTTCTCCCTTCATTCATCCATTCATCATTCATTCCTCCATTTCTTCATTCCTCCATTCCTCCATTCCTCCATTCCTCCATTCCTCCATTCCTCCATTCCTTCATTCCTTCCTCCATTCATTCATTCATTCATTCATTCATTTAGTCCCACCTGTCTGCGTTTGGCCCATATCCATCTAAACCTATCCAAGTACCTGTCTAAATGTTTCTTGAATGTTGCAGTAGTACCTGCCTCAACTACCACCTCTGGAAGATTGTTCCATATACCTACCACCCTTTGTGTAACAAAAGTTACCCCACAGGTTCCTATTAAATCTATCTCCCCTCACCTTAAACCTGCGTCTCTGGTTCTCGATTCCCCTATTCTTTTTCACTTTATTTTTCTTTCTTTCTTCTTTATTGAACCAAGCACATCTTTACCTCTTCCGTGGGATCTGGATGCTTTCTCACCATTTCCAGGGGGTAGTGGTATCTGTACACTGTGGATAACTGCCTGCATTTGCCGCATATCCCTCTAAACCAATGTGTGTGTGTGTGTGTGTGTGTGTGTGTGTGTGTGTGTGTGTGTGTGTGTGTGTGTGTGTGTGTGTGTGTGTGTGTGTATTACTATGTATCTACTAATATATTACTGTGTACACCCACACACACACACACACACACACACACACATATATATATATATATATATTCCTCTCATTATTTTATACTCCTTGAATTTTAAGTTGTGAAATTTAGTTTGTTTGTTTTGAGCTCAAGGAAAGATTTGTTGCTTTAATAAAGGACAATATCTTTCTTTAGACTTTAAAGATACAGCCTAGAAACAGGCCGTACCAAGTCCATGCCGACCAGCACTATTCTTTGCACTGGGGACAATTTACAATTCTCGGAAGCCAATTAACCAATTAACCAACAAAACTGTTTGGAATGTGGGAGGAAATATGGGAGATAATGCGATATTATTTTATACATTAAACATTGTTGTTTAAGGTTTGTAACTACTTAGGCATTAGGCGCCTCTCTGTAACTAATTAAGGCGCTCTAGACATTCCTTACCCTTGACACGTGTCTGTAACTGCTCTGCTCAGGCGGATAATTAATGGTGGAGTGAGGAGGAGAAATATCTGAGTTGGAATGATGGATGAACCAGAATAGAAGATAATGGTGGCAGATAAAGAAAGACATAGGCTTTGGGGTGATGAATGGATGTGAGGGATGGACTAGCAGGGAAATAAGGGAGGCGAAGTATGAAGGGATGTGAGCATTGAGGTAAGGATAAATTACTGAATGGGATTTAATGGTGGCAGGACAGACGGGTGACTGCAAAGAAATGAATGACTGAAAAAAGGAGTGTGGGTATGAGGTAATGTAAAGAAGATAAGGTTTGGAATAATCCTATAAACATAGACTGCCCGATGTACTAAGTGGGCAGTCAAATTGTTGACATCCTGATTGTTCCAGCCGTTGTTTGCAAATAAAGGCTATTAACTTCTTGAAGAATTCTCCGTGTCATCTGCTTCATTTTGAACACTGGTAACCACGACAGAAACCGGAACACCCGAACAAAAACCCATGCCGAGATCACGGTGAGAATGTACAAACTCCATACAGACAGCCCCCTTAGTCAGGATCGAACCTGGGTCTCTGGCGCTGTAAAGCCACACTTCTATCGCTGCGCCACCGTGCCGCTCCAATGTCTGAAATTTATTTATGTAGGAAAATAACTGCAGACGCTGGTACAAATCGAAGGTATTTACAAAATGCTGGAGTAACTCAGCAGGTCAGGCAGCATCTCTGGAGATAAGGAATGGGTGACGTTTCGGGCCGAGACCCTTCTTCAGACTGAGGGTCGAGACCCCTTCTTCAGACCCAGCATCAGACTGAAGAAGGGTCTCGACCCGAAATGTCACCCGTTCCTTCTCTCCAGAGATGCTGCCTGACCCGCTGAGTTACTCCAGCATTTTGTAATACCTCTGAAATATATTTCATTTGTTTTTGAGCTGAAGGGGAGATTCATTGCTTTAATAAAAGATAATATCTTTCTTATTTCGGCCCTGAATAACTGGCAAAAGGTCGGGTCCTTTGCTTAACCTTTGCAACTTCAATTATTTTCCACCCTACTGCACAATTTCACGTCACTTGACAAATTATTCACTTGAATGGGGAAACATCTCTCACGTGGGTATTTTTAGCTGCTGTGCAACTAGATTTCTGCCTGAGCTTCCGAAAAGAAAGTCTAATACTGGAATGCAACCAACCCTGTCGTAAACAGCATCACCGAATTGCCGTTTCTTTCAAAGAATTTTTCAAGTAGTTCCAATGATGAATGAATTATTGAATATTAATCGTTATTTCTGTAGCCACCTCTATGCAGAAACCTAATAATCTTTTGAGTTGAAGAGTGTTGAAAGACATAATTCAAGGTACACCAATTATTGATGATTTCTGAAACGATGTCAAATTATAATCAGATTGGATCATAGAAACATAGAAAATAGGTGCAGGAGTAGGCCTTCGAGCCTGCACCGCCATTCAATATGATCATGGCTGATCATCCAACTCAGTATCCCGTACCTGCCTTCTCTCCATACCCCCTGATCCCTTTAGCCACAAGGGCCACATCTAACTCCCTCTTAAATATAGCCAATGAACTGGCCTCAACTACCTTCTGTGGCAGAGAATTCCGCAGATTCACCACTCTCTGTGTGAAAAAATACGTTCTCATCTCGGTCCTAAAAGACTTCCCCCTTATCCTTAAACTGTGACCCCTTGTTCTGGACTTCCCCAACATCGGGAACAATCTTCCTGCATCTAGCAATACCTATCATCAATACTGACCAGGAGCTTCTTAGCTTAGTTTAGTTTAGTTTTGTTTAAAGATACAGTGCGGAAACAGGCTGTTCATCCCACCGAGTCGGCGCCGACCAGCTATCCCCGCACATTAACACTATCCTGCACACACTAGGGACAATTTACAATCATGCCAAGCCAACTAACCCACAAACCTGTATGTCTTTGGAGTGTGTGAGGAAAACGGAGGTCTTGGAGAAAACCCACGCAGGTCACGGGGAGAACGTACAAACTCCGTACAGACAAGCACCCACAGTCAGGATTGTGCCTGGGTCTCTGCTGCTGTAAGGCAGCAACTCGACTGCTGTGCCACCTTGCCCCCCCCCCCCCCCCCCTAGTTCGTTTAGTTTGTTATTGACACGTACTGAGGTACAGTGAAAACCTTTTGTTTGCGTGCTATCCAGGCAAAGAAAAGATTATCCATGAATAAATCAGCCATCCGCAGAGCACAGATAAAGGATGAAGAGTATAACGTTTAGTGCAAGATATAATATTGAAATCCGTTAAATTTAGGTTAAAGATAGTTCAAAGGTCTCCAATGAGGGAGATGGGTGGTCAGGACCGCTCTCGAGCTGATGAGAGGACCGTTCAGTTGCCTGATAATTCAGGTATAGAATTCAAGTTCTGGAATGATTCAGGTATAGAATTAAATGCACCCCAACCCAACTTGACCAAGCTGACCTGAACTCAAGTACAAAGGCTTGAGTTCGTATCTAGCCAACAATGGCCAACAATGGACCTATCAGACACCACCCTGCCTGAGGTCATTTGTGGATTGACTGGTTATAAAATTATAAAAGGACGGGGCAAGCTAGATGCAGGAAAAATGTTCACAATGTTGGGGGGAGTCCAGAACCAGGACCCACAGTCTAAGAATAAAGGGGAGGCCATTTAAAACTGAGGTGAGAAGAAAACTTTTTCACCCAGAGAGTTGTGAATTTGTGGAATTCTCTGCCACAGAGGGCAGTGGAGGCCAATTCACTGTATGAATTTAAAAGAGAGTTAGATAGAGCTCTAGGGGCTAGTGGAATCAAGGGATGTGGGGAGACGGCAGGCACAGGTCACAGATTGTAGATGATCAGCCATGATCACAATGAATGGCGGTGCTGGCTTGAAGGGCCGAATGGCCTTCTCCTGCACCTATTTTCTATGGTTCTATGTTTCTATTGGTCCTGGTCTTTTCTCGCCTAGAGCTCTTCACCTTCCCCATCCTCGCCCACCCCCTACTTTCAGTCTGATCCAAAACCTCACCCATTCTTTTTCTCCAGAGTTGCTGCCTGACCCATTGAGTTACTCCAGCACTTTGTGACTATATTTAATATAAACCAGCATCTGCAGCTCTTTGTTTCTACAAGAACAGAAGGTACTTGTGATACTGCTCATAGTCAAAATCATGGATGTGGAAACAGGCCCTTCAGCCCAACTTGCTCACTCCGACAAACATGTCCCATCTACACTAGTCCCACATGCCTACGTTTGGCGCATATCCCACTAAACCTGTTCTATCCATGTACATGTCTAAGTGTTTCTAAAACATTGCAATAGTCCTTGTCTCAACTCCCTGTGGCAGCTCGTTCCATGCCCCCACTACCCTTTGTGTGAAAAAGTTACCCATCAGGTCCCGAGTAAATCTTTCCCCCTCCATGTTAAACCTGTGTCCTCTGGTTCTCGAAATCCCTTCCTCTGGGCAAGAGACTCTGTGCATCTACCCGATCCATTCCTCGCATGATTTCATACACCTCTATAAGACCACCCCTCATCCTCCTGCGTTCCAAGGAATAGAGTCCCAGCCTACTCAACCTCTCCCCACAGCTCAGACCCTTGAGTCCCGGCAACACCCTCGTAAATCTTCTCTGAAACCTTTTCCAACTTGACAACATCTTTCTTGTAACATGGTGCTAACAAAACTGTCAGGTCACAAATAAAGTCGTGAGTTGGCTTAGCGCAGCTGTGGTCCAAATACGACTCTAAGCACAATAATAATCACTCGACTTGATCTGAAGAAGCCAAAACATTGGGTGGTTGGACTCTAATCTACACTACACAGACTCACTTGTAAATATATCCTCCAAGTATGAAACTACCAAAGCCCTCAACATACATATATATAGTTGCAGCTCTCTTTGCATATGTTAGTGCAAGGATGGGTGATGGGCTAGCAGTAAAATGTGGGTCAGGATATGGTTTTTGATTTGCATGCAGCAGAAATTATTTGCCATTGCTGCTAAATTACTTCTGTGCGTGTGTTTGTGTTACATTGTTAGCACCTAACAACCTCGGGGAAATTAAAATGGACAATGAGCGCTGTGTCGTAAACAACCTCGAATTAACTCAAGATCCATTTTGTGCACAATATGCCATTTAATTTGTTCAAAAGAAGCACAGAACACAGGTCGGCACGGTGGCACAGTGGTAGAATTTCTGCCTTACAGTGCTTGCAGCACCAGTTCAATCCCGACTACGGGTGCTGTCTGTACGGAGTTTGTACGTTCTCCCCGTGACCTGCGTGGGTTTGCTCCGAGATCTTCAGTTTCCTCCCACACTCCAAAGACGTGCAGGTTTTTGTAGGTTAATTGGCTTGGTATAAGTGTAAATTGTCCTTAGTGCGTAGGATAGTGTTAATGTGCGGGGATTGCTGGTCGGTGTGGACTTGGTGGGCCGAAGGGCCTGTTTTCGCACTGTATCTCTGAACGGAAAATATCTAAACTGTTAAAAATATAATTAAAAATGATTATTACAGTAGCGCAGCGGTTGAGTTGCTGCCTTACAGTCAGAAGAAGGGTCCCAACTCGAAACGTCACCTAACCATATTCTCCATAAGTGTTGCCCGACCTGTTGTGTTACACTCGCACTTTCAGTTTCGATGCGTGCTAACCAGCCAGCGGAAAGACAATAGATGATTACAATCGAGCCATTCACAGTGTACAGATACTTGACAAGGGAATAACGTTTAGTGCAAGGTAAAGCCAGTAAAGTTCGATCAAAGATAGTCCGATGGGAGTTCAGGACTGGTGTAGGACGGAACTGCACATGCTGGTATAAACCAGAGATAGACACAAAAAAACTGGAGTAACTTAGCTGGTCAGACAGCATAACTGGAGGAAAGGAATACTGTACTAGGTTAATTCCCGGAATGGCGGGACTGTCATATGTTGAAAGACTGGGGCGAATAGGCTTGTATGGACTGGAATTTAGAAGGGTGAGAGAAGATCTTATCGAAACGTATAAGATTATTAAGGGGTTGGACACGTTAGAGGCAGGAAACATGTTCCCAACGTTGGGGGAGTCCAGAACAAGGGGCCACCGTTTAAGAATAAGGGGTAGGCCACTTAGAACTGAGATGAGGAAAAACTTTTTCAGTCAGAGAGTTGTGAATCTGTGGAATTCTCTACCTCAGAAGGCAGTGGAGGCCAATTCTCTGAATGCATTCAAGAGAGAGCTAGATAGAGCTCTTAAGGATAGCGGAGTCAGGGAGTATGGGGAGAAGGCAGGAACGGGGTACTGATTGGGAATGAAGAGCCATGATCACATTGAATGGCGGTGCTGGCCTCCTCCTGCACCTATTGTCTATTGTCTATTGTAGGTGATGCTTCTTCTGACTGCTCTCTGGTTGTGGTAGGATGGTTCAATTGCCTGATAACAACTGGGAAGAAACTGTCCCTGAACCTGGAGTTGTGCATTTTCAAACTTCTGTACCTTTTGTGTCTTTTGTTTGTAAACCAACATCTGCAGTTACTTCCTGCACATCTGCAGTTCCTTGTGTGAAAATGAAACACACTTGACTCCTGACTAACCCCAATGAAACAACCTGGGTTTTCTTTCCTTCTTGTTTGCTCGTCCCGCCTTCTCCGCGCTATTTGTTCCATGTGGTGACAAGATCTACGCTCTAACCCTAGTTCTGTGTCAAGACATTGTCCTGGTTGCCCTCCCTCGGTGCTGCACCTATGACCCTTCGTTTTGGAATCCTCACATGGGGACATCGATGAAAGTATTGTATATACTTTCCCAAAGGTCTTGTGAAAAGTTGTGGTTAACTTAGTTTCAGTATACCCTAGGCAGACGCAAACTGCTGGAGTAACTCAGCGGGACGGGCAACATCTCTGGAGAGAAGGAATGGGTGACGTTTCGGTTCGAGACCCTTCTTCAGACATATATTCTTCAATATACCCAGGTGTATTCTTCAATATATCCTGTTCCTTAATACCACTTTATGTCAACATTAAGTCCTGATCTTATTTCCTGTGACTATTGATGCAGAAGGCCTCACTGAAGCTTTTGCCAATTTCCTCCAAAGAATTCTTTCGAATGCTTACTTATTTTGCTAAAATGGCTATTGAGGGTTAATTAGTCGTTATTGGTTCAGGGCAACACAGAGTTGCTGCCTGACCGCACCGGAGACCCGGGTTCGATCCTGACCTCTGGCGCTGTCCGTGTAGAGTTTGTACGTTCTCTCTGTGACCGCGTGAGTTTTTTTCCGGGTGCTCCACTTTCCTCTCACACTTCAGACATTCAGATTTGTAAGTTAATTGGTTTAGGTAAAAAAAAAATGGTACATTCTCTCTGATGTAGGTTGGTGTTAGTGTACGGGGTGATCGCTGGTCAGTGCAGACTCGGTGGGCCGAAGGCCCTGTTTCTGCACTGTATCTCTAAAGACTAAACTAAAGTCTAAAGTCTAAAGTTCAGGATGACTTATGTCCTCCAAGTTGACTCGTGATTTTGGGAAATAAATGTAGCCAAGTGTTAGTTGATAGCAGTCTCACCTCAAGATCATAAACTTGATAACAGTGCTGTTCTGAGCTGGCGCTTGATGTCAAGTGGTTCTACCTTTTAGACAGGATTCTTAGTTTAGTTTACACTAGACCAAGTGGACCCGTTGGGCCCAAACCTCTCCTGCATTGGTGCAGCACCCTCTCCTCCCCCACTCTCCCCTCCCCCCCACTCCACCCTCCCCCCCACTCCACCCTCCCCCCTCACTCCACCCTCCCCTCCTCCCCTCCCCTCTCCCCCTCCCACTCCCTCCTCCCTTTCTCCCCCCCACACTCCACCCTCCCCCTTCCCCTCCTCCCCTCTCCTCTCCCCCTCCCCCCCCTCCACCCCCCCTCCCCCCTCGCTTCCCCTTCCTCCCCATCCCCTCCTCCTCCTTCCCTCCCCCAACCCACCTCTCTCCCCCTCACTCCATCCTCCCCTCCTCCCCTCTCCTCTCCCCACTTCCCCTCCCTCCCTCTCCCTCCTCCCCTTCCACTGACCCCATTCCATCCTCCTCAACACCCCTTATCCTCCCTCCTCCCTCCCTACTTTTTCCTCCCTTTCCCCCCTCCCCTTCCCCTTCCCCCCCCCATTCCATCCCCCTATAAGGCAGCAACTCTTCCGCTGTGCCACCAGAGGGCCTATGACTCTCCTGAAAAGCAACCCGCAGGCATTGCCACTTTCATTTCACTGCACATCGTGTATGTGTATGTGACAAATAAATTTGACTTGACTTTCAACAATTACAGTCACCAAGATCTGCTTTGCAACATGGAACCAGCTCTACCAAACCTCTTCCGAGAGAAGGTGTCAATATTTGTGTTGGAAGGGATAAGAGTATTCTGACGATAGACACAAAATGCTGGAGTAACTCAGCAGGACAGGGGACAGGCAGCCAAGCCGGCCAACGATCCCCATTTTGATGCAACTCTATTTTGTCAAGTTTGTGAATAGAGTAAGTCAAACCGAAAGGCTGTTGTCACTCATGATTGTACAAATGAAATAAAAAGGAACTGCTGATGGTGGCTTATACCAAAGAGAGTCACAAAATACCAAACACTATCCGACACACATTGGGGACAATTTACACAAAGTGCTGGAGTAACTCAGCGGGACAGGCAGCATCCCTGGAGAGAAGGAATGGGTAACATTTCGGGTCGAGGTCCTTCTTCAGACTCCTGACTTGTGAGTCTGAAGAAGGCCTCGACCTGAAACGTCACCCATTCCTTCTCTCCAGAGATGCTGCCTGGCACACTGAGTTACTCCAGCACCCTTGGTCAGGATTGAACCCGGGTCTCTGGCGCTGTAAGGCAGCGACTCTACCGTTCCGCCACCGTGCCACTCTTCTTCATTATTTGCAATGGGCAATTAATCTGCCAATCTGCATGTCATTGAACACTGAAGAAGTCTGGTCTACCCCCAACAGCTGCTGACGACATTCTAACGCTGCACCATAGAGAGCATCCTAACACATGGCACCCCTGTGTGGTACCTCAGCTGCACGGAGGCAGAGAGGAAAGCTCTTCAGCGGGTAGTCCATAGAGCTCAGAGGACCATCGAATACAGCTACCAGCCTTGGAGGGCATCTGCAACACAGAAAAGCCACCAGCATCCATAAAGACTCCTCGCACCCCTGCAACAGTCTGTTCGAACTTCTACCATCGGGCAGACGATACAAGGCCTTCTACGCCCGCACCTCCAGACTCAGGAACAGCTTCATCCCCAGGGCCATAGCTGCTATGAACCGGTCCTGCTGAGCCGGATGGTCACATCGCACAGTGAACCGGCACAGATCTACTTGCACTTAATTCTGTTTTAAAACTGTTCTAATTTGTTTCATTGGGCTGTTTAAATTAATACTGACTAGCTAATTAAATTATTGCATCGTATGGGAGGTGCATTCCCAATCTCGTTGTACCCCTGTACAATGACAATAAAGATATATTGTATTGTATTGTATTGTATTGTATTGTATTGTATTGAGATGTGGGAAGAAACTCTCGAGAAACTCAAGAAAATCAAGAGATGCACAAATTAGAAATTTGTTTCCTTCTCCAAGTGCTATTTACATGGCTTTCTGCGAAACTCTGTGTTGTAAATTCAGTTCCATTGAATTCATCTGGAGCAAATTTCATAAGGTCATAAATGATAGGAGCAGAATTAGGCCATTCAGCCCCACTCAGCCATTCAATCATGGCTGATCTATCTCTCCCTCCTAACCCCATTCTCCTGATAACCCCTGACACCCGCACGAATCAAGAATCTGTCTATCTCTGCCTTAAAAACATCTATTGACTTGGCCTCCATAGCCTTCTGTGGCAAAGAATTCCACAGATTCTCCACCCTCTGACTAAAGAAATTCCTCCTCATCTTCTTCATAAAGGAATGTCCTTTAATTCTGAGGCTAAGACCTCTGGTACTAGACTCTCCCACTAGTGGAAACATCCTCTCCACATCCACTCCATCCAAACCTTTCACTATTCGGTAAGTTTCAATGAGGTCCCCACCCCTCCCCCCCCCCCCCCCCCCCCCCCCCCCCATCCTTCCAAACTCCAGCGAGTAGAGGCCAGTGCTGTCAAACGCTCATCGTACCGTATGTTAACCCACTCATTCATGGTATTTATTCACAAAATGCTGGAGTAACTCAGCAGGTCAGGCAGCATCTCAGGAGAGAAGGAATGGGTGACGTTTCGGGTCGAGACCCTTCTTCAGACTGATGTCAGGGGGGGCGGGACAAAGGAAGGATATGGGTGGAGACAGGAAGATAGAGGGAGATCTGGGAAGGGGGAGGGGAAGAGAGGGACAGAGGGACTATCTAAAGTTGGAGAAGTCAATGTATTTTCTTATACCACTCATTCCTGGGATCATTCTCGTGACTCTCCTCTGGATCCTCTCCAGAGCCAGCACGTCCTTCCTCAGATATGGGGCCCAAAATTGCTCACAGTTACTCCAAATGCTGTCTGACCAGCGCCTCATAGAGCCTCAGCATTGCATCCCTGTTTTTTTGTTGTTGTGTGTTTCTAGACCTCCCGACAAAAATGTTAGCATTACGTTTCATATCATATCATATCATATATATATACAGCCGGAAACAGGCCATTCGGCCCACCAAGTCCGTGCCGCCCAGTGATCCCCGTACATTAACACTATCCTACACCCACTAGGGACAATTTTTACATTTACCCAGCCAATTAACCTACATACCTTCTTCCCCTCCATCCATCATGTCCTCCCTCCCTCCCTCCCTCCTTCTCCTCACCCTCCATCCCTCCCCCTCCAGGCATTAGTGAACATGACGAGGCTTCCCCTCCCCATATTACCCCCCCCCTCATGCCCCCCCCTTCTCCTCATCTCCCTCCATCCATCCCCTCCATTAGTGAACATGACGAGGCTTCTTCCCCTCCTCCATCATTCCCCCCTCCCTCCCTCCCTCCCTCATGTCTCCCCTCCATCCCCTCTTTCTCTCCATCTTCCCTCTCTCTCCCCCTCCCTCCCTCTTTCTCTCCCTCCCTCTTTCTCTCCTTCCCTCCTTCCTCCTCCTCCATTGAATGACTGTGTGAATGTGACGAGGCTTCTTCCCCTCCTCCATCCCTCCCTCATGCCCCCCTCACCCTTCATCCCTCCCCCCTTTCTCCCTCCCTCATTCCCCCCCTCAACCTCCATCCCTCCCTCATGCGCCCCCCTCATCCTCCATCCCTCCCCCCTTTTCTCCCTCCCTCATGCCCCCCCTCAACCTCCATCCCTCCCCCCTTTCTCCTTCCTTCATGCCCCCTCTCTCTCCCTCCATCTATCCCCTCCATCAGTGAACATGAAAGGCTCCCCCTCTCCATCGCCCCCCATCCCCCTCTTCTCCTCCCTCCTTCTCTCCCTCATGGAGTCATGTCCCCTCCCTCCCTCTCCCTCCATCCCTCATGTTGCCCCTCACTCTCCCTCATGTCCCCCCTCCCTCCACCATCCCCCTCTTCTCCTCACCCTCCATCCCTCCCCCTCCATTAGTGAACATGACGAGCCCCTCCCTCCCCTCCCTCATGTCCCCCTCTTTCTCCATCCCTCCTCCTCCTCCATTGAATGACTCAGTGTGAACATGACGAGCTTCTTCCCCTGTCCCCCCCCCTCCCCCTCCATCCCCCCCTCCCCTCCATCCCCCCTTCACCCTCCCTCATGACCCCCTCCATCCCTCCCCTCCTTCTCCAACCCTCCCTCCACCCTCCTCCTCACCCTCCATCCCTCCCCCTCCATTAGTGAACATGACGAGCCCCTCCCTCCCCCATGTCCCCCTCTTTCTCTCTCCCTCCATCGAATGACTCAGTGAACATTACGAGGCTTCTTCCCCTCCTCCATCATTCCCCCCTCCCTTATTTATTTGCCTTCCTTATTTCAACCAGAAAGTCACCCAGTTGCTTATTGAGCAATCAGCAAGCCACCGTCAGAGAGATGAGCCGAGCAGCGGCTGTGAACTTGTCAGCATGGGTGTGTTGAAGGAAGACAGTTCTGAGGAAGCTCAACTCGACCACAAGACCAGGAGGAGGATGAGTGCATCAGTTGCAAACAAAGAACCGAGAATGATTCATTCCAGGGGTCAAACGTGTCACCTAAACCCCGGAGCCAGAAGGCGTTTCAGAGAAAGGGCAAGTAAAATAAACAAATTAATTCTGTGAAACTATCTGCATCACACCAGGCCACGAGAAATATTGCTCATGTTCTGTCTGAGTTATTTAGGCAGTGCAGCGTGGGTTCACAGGTTAATCTACAGCATGGCGGGACTGTCGTATGTGGAAAGATTGGAAAGACTGGGCTTGTACTCACTGGAGTTTAGAAGGATGAGTCGAGATCTTATAGAGACGTATAAAATTATGAAAGGACTGGACAAGCTAGATGCAGGAAAATTGTTCCAATGCTGGGGGAGTCCAGAACCAGGGCCCACAGTCTAAGAATAAAGCGGAGGCCATTTAAAACTGAGGTGAAAAGAAACATTTTCACCCAGAGAGTTGTGAATTTGTGGAATTCTCTGCCACAGAAGGCAGTGGAGGCCAATTCACTGGATGAATTTAAAAGAGAGTTCGGTCGACCACCGAGTACTCACCGACCAGCGATCCCTGCACATTATCACTATCCTACATGCACTAGGGACAATTTACATTTATACCAAGCCAATTAACCTATAAACCTGCAGGTCTATGGAATGTGGGAGGAAACCGAAGATCCCGAGGAAACCCCCACGGGTCACGGGGAGAACGTACAAACTCAGTGCAGTCACGCACCTGTAGTCAGGATCGAACTCTGGCGGTGGAAGCGCTGTAAGGCAGCAACTCTACCGATGCGCCACCGTGCCGCCCACGGTGGGACTGGCGTAGATGCGGCATCTTGGTCGGCAATGGACAGTCTGGGCCGGTGGGCCTGTTTCCGTGCTGTGTGACTCTGTGACTCTGTAAGTCAAACTCAGGCACAACAGGTGGAGCAAAGGGAAAGACACAGAGTGAAGAATACTGTTCCAGCTTTGTAGCGCATCAGTTCCATAATTAATATCCAATGTCCACAATGGGGTAGAAGTGAATCGGACAGTACCCTAGCTTATGGGAGGACCGCTCAGAGTCTGATAACGGAGGGGGGAAAGCTGTTCCTAAGTCTGGCGCTCCTAAGCGCTTTCAAACTCCAGCACTTTTTGCCAGATGGGAGCAGGGAGAAGAAGGAATGACCGGGTTGGGACCCTATTCTCAGACGAGGGGCAAGCAGTTAGCTCGGGCACAACCCACAAAGGCCCGCTGCCCAGACCAGCGAATGGCCACCTTGGGTAGGCCCAGGAGCAGCTCGACGAAGAGGTCCCTTGATCATCTCTATCCCATACCCCCCACCCCTCCGTACCGGGTGCCCAAAGATCAGAAGCGTGGAACCACAGTACAACCAGGACGTTTCTTTAATGGCAGTGACAGAGTATGGATGGTGCCCTTATAATGCAACCCCGTAGCAATACTTCACAGGGGACCAACAAGCCAGCCATGCTCCCCTTTACTTGAACAGGTCACCAGCTCAGTGGGAAGAGTCACACAGCATGGAAACAGGCCCTTCAGCCAACTTACCCCACGCCGACCGACACGTCCCATCTAGTCCCACCTGACTACGTTTGGCCCACAACCCAAGGACGTACAACTTTTATTTCAACGTTCCCAATCTGCACTTATTTTTCAACATTGGTTAAGAGAGCAATAGAGTCAATGATGAATTCAAGAGAGAGTAAGATTTAGCTCTTAGGGCTAACGGATTCAAGGGGCATGAAGGCCAATTCACTGGATGAATTTAAAAGATTTAGATAGAGCTCAAGGGGCTAGCGGAATCAAGGGATATGGAGAGAAGGCAGGCACGGGCTACTGATTGTGGATTGTGGATAATCCGCCATGATCATAATGAATGGCGGTACTGGCTCGAAGGGCCAAATGGCCTCCGCCTGCACCTATTTTCAATGTTTCTATGTTTGTATGAGTCATCGAGTCATTCAGCGTGGAAACAGGCTCTTCAACCCAACTTGCCTGCACGGGCCAACTTTCCCCATCTACACTCTACCCCATCTGCAATCTACACACTACACTCTGAAGAAGGGTCTCCACACAAATCGTCACCCATTCCTTCCCTCCAGAGATGCTGCCTGTCCCGCTGAGTTACTCCAGCATTTTGTGTCTATCTTTGTCCCACCTGCCGGTGTTTGGCCCATATCCCTCTAAACCTTTCCTTTCCATGTACCTGTCCAAATGATTTTTAAGCTTTGTGATAGTCCCTGTCTCAACTTCTTCCTCGGGCAGCTCGTTCCATACACCCATCACCCTCTGTGTAAAAATGTTGCTCCTCAGGTTCCTATTAAATCTTACCCCTCTCACCTTAAACCTTGTTGGCGCAGCACTGGAGTTGCTGCCTTACAGCGAATGCAGCGCCGGAGACTCAAGTTCGATCCTGACTATGGGCGCTGTCTGTACAGAGTTTGTACGTTCTCCCCGTGACCTGCGTGGGTTTTCTCCAAGATCTTCGGTTTCTTCCCACACTCCAAAGACGTGCAGGTTTGTAGGTTAATTGGCTGGGCAAATGTAAAAATTGTCCCTAGTGGGTGTAGAATAGTGTTAATGTGTGGGGATCGCTGGGCGGCGCGGACCCGGTGGGCTGAAGGGCCTGTTTCTGCGCTGTATCTCTAAATCTAAAAAAAATCTATCTCCTCTGGTTCTCGATTACCCTACTCTGGGTAACAGACTGTGCATTTACCATATCAAGTTCTTTCAAGAGGTGTTCCGGTTATTTATTTAAACTTGTTAAAATATTGGGCAGTATTTCGGTTGTCTTTTTAGTTAACGTCCTATATTACTTAATGTCCTAATAACTTTTACTTTTTTTTCTAATTATTGAAGTCTATTTGTATAATTTTCCAAAAGTCCCCTATTAGAGAAATTTTAAAAAAACACTTCCCAGTCCAGATCTTCTGAAGTATCTTCCTTCTTCCATGACCATTGCTTCCCCTCCACCATAAGTGTGAGGTCTCTCAACCTCATGTGTTTCACTTCTGCTATCAAACCACTCTCCTCCCACACAGAGCAAAGGTAAGTTTCCCCTTGTCCTTATCTCCCCCCCCCCCCCCCACCCCACACCCATCTCCAATGCACCACCCTATGTAATTGTCACCACAATTAGGGTGGCATGGTGGCGCGGCGGTAGAGTTGCTGCCTCCCGACGGCAGAGACCTGGTTTCGATCCCGACTTCGGGTGCTTTCTGGGGAGCGGGCCGCTGGAGGCCCTGCAGCAGCCTGGGGCTTGGCTGGACCGGGCGCCGCTCCAAGAGGACGTGCGCGTGGACCGCACGCGGCCTACAGCGGTGGAGCAGCGGCGGAGGACACCAACGGCCAAGCTTGGCCAGGCCGACCCTGCAACGGACAACCCTGCCAGGACAACAGACCTTCATGGTCAGCTCAGGATCCCTGCACTTACCACAACAGGGACATGAAAATGGTGCCAAACTGGCGACTCTGTACACTGTCTCGGTATACTTTTTGTGAGCGGCCATTCATCTTTTTGAACCACTTTAGTCCATGCGTTGAAGATATTTCCACCGAGCTAATGGACACGATGGCAAGAACATGGAAATGCAGGACACTCATGGCATGGAGGCGTAGCGCCAGAGATCCGGGTTTAGATTTAGATTTAGAGATACAGCGCGGAAACAGGCCCTTCGGCCCACCGAGTCCGCGCCGCCCAGCGATCCCCGCACATTAGCACTATCCTACACCCACTAGGGACAATTTTTACATGTGCCCAATCAATTAACCTACAAACCTGCACGTCTTTGGAGTGTGGGAGGAAACCGAAGATCTCGGAGAAAACCCACGCAGGTCACGGGGAGAATGTACAAACTCCGTACAGACGGCGCCGTAGTCAGCATCGAACCTGAGTCTCCGGCGCTGCATTCGCTGTAAGTCAGCAACTCTACCGCTGCGCCACCGTGCCGCTACTGCGGTACGCTTGTACTGTGTCTGAGATGATACACCCCGGGTGAAAAAGTTTTAAATGAATTTAAGAGAGAGTTAGATAGAGCTCTAGGGGCTAGTGGAATCAAGGGATATGGGGAGAAGGCAGGCACGGGTTACTGATTGTGGATGATCAGCCATGATCACAATGAATGGCGGTGCTGGCTAGAAGGGCCGAATGGCCTCCTCCTGCACCTATTTTCTACGTTTCTATATTTCTATGCTGATCTAATATGTATTGAAGTGCTCATGAATTGTGATGCTTGTACAGAACTGCATACGGAAATGAATCTCTGTGTACCTTGATAAGCGTGGCAAATGAAGAACACTTCCATGCTGTTCTGAGTTTGTACGATCTCCCAGTGACCGCGTGGCTTTTCCCCGGGTGCTTCTTTTTCGTCCCGCTCTCCAAAGACGTACAGGTTTGTGGGTTAATTGGCTGGGTGTGATGGCAAATTGTAGGACAGTGTGAGTGTGCAGGGATCATTGGTCGGCGCGGACTCAATAGACAATAGACAATAGGTGCAGGAGTAGGCCATTCGGCCCTTCGAGCCAGCACCACCATTCAATGTGATCATGGCTGATCATTCACAATCAGTACCCCGTTCCTGCCTTCTCCCCATACCCCCTGACTCCGCTATCCTTAAGAGCTCTATCTAACTCTCTCTTGAAAACAGTCAGAGACTTGGTCTCCACTGCCTTCTGAGGCAGAGAATTCTACAGATTTACAACTCTCTGACTCGGTGGGCCGAAGGGCCTGTTTCCATGCATTATCTCTAAACTAAACGAAACTAAATGTTGAAGTTGCAAATAAAATCTCATTTGGCCGCTTCCAGTAGAGGGCCCCACTCTCTTATTTTTAATTAGGCTCCTGATTCATCACTTCATGTCCAACAGAGGGCGATGTTGAACCATTCCTATCCAAAGACAGCTGACAACACAGAGGTATGAATCTTGATTTCTTTAAGTTCAAGTAACCCTTGCATCCCTCTCTCTCTCTCTCCGTCCCTCCCCCACCCAAGTCGTCGTACTAGTTTCAAAGTCGTCTTGTTGAGTTTCATTGTCTGTCACTCGTGTTCACCTAGCCCATTCAACTAACAATGGCCGGTTTCCTTTACCATCAATACCATTTTGCATAGCTTTCATTCATTTCTTCTATGTCTCGCCGTATCACTGCCTATATCTCTCGTCTCCCTTTCCCCTGACTCTCAGTTTGAAGGAGTAACTTCCAAGATGGTGCCCAACCCAGGCGACTGGTTGTGTGCTAGCCACAGAAGCAGATCCACATTCACACATTACAATCGCTCCACACTCTGAAATCTCTACTCCTGCGGCAACATTACTTTCTTTGCACTAAACGTTATTCCCTGATTGTAGATTGTGCATGCTAGTTCACCTTCACTATATATATATATAGCGTCACATTCACTATGCATGCGGCACATTCCACACACGGTCCAGTCCGGATCTTCACTCCCACCTTGACTATGTACGCTGCCGGTCGCTGCCTTGCAGGCAGTCCGAGACCAGACGGTGAAGACGATAGCACTTATTGTTACCTCCGCTTGAGTACAAATAAAACTATGAGTTGCAACACTTGTGTATTGGCATGAATACACAACATGGTGTCAGAAGTGGGATCCGAACCCACGCCTCCAATTGGAGACCAGAGACATGAATCTTTATATGTATCATGTATCTATAAGTGGCTCGATTGTAATCATGTATTGTCTTTCCGCTGATAGGTTAGCACGCAACAAAAGCTTTAACTAAATAAACTAAGCTGTGGTATAACTGTGGGTTTCGACCCGAAACAACACCTATTCCTTTTCTCCAGAGATGCCGCCTGACCCGCTAAGTTACTCCAGGTTTGTGTGTCTCATCCAAGGACTGATGTTCTTTGCCTGTTGTTCTTTGCCCTCCAACCATTCACTTAGAGACGTAGAGTCATAGAGTCGGAGAGTGATACTGTGTTTAAACTGGCCCTTCGGTCCAACTTGCCCACACCGGCCAACATGTCCCAGCTACACTAGTCCCACCTGCCTGCGCTTGGCCCATATCCCTCCAAACCTGTCATATCCATGGACCTGTCTAACTGTTTCTTAAACATTGGGATAGTCCCAGCCTCAGCTACCTCCTCTGGTAGCTTGTTCCATACACCCACCACTCTTTGTGTGAAAATTTTATTCCTCAGATTCCTATTACATCTTTTCCCCATCACTTTAAACCTATGTCCTCTGGTCCTCGATTCCCCCACTCTGGGCAAGAGACTCTGTGTATCTACCCGATCTATTTCTCTCATGATTTTATACACCTCTATAAGATCGCCCCTCATCCTCCTGCGCTCCAAGATTAGAGACCCAACCTACTCACCCTCTGCCTATAGCTCACATCCTCACTAGCAACAGCCTCGTAAATCTAGGCACTTCAGCACTCTTCACTTCACTAAATGCTCCTTCAGATGCTACATGCCGGGTCTGCCGGAGTTATTGGGTCACCTGGTAAACACAGCTCATCCCATCACTAGTAGTTTAGTTTAGTTTAGAGATACTAAACTAAACTTCAGACCTCAAAGTTGAATGGTGGATTGTACATCTCTGAAAATCGAGAACAGAAATAAATATTCCCAATCCCTTGACCGTTTAATGCAATTAGTTTAGTTTAGCGATACAGCACAGAAACAGGCACATCGGCCCACCAAGTCTGCATCGACCAGCGATCCCAGCCCACTTACTCTATCCTACACACACTAGGTACAATTTACATTTTTTTACACACCAAGCCAATTAACCCACAAACCCGCACATCTTTGGAGTGCGGGAGGAAACCAAAGATCTCGGCGAAAACCCACGCAGGTCACAGGGAGAAGGTACAAACTCCGTACAGACAGCTCCCGTGGTCAGGATCGAACCAGGGTCACTGGCGCTGTAAGGTAGTAGCTCTACCGATACATCACCATAAGCAGAAACAAAGAACTGGACGTGCTGGTTTACACAAAAGGAAACAAGGCCCTGGAGTATGAGTAGGAAAAATAACTGCAGATGCTGGTTTAAATTGAATGTATACAAAAAATGCTGGAGTAACTCAGTTGGTCAGGCAGCAATTCCGGAGAACGTGGATAGGTGAGGTTTCGGGTCGAGACCCTTGAAGGCTGCGTTGAGATGAGAATTTTCTCTGAGTGGTCTGCGGATCTTTCACCGTCCGGCGCGGCCTGGAACGTGGCAACTTCAACAGCCTGACCGCGGGAGAAGACGGCAGGGGAAGAGAATTGACATTCTGGCCTTCCATCACAGTGAGGAGGTGACTGGAGGAGACTCACTGTGATGTTATCTTTCATTTCACTGCTCATCTTGTACGTGTATGTGACAAATAAACTTGGCTTGACTTGAAATTTACTTGGACCATCTCCGACACCTCCCTCCCTTTTCTTGATCTCACAGTCTCCATCACAGGAAATAGACTACCAACTGACGTCTATTACAAACCCACTGACTCCCACAACTATCTCGACTCCACTTCTTCCCACCCTGCTTCTTGCAAAGACTCTATCCCCGACTCCAAATTCCTCCGTCTGCACCGCATCTGCGCCCAAGTTGAGGTGTTCCATACTAGAACATACGAGATGTCCTCATTCTTTGGGGAATGGGGGCTCCCCTCTCCCATCATAGATGAGGCCCTCACTCGTGTCTCCTCGGTACCCCGCAGCTCCACCCTTGCTCCCCCTCCCTCTAGTCGCAACAGAGACAGAGTCCCCCAGGTCCTCACCTTCCACCTCATCAGCCATCGCATACAACACATAATCCTCTGAAATTTCCACCACCTCCAACAGGATCCCACCACTGGCCACATTTTCCCATCTCCTTCCCTTTCCGCCTTCAACAGAGACCGTTCCCTCCGCAACTCCCTGCTTAACTCATCCCTTCCCACCGAAACCATCCTCTCCCCAGGTACCTTCTCCTGCAAAAGCAGAAGATGCAACACCTCTTGCGCTACCTCCTGCCTCGACTCTGTCCAGGGACCCCGACAGTCCTTTCAGGTTAGGCAGAGGTTCACTTGCACCTCCTCCAACCTCATCTAATATATCCGTTGATCAGGATGTGGACTCTTATACATCGGCGAGACCAAAAGCAGACTGGGCGATCGTTTCGCTGAACACCTTCACTCAGCCCACGTGAACCAACCTGATCTCCCAATTGCTGGACACTTTAATTCTCCTTCTCATTCATTGAAACATAGATAGAAACATAGAAAATAGGTGCAGCAGGAGGCCATTCAGCCCTTCGAGCCAGCACCGTCATTCATTGTGATCATGGCTGATCTTCCACAATCAATAACCCGTGCCTGCCTTCTCCCCGTTTCCCTTGATTCCACTAGTCCCTCGAGCT